>NW_027507789.1:219280445-219322945 GCF_037356315.1 Lithobates pipiens
TCTTCATCCAGGTCACAGGCGGCTTCAGCAGCTTCCCCTCCCAATCAATTTGGTTGCTCTTCCTCCTGGCCAATCCAGTCTTAAGACCCACTTCCACCCCTGATTGACCGGGAGGAGAAGCAGGAAGACGATTGCAAATGTTGAATCTCTGATGTCACAAGTGGATGGGCTCGGGGCACAGAGCCCAGGGGGCCAAATGCGGCCCTTTGCTTTCTTTTATCTGGCCCTTGGGACACTTTTCCACATGACACCAATGATGGGGCACCATTCCTCTCCCTTTTGGGAGGGTGACAAACTAACACCCCCCGGCCAGCCTCGCCTTACACCCTCCGGTCCGCACTTACCCCATCCAGGTCGCAGGCGGCTTTGGCGGCTTCCTCAGTTACCCCTTCCGGCCAATCTAGTCACTTCTCCTCCCGGCCAATCCGGTTTTAAGACCCGCTTCCTGTTCTGATTGGCGGGGAGGAGAAGCAGGAAGACCCTAGCAAATGTTGATTCGCTAATGTCGCAAGTGGATGAGCTCGGGGCGCAGTGCTCTTTTTGAAGCCAATTCGAGCCTCAGGTTCTAATTGTGTGCTTAAAAAAAAAAAACCCATATAGAAATCTATGCGTCCGGCGCCCTGCATGGAGATTAGGGGGGTGGCGCATGGAGATTAGGGGGGCAGCGCCCCTGCGCCTCTTATGGACCGGCCACCACTGCTCCCAGGTTTGGTTCTGCAAATGCAGTGCTGTGGCTTGGATACTCTCTCTAAAGCCTTTGTTGTAACTCTTTGCATTCTGATTGGGGTGGCACAGTGGTGTAGTGGTTAGCACTCTCACCTAGCAGTAAGAAGGGTCGCTGGTTCGAATCCCAACCACGACACTACCTGCCTGGAGTTTGCATGTTCTCCCTGTGCCCGCGTGGGTTTCCTCCGGGTACTCCGGTTTCCTCCCACACTCCAAAGACATGCAGGTAGGTTAATTGGCTTCTGTCCAAAATTGGCCCTAGTATACGAATGGGGACCTTGGATTGTGGGATCCTTGAGCGTAGGGACCGATGTGAGTGAGCAATGTACAGGGATAGGGACAGTTGTAGACACTCACTCAGGTTGAACTGGATGGACTGGTGTCTTTATTCAACCTTACTAACTATGAAACTATGATACCAAGATAGAGTAGCTGAATGTACCAAACCATGTTTATCTGAACAGCAATAGAAAATATCAGCCTTGATGTGACGAAACAGTCCAGCACCCAGCTTAGGTCAAGATTCCTCCAGTCTGGACCCAAGATCCAGGTATTATAGTTGAGCATCCAAGACAACATGAGCTTAGATGCAAATTGGAACTCTCTATTGAAAGCTCACACAGAATATAGAGTACACCAGATCAGATAAGAATTTGATTACATTATGCAAACAGTAAGATAATTAACATGGCTAAGGAACCGCCGACATGCACATAAACAATGATCTAATTAAACCGTAAAATAATTAACATAAACACATAACAATCCTCAATAGTTCAATAAAAAGGTAATGTGGACACAATATTAATCCCATCTCCAAGATGATCAGACAGACAGAAACAATAGGTGACTCAATTAAGAATGGGAATGCACACCTAGGAGGAACACATTGGGGGTTATTTATTAAAGGACAATCCACTTTGCGCTGCAAGGGCACTTGAAAGTGCAGTCACTGTAGATCCGAGGGGGACATGCAAGGAAGGAAAATAAAAAACAGACACTTAACGCATAACATCTTAAACAGATTATATCAGGAGACCCCAGACAGGTTGCTTTGAGCTGATGATATTAACATTTGCTCTGAGTATCACAATCTAAAGCAGTCATTGCTGGTTTTGGCCCTAGAGGCCCTATATATGTATCTGGGTCCTCCAGTTTCCAGAGTCTGTGTGTTTTGGGGAGACATGGAATTGAATCAGAAACATGACCACTCCAAGGGTCCCCCAGGCACATACCTCCCAAAGAGGAGTGTTACTTTAAAAGCCAAGGCACATAGTGAGTATGCAAGAGGCCACCTTGCAGTCCCCTCCAAAAGCCCCATCATGGTTTGCTCTGTCACACTGGACTTTGCATTATTCCTAACGGGAACTTCCCTTGGAACTTTCTTGTGCACTTCTGGGATATAGGGTCCCTAGTCATCAGGCACATGAGGCATAATAGCCTGGTCAAGCCAGACAAGGTTACCTTTAGGGTTTTCTAGGGGGGAAGGAGCCAGTGGAGGACTGCCCCATAAATGAAACTCCAAATATCCTGTATTAAAGGGCTCCAGCTGGCCATTGGGCACCATCAACTGGGTGGTGAGGTCTGGGCCCTGCGTAGGCCACTAGAGTTCCCCCACACCAAATTCATCACACCATGTCTTTATAGAGGGGCACAGTCATGCTAGAATAGTACAATGCCTTCCCCAAACTGTTACCACAAGGTTGGAAACACACACTTGCCTGACATGTCTTTCTATGATGTAGTATTAACTATACCCTTCATCAGGAACACCTAAACTCAATCATTTCGAGGGATGTCTACATGCCATATAGTGAAGGTTGTTGGGAGTTTTACAAATGTTGTCCCCTGGGCAGCTATACTCAGTACTGTCACTGCACTGGGTAGTGGGCTCAGATCCAACCAGTATCTTGAGCTGTGTGCTAAGAACTGACTTGCTTTTGGGTTTCTGGGAGGACATTTTTGTGCTCGTAGAGCAAAATACAATTAATACTGGGTGGAGAACTGGTCTTTTGTCCAGCTTAAATTAAGGCTACCAGTTTCTAAAATGAAATCCATAGCATAGGAACCCTACTGACCACACCTCCGTTTACCCCCAATCACTTCCCATTTGTAGCCACATCAACAAAAGCATGCCCCTATTTTTAACAACCTCAAACAATTGTTCAGAAATGTTTGCAACAAGAGGTAGACATTCAGGGTGTAAAGACTCGTAGATTTCAAATAAGAGGCACCAAGATATGTGTCATAGTCAGGGGTCAGGCTCAGAGACTAGTAGCTATAACATAGGCTCCCACTGACCAGCTGGAAAAGTGCAACAGCAGGTCACCCTGACAGATGACATGGGTTCACCCAAGGTGAATCACTCCACAAGGAGGTGGGCAAGCCAGGGTTAAGTAGCAAATATAACAGGCAGGGATCATGCAGAAGCGTAGTCAGTAAACAAGCCAAAGATCACTAACAAGTGATCTCAGGTTGGGATTGAGCAGCTGTGTAGCCGAGAAACAAGCCAAAGGTTGGTAACGAGTGGATGGGAGCAAAGAGTTCAAGGTTCAGTAGAAGCAAGCCACAAAGTAGGATTGTCAAATGAATCCGACAGGGAGCTGTCCAACATCTCGGGTGTCTCAGCAAGAAGAGACATCGTCAGACACAGCAGAGGTCACAGGTTCAGACACGGTTCCTGACAATATGCATGCACATATAGGTTTTATGAGCATAATTGCTTATTGCAAATGTAGGAGTACACAAGTGAGGAATTGTTTTTATGTAACCAGGTAGTGCTCATAACGCCTATGTATGTAATTTAAAGGGACAGTACCTTAATAGAGCAGCAGCCGGTGATTTGGTTAATTCACATTGGTTAACATCCTAAGCCTGGGAATATGTAATTAGTTCTAATATGCATGTATAGTACACTTCTCCCTTAGGAGCTGCTGGTGTAGTTCATTACAGTACTGCTGGTTTAACCCCCGCTCTTCCACCCCACACAAGTAACGACAGACACATTCAAACAGTTGAACAGTGAACGTTTATTTTCTTGCTGCGGTCCATGGTGTTATCAGTAGTGTACGGAAGTATGAGCTGCCTTCTCTTCCATATTGAGTAGCTAAAACCCTTTCCCTTAGCGAACTGGTTGATGCCCCTTGGAAAGACACCTTGGTAAATTGGGATGCTGGAAGTCCCAGGCCTGACCTGCCTCTCACCTCCTGCAAATCCTCCCCAGGACAGTTCAGGAAAGTCCAGGCGCCCCCGGTCTACTCCATCCACTTTGCAGCTACTTTGTGGTTCTTGTGCAATGATCCATCCCAGCCGGGTGCCTGGTTTCTGTTCCCAGGGTTTCTGGCAGTGGCGGAACTACCGCCATAGCAACACATGCGGGTGCTATGGGGCCCGCAGTCAAGTGGGGCCCGGTGAGGATAGGCGTAGTGGCTCCGCGGGAGATAGCGGGCGGGTCCGCGGGTGAGATCGGGCGGTCCGCGGGTGGTCCGCGGGCGGCTCCGCGGGTGAGAGCGGGCGGTCCGCGGATAGTCCGCAGCTCTGGGGGTGGTCCACGGGCGGCTCCGCGGGTGGTCCGCGGGCGGCTCCGCGGGTGAGAGCGGGCGGTCCGCGACTCCGCGGGTGATAGTGGGAGGCGTATGAGAGTGGCCGGTCCGCTGGTGAGAGAGTGGGCGTGAGCGGGCTGGCCAATCACGGAGCTGACAGGCGGGGGAGCATAGAGATGACATCATCTCTCGCCGCCCTCTCATCCCTGCAGTGCAGTTCCCCCCTCACTGTGCAGGAAGCCAGGAAGCAGAGAGATGACATTATCTCTCTGCTGCCAGACTGATAATCTGCTGCCTGACTCTGTGACACAGCAGGAAAGTGGCAGAGCAAGTGACAATCCATAATGTGTGGCAGGCGACGTGGCAAGTGACAACCTGGGACGTGTGGCAGGTGACGTGGCAAGTGAAAATCCATGACGTGGAAAATGACAATCCATAATGTGTGGCAGGCAACGTGGCAAGTGACAACCAGGGACGTGGCAAGTGACAATCCGTAACGTGTGGCAGGTGACATGGCAAGTGACAACCTGGATGTGGCAAGTGACAATCCGTAACATGTGGCAGGTGACGTGGCAAGTGACAACCCGGGACGTGCAAGTGACAATCCATAATGTGTGGCAAGTGACAATCTAGGATGTGGCAAGTGACAATCTGTAATGTGTGGCAATCTAGGACGTGGCAAGTGACAATCCGTAATGTGTGGCAGGTGACGTGGCAAGTGACAACCTGGATGTGGTAAGTGACAATCTGTAACATGTGGCAGGTGACGTGGCAAGTGAAAATCCGTGACGTGACAAGTGACAATCCGTAATGTGTGGCAGGTGACGTGGCAAGTGACAACCCGGGACGTGCAAGTGACAATCCATAATGTGTGGCGAGTGACAATTTAGGATGTGGCAAGTGACAATCTGTAATGTGTGGCAATCTAGGACGTGGCAAGTGACAATCCGTAATGTGTGGCAGGTGACGTGGCAAGTGACAACCTGGATGTGGCAAGTGTCAAAATCCGTAACATGTGGCAGGGGACGTGGCAAGTGAAAATCCGTGACGTGGCAAGTGACAATCCGTAATGTGTGGCAGGTAACGTGGCAAGTGACAATCCGGGACGTGGCAAGTGGACAATCCGCAACCTGTGGCAGGTGACATTCTGCAACGTGTGACAAGTGACAATCTGCATCTGGTGGCAGGCGACGTGGCAAGTGGACAATCCGCAATGTGTAGCAGGTGATGTGACAATCCTTAATGTGTGGCAAGTGACAATCCAGGACGTGGCAAGTGACAATCCAGGACGTGGCAAGTGACAATCCATAATGGATGGCAAGTGACGTGGCAAGTGACAATCCAGGACGTGGCAAGTGACAATCCATAATGTGTGGCAAGTGACAATCCAGGACGTGGCAAGTGACAATCCATATTGTGTGGCAGGTGACTTGGCAAGTCACAATCTGGGATGTTGCAAGTGGACAATCCGCAACATGTGGTAGGTGACATTCCGCAACGTTTGACAAGTTACAATCTGCGTCTGGTGGCAGGCGATGATGGCAAGTGACACGCTCGGGGATCCCACTGATTTTGCATTATGGTGAGTTGAACTATTTAATTTTATATAACAGAACAGAAATTGGTTAGAAGGCCTGGAGGTCTGCAATGTGTTCCCTTCAGGGTCTGCATACAGTATACTGCATACTTTGTTGTTCAAAATTAATATAAGCTGTTGCCTGGGTACTGTGCCACATGGGTGTGGTAGTCTGTTGTTTAATGGCATTAGTTCATTTTTTTTTGGTGGGGGGGGGGCCCATACAACATTTTGCTATGGGGCCCTGTGATTTCTAGTTACGCCCCTGGTTTCTGGTGCAGATTGTAGGCTTGAACCATCCAGCTCTGAGGTCTCTGAACCCTCAGGCCCTCCAGTTAGGTTCCTGCTCTCCAGCGCTGGGACCTCTGAAATACCAGGACTTTGAGCCTGCTCCTGAAGTTTACATTGTGAAGCTTCTCTGGACCTAGTCTCTTCCCATCTTCCCCCAGGAAGCATGTGACCGGAAGCATGTGACCTCAGTATATATATATGTCCTGCCCATAAAATGAATGATTGGGCCAGGGCCATATACACTGCCTGCTCTTCAGTCCCTGCCCCGCCTTCTTTCCAGTATATTACCCTGGAGAAGAAAGGGAGGTCTTCCAGGGTGAAGAACAGGTGGTCACACCCTTCTCTATTCTACTGCTCCTCCCAAACCCAGATAAACCCACCAGGCCTAAACAAAGAAACAGTAAGGCACTGGCAATTTCTCCTAACACCTACCTATTAGCACCCACCTAAAGTTGGTGGGCTCTACACATGCATAGTTAGGTGAGATGCCTTTACGGCAGGGGTCTCAAACTGGCGGCCCTCCATCTTTTGCGAAACTACAAGTCCCATAAGGCATTGCGAGGCTGACAGTTACAAGCCTGACTCCTACAGGCAGAGCCACTTGGAGTTTTGCAACAGCTGGAGGGCCGCCATTTTGAGACCCCTGCTTTACGGGATCAAGAAGAAAAAGTGCAAAGGGCTCCAGTGGCTCCATTTTGGGCTACGTCTAAACAGAGCAACTGGTGGGTTGGTACTTGCACAGTAGAATGTAGCCACCGCCAGGGGCGGACTGACAACTCATGGGGCCCCTGGGCAATAGGAGTATACACATACATGTACACACAGTATACACAAACATGTTTCTCTTGGCTGAGAAGGTACTGGAGAGGTGGGGTAGCTATAATCTAAGGATTTTTAGACCAAAAGGATGTTGGTAAGGGACATTTCAGAGACAAATGTAAAAAAAACACAGATTTTTACATAGTTTCCCTGGTTTTAATGAGGCTGGCAAACCTGATGAGGCCCCCTAGAGGCACGGGGCCCTCGGGCATTGCCCGAGTGGCCCAATGGTCAGTCTGCTCCTGGCCACCACGCGAACAGTGTCGGGATGCCTGTTTTCCAGGGACAGACACCTCAAAGTGGGGACTGTCCCCCAGGAAACAGGGGCATATGGTACTGGTAACCATATCCTGGAGACTGTGTGGGTGCTGGTATCAGAATTGATGCAAGAGATTGCAAAACTCTTCTAGGGCAGGAATTGGTGGTAGTGTTCATTAGAGAACTTCACTTTCTAGAACATTCAATAACTTTCCTATAAACGTCTCTTTACTACCAAGAAGTATAAGGAAAATGTTGGAATCGGACATACAGTACACAGAGATTTCAGATATAAATTGCATTATAGAAGTTTCAAAAATAAATTACATTTTTTTGACCCATCGAAGCTTTGTTTCCTATGATGAATGTTTTTCTCCGAGTTGAATCTTTTATTAAAATTATAGCTTAATGATTGCTATGATTCATTTCTACAGATATCATCAAGAGCACTATAAGTCTTACTATACAACTCCCCCTCCCCCCCCCCCCCCCCCCCATGATAAATTACCAAATCCACAAAAATATTATTGATGACGTTTTATTTATTTTTTTCCGGCTGCATATGAAGGAAGTTATGGTTGAAAATGTTTAGGAGAAGACTGCCGCGCATCCGGAAAGATAAAAGAGAAAACGAAAACCGTTTTGTTGTCAGAAAATATGATTTATGTTAATCCGTTTGTGTTCGCGTTTTATTGCACTTTGAAAATTGTGTTTTCATATCGGAGATAACATCTTGGAAGTACGTGACCAATAACCAGATAAGAGATTTGATGCGGTGGCGGAATCCGCAATAGTCAATCTTTGCTATGAGTCTTGCCTTTTATTGATTTAGACATTTTCAGTTTTTACTCCCAAAGCCATTTATAAAAAAAAAAGGGGGGGTGGGGGGGAGAGATGTGTGAATGCTTAGTTATGACACATTGGCACTTGTTTAGCTCTAAAGTCAAAACTCAGTTTTTTGAGGAAAACAGATTTCCCTCCCTACACTGATCAGCCAAACATTATGACCACCGGGGCTTTTTTTCTCAGAGAATAGGTGCAGGAACTCAACCATGCCTGCCACACTCACATACCTGCCAAATGGCATCAAATAGTAGCTCTTCCCTCTGCATACAACCCCCTCCCTCCACTGACCTCATCTTCTGCCCCCTCCCTCCACTGACCTCATCTTCTGCCCCTTCCCTCCACTGACCTCATCTTCTGCCCCCTCCCTCCACTGACCTCTTCTTCTGCCCCCTCCCTCCACTGACCTCATCTTCTCCCCCCTCCTTAAAAGCTGCACCATCTGTCATATGTCTTACCTTTGTTGCAATATTAAGCTGTAGCACCTATCCGGCTGTAGTACCGCCATGCATACTATACTATACTATAGTCACTTGCATGGGAGGTCATGCAGTAGACGCATCAACAACTGGTCACCAGGGAAAAAATGGAGACCACAGGGGGTGCCTTCTACCATGTACCTTCTCCTGCCCGTGACTGCATTGAACCCTGGGCACCGGACCGAAACCTCCCTTGTCCCTGTCCAGCACTCAGTGGGATCTGCGCAGGAGATCTGACCTGTGGGAGCTACTGGGAGATGAGCTATGGCTTGTAAATGCAGAAGCTGGACTTCCAGTGTTACCAAGTGATGGTGGTGAGCAGGGAGCAGAAGACTTGAGCCAGAGGTCCCTCCAGCTGAACCAATCAAAGACAGAGCTTCTTATCTTACACCCAAATCATAAGCCCGCAACCAAAACCTCCTGGTCTCCACCAACCGTCTTTGGGCAGACTATCTCCCCAAAGACCAAAGCGAAGAGTCTCGGGGTTATTTTAGACGCACAAATGTCAATGGATGCGCAAATAGGATCTGTAGTCAGTGGATCTCACCATCTGCTACGCATGCTTCGCAGACTCATCCCTTTTATCCCAAAGAATGACAAAGCAGGGGTAGTTGGAACAATCATTAATTCATGACTGGACTACGCAAACTCGCTTTACATAGGATTACCACAATATCAACTTGCGTGATTACAACTGATCCAAAACACGACGGCAAGGCTGATAACAGGAAAAAAAACCTGGGAATCCATCTCTCCTTCGCTGAGGAGCTTACATTGGCTAACCGTAAAAAATCGGATCACGTTCAAGAACCTTTGCCTCACCCACAAATGCGTGCATAGAAAAGCTCCGCAATACCTAAAGGAGAAAATAAATCATTACACACCAAACCGCAGTCTTCGATCAGCCAACAAAAACCTCCTCCTCGTGCCCAAAGCCCGGTATAAATCCAAGGGTGATCGGAGATTCGCTGTCCAAGGGCCTCGGCTATGGAATGCTCTACCAATCAACATCCGCCTGGAAGAAAATCACCTGGCTTTTAGGAAAAAACTCAAGACCTTCCTCTTTTAGCAGATGATCAAAGCTCGCCACAGCGCCTAGGGGCGATTCAGTTCGCATTGTGCACTATACAAATATTTCATTCATTCAGAGGTGCTGGAAATTAGTTCCCCTTAGTTCCTGCTGGAAAAAAAGCCCCGATGACCACCCACCATTACATTATTTTCAACCACATAATATTGAGCAGGTCCCCTTTGGGGGTCCCAGAAGATTACCTGGCCATTCAGAGCGCGCAGCGATTAGAATGGTGTGCGCCCCCATCGCTGGACCGTGGGACAGGTGAGTGTCCGATTATTACACTTTTTGTAGCTGCTTACTTTTAAATGGGTGGAACTCCACTTCAAAGAGCTGGATGGAAAACTATTGAGCAGGGGCGGACTGACCATTGGGCCACTCGGGCACTGCCCGAGGGCCCCCGAGCCACTAGGGGGCCCCATCAGGGTTGCTGGCCTCAGTAAAACCAGGGACAGTATGTAAAAATCGCAGTTTTTTTTTTTTACATCTGTATCTGAAATGTCCCTTATTGACATCCTTTTGGTCTAAACATCCCAAGATTATAGCTGCCCCACCTCTCCAGTACCTTCTCAGCCAAGAGAAACATGTCTGTGTATACTGTGTGTACATGTATGTGTATACTGTGTGTGTGTGTATACTGTGTGGTCCCATAATCTCCTATTGCCCGGGGGTCCCATAATCTCCTATTGCCCGGGGGCCCCATAATCTCCTATTGCCCGGGGGCCCCATGTGTTGTCAGTCCACCCCTGCTGTTGAGATAACAGTAACTGCATCGTTTTAGATGCCTTCACTTTTCCGATATTCAGACAGCCACTGTGCCCACGGCAGAGGAGATTCCTTCATACCAGGCTGTTTAGCATGGCTGGAGGGATCTATTTCATTTCTCTCATTCGATCCCCAGGGCTAAATAGAGTAATCTGTGTTTGTATGGCTAGCAGAAGGATTTCTGCCTGGGGTCTGTCAACCCCCGCTGGACCTAACGGGTAGCAATGTTGTTACTAAGCGCAGGGCCTGCTTGCTGTAAAATAAAGTACTATCATCTCTGTCCTTAAAAGCCAAAATCTCGTTTTTGCAGAAAATAGCAGATATTGGAAAAACTGTGCAGCCTTGTGAAATGTTTGTTCATTTTATCCTTGCAATTGTAGGCAATTCTGCCCCCCTCTTCGAAGCCTTGCTAAAAAGTCTCCAGCTAGCAATTCTCACATTTAGCCTTGTTGCTAAAGCACATGAATCGTTGGACACTCACCGAGCATTAAAAGGTTCTGTTGTCCTGGTTTAGTATGCAATTTACTGCTTGTCAAATTCTTACCTCTTTGCTGCAGTGGTTCTCGTTGGCGGGTGGTGCTCAAATTTTTTTTTTTTGGGGAGGGGGGGGACGCAAACAAACAAACTGAAAAAGTCTGAAAAATACTGAAAAATACATCAATACCAGCCACTGTGTCCATCAATTGCAACCTCACTGTGTCCATCAATTTCAGCCACTGTGCCCATCAATTGCAGCCTCACTCTGCCAATCAATTGCAGCCTCACTGTGCCAATCAATTGCAGCCTCACTGTGCCAATCAGTTGCAGCCTCACTGTGCCCATCAATTGCAGGATCACTGTGCCCATCAATTGCAGGATCACTGTGCCCATCAATTGCAGGATCACTGTGCCCATCAATTGCAGCCTCACTGTGCCCATAAATTTCAGCCTCACTGTGCCAATCAATTGCAGCCTCACTGTGCCAATCAATTGCAGCCTCGCTGTGCCCATCAATTGCAGCCTCGCTGTGCCCATCAATTGCAGCCTCACTGTGCCAATCAATTTAAGCCTCACTTTGCCCATCAAATGCAGCCTCACTGTGCCCATCAGTTACAGCCACTCTGCCCATCAATTGCAACCTCATTGTGTCCATCAATTGCAACCTCATTTTGTCCATCAATTGCAGCCAATGTGACCCCTAACCGGCACCTAACCAGCACAACTACCCTTCACGGCTCTTAACCAGCACAACCCTAAACCCCCAGGCCGCATTTAACTAGCAAAACCTCCCTCCCACCCGCCCGCCCACTCGTCTGCCACTGTCACTTACCCAATCTTGGTGGTGGGGGGGGGGGTCAAAGTGTGGGTGACAGCGGCGAGCTGTGCGATGGGCAGCGGCAAGCTGTGGGACGGACAGCGTGAATCTATCCCTTATTCATATAGAGGGTGGCGTGGATAGAGGGAGTGGCTCCCGTGCGCCCTTAATGAATGGGCCGCCCCTGGTGGTTCTACTCACATGTGCTGTTGGCTTCTGTGTTCACCTATAGACGTTCCCTGTACTACTGTAGTTGCATATCTCTTTCCCTTCCTGGACATGCTCGGTGCAGCTTGCGTTGCCTGAGAAATTCCCTAATTCCTGTGCTCCTGTTTTCCCTTAGGGTGGTCTTGTATTTTGTGTTTGACTTCCAGTGTACTAATCCCAGCTCGGTCTACCATTGTTGCCCACCTGCCACGTGCTCCGACCGCAGCTCATTTGCCCGAATCTTTGCCTGTCTCCCACCATCTGTACTCTGCACACATGAGTTAGATCCTCATCATCAGCTGGGAGAAATTGGGGGGCCTCCACCTGGTTCCAGTCTGCTGCGAGTCCATCCCCACCATCGGGGCCACGGTGAAGAAGCAGGCTAGAATCCACACCCTGGGGAATCTGAGTTGTCATATCAGAAGTCATAGGAGACCGTTGGAGACCATTGGAGCCGGCAGAAGGTATGTTTGGTTAAAAAAACAAAACAAAACAAAAAAACAAAGGTGACTGGGACTTTAAAGTGGTTGTAAAGGCAGAAGGTGTTTTATCTTAATATATTGAGATAAAAACCTTCTGATTGCAGTACCCGCCCACCACCCCCCCCCCCCCAACACTTACCTGAGGTCCCTTTTGTTCCAGCGTTGTGCACGAGTACCTCGGCTGTCCAGGACTCTCCCTCATGATTGGCTGAGATACAGAAGCTGTGCCATTGGGTCCTGCTGCTTTCAAACAAAGTCAGTTAGCCAACGAGGAGAGAGAGGGGCGGGGCCAAACCGCGGCTCCGTGTCTGAATGGACACACAGAGCCGTGGCTCAGTTCAGGTGCCCGCTTAGCAAGCTGCTTGCTGTGGGGGCTCTCGACAATAGGGAGCAGCCAGGAGAGATCTTTAGTATCACTTTAATTATGCATCTGACAGACACAACACCAGAGTATTAAAATTCATATCATATTTTATTACAAAGTTTCATTAAAACTCGCACATTGCACACATACAGAAACATTAAAACCAGTGGCGGCTGGTGAAGTTTTTGGATGGGGGGGCGCCAGACCCCACCCATCATGACCCCGCCCATCATTTTGGCCCCTCCCACTTCTCATAAACCACGCCCCTTATGTAATCTGAAAAAAAATTGGCGTGGGTTCCCCCCTCCGAGAGCATACCAGGCCCTTAGGTCTGGTATGGATTCCAAGGGGAACCCCCTACGCCGAAAAAACGGCGTGGGGGTCCCCCCCAGATCCACACCAGACCCTTATCCGAGCACGCTACCCGGCCGGCCAGGAAAGGGGGTGGGGATGAGCGGGCGCCCCCCCCCCCTCCTGAGCCGTACCACCCCACCCCAAAGCACCTTGTCCCCATGTTGATGAGGACAAGGGCCTCTTCCCGACAACCCTGGCCATAGGTTGTTGGGGTCTGCGGGCGGCGGGCTTATCGGAATCCGGGAGCCCCCTTTAATAAGGGGGCCCTGGGTACCGGCCCCCCACCCTATGTGAATGAGTATGGGGTACAATGTACCCCTACCCATTCACCTGTGAAAAAAGTACAAAAAAAACACAACACAGGGTTAAAATATTTTATTGCACAGCTCCGGGGGTCTTCCGTCTTCGGGGGTCTTCTCGCCGGACTCCTCCGCTATCTTCTTGTAGCTCTTTTGCTAGCGGAGGAGCCCGGCTTTCTTCCTCGCCGCCGGCCTCTTCTTCCGACTTCGGGGGTCTTGTCCCCCTCTTCAGGTTCTTCTGCCGGGCCACCGCGCCTTCTTCTAGCTCTTTTACAGGCGGTGGCCCGGTCTTCTGTCGCCGCCGCCGCCGCCCGTTCTTCTTCTTCTTCTCCAGGAGATGTTGACTCGACGCTCTCTCCGGCCGGAATGCCAGGGACGCGCTGCGCTGCCACTTATATAGGGACAATGGGGCGGTGTCACATGGGTTGATGTCACATGGGTTGGTCACATGGGTTGATGCCACATGGCGACAGTCCCAGCATCCTCCGGGACTGTGACATCGTAAGGGGGCGGGGTCACCATGTGACATCAACCCATGTGACCAGCCGAAAGCCGGAAGTGACCTGCCTGTCTAAGAATGACAATGCTCCCGCCCGTAGAATCACAGTGATTTTACGGGCGGAAGCTAGTCGGCGTTCTGCAGTGCGCCGCAAGGCGGGTTTTTAACCCGCAAATGAAGCGCCATGGATGCAATCTTGTGATTGCATCGACGTGGCGCTTCTCATAGTGCACTGTGACCGGCGCCACAGTACACTATGTTAAATTGTTAAATGACATATTTTTTTTTTAAATGTCTTAAAGGGCCCATTTTTTTATTTAATTTTTTTTTAACTATTTTTTTTACTTTTTTTTTTTTTTTACACCTAGGGGGAGGGGGGGCGGTGCCCGGGCGCCCCCTATATGCGGGCCGCCACTGATTAAAACCATACATAATTGAAGAGCTCAACTGAAAAGTCTATGAAGTTGGTATTGTGGTCCATGTGTTTCATCAGGAACTTCCAAAATCTCTAAGTGAATTTCTCCCATTTTTTGTTGCAATGATGTATGTAAGGCTGTAAACAACAAACAAATATGATACCCTATATTGCCAAAAGTATTGGGACACCTGCTTTTACACACACATGAACTTTAATGGCATCCCAGTCTTAGTCCGTAGGGTTCAATATTGAGTTGGCTCCGCCCTTTGCAGCTATAACAGCTTCAACGCTTCTGGGAAGGCCATCCACAAGGTTACCCCAATACTTCTGGTAATATAGTGTGTGTGTGTGTGTGTGTGTATGTATGTATGTATATATATATATATATATATATATATATATATATATATATATACCGTATTTATCGGCGTATAACACGCACCCCAAGTTTAGGAGGGAATTTAAAAGAAAAAAACTTTTAGGAGGGAAGTTTAAGGAAAAAAACTTACATTTAAATGCCCATCAATGCAGCCTTATCAGTGTCATTTGCAGCCTTCCATTGCAGCCTTGTCAGTCATTTGCAGTCTTTTCTGTGACTTTGCAATTTAAAAATGGCGCCGCTGAAATACAGAGCGGATGTCCTGTGTATCTCGGTGGCGCTCGGTAGTTCTCGGCCGCTCTCAGCGGCTTTCGGCTATTTTCGGCCACACTCGGCCATTCTCGGCTATTTTCGGCCGTTCTCGGCTATTTAGGGCCACACTCGCCCGTTCTCTAATTAGGCAGTCGCCTAAGGCCTCGCACACCGAGGGGCCTCGCGGCTGCCTAATTTGCCTAATGTGTGTGTTACAGTGGAAAGGAATATCCCCCAGTCAGTGTCCACAGGGCCGTTCTTAACGCGGGGCCTGCAGTGCACGCCACTAGGTTTCTCTGTCCAGGGGCGGACTGACCAATTCCGCACTGCCTGAGGTCCCAGGGTCAGTGGGTGGTGCCGCTGCCTGGTAATCATCGAGGAGCCAGTCTGCCAGCCAGAGCCTCAAGGTACTGCACGATGGTCCTGCTGCCTGACACTGACAGTAACACAGCATCCCCCCACCAAGGGCACCCCAAACCTGTGACCTCACACACAGCCTTGATGGAACTTTAAGCCATCTGGCAAATGCCAATAAAGTTCATGTGCGTGTAAAGGCAGGCGTCCCAATACTTTTGGTAATATAGTGCATATAAAGACATGCACATGTATAATAAATATTGAGGCAGCTCTGTCCCCACAAAAAAAAAAAAAGGAATAATAAATCAATCGGAACTTGAACCCCTCTTACCCACACTCCGTCCTAGATGAATAAGCGGACAACCACCAAACCCCTCCTTACTTTCTGCCTTATAAGCGGGTACAACAAAGGAGTTCCCAAATGACCACATTACCAACACAGGGATTGGGGCACTACATAGCAATCCTATAAAATTCTAGTTAATATTTTACTTGCATCATGAAAAAAAAAAGAAGACAGCCACGAATCCTATCCCTTTAACTGGCAGTTGTCAGCCTATGAACGCGTTCCAATCGTAAAATAAACCCCGATCTTCACGGAACGTCGGCGCCCGTTCTTGTACAACGGCGGCAGAGGATTACCAGCTTTCCACCACACACCACACTTTACCCGTTTTGGCTTCAAATGTTGTTTTCAGAGACAAACACGCCGCTCGCCTCACAGCAAAATATCCGAAAATGTTTAAAATAATATTAAGCCGACCGCGGCGAGCAAATCCCCAGCTGGCGTGTATTTATCGGAGCCAAACGGAACGCAAACGCCCAGGTTTTTTATTTTTTTATTTTTTTTATTCTTTTTGGAATTGACGACCAATCCTCTGATTACTTGGAGTCCGTGTATTTTGTGCGCTGGGCACGTTATCGCCGTGATGGAATAATGGACGGGTGGCAGGAAAAAGAAAAGCCGAAGCGACAGAAGGCGGAGAGGAGTCAATAAAAAAAATAAAAAACGCTCTGTGGCAGCGCCAACAGCCGATAACTCCGGCCTGTCCGCTGCCGTTTGATGTGGGAGATTGGACAACCGAAAAAAAAAATACACAAACCTATAACCAATAATTAGCTTATTCATGCAAGCCGCGCCGCCGAGACAAATGTTGTGTGAGGATCATTACATCCTGACAAGTGCTGTTTAAAGGTTACTTTTTATCTACAAAGCCGAGAATCAGATTTGCTTGGATGTTGCTTAACCACTTGCTTACTGGGCACTTAATCCCCCCCCCCCCCCCCTCCGGCCCAGGCCAGCTTTCAGTGCTGTTGCACTGTGAATGACAATTGCGCGGTCGTACAACACTGTACCCAAATGAAATTGTTATCATTATTTTCACACACATAGAGCTTTCTTGTGGTGGTATTTAATCACAGCTGGGGTTTTTATTTTTTGCAAAACAAACAAAAAAATATGAAAAGAAAATTAGAGAAAAAACAAAACAGTTGTCATAGTTTTGTTATAACATTTTCCAAACAGGTAATTTTTCTCCTTCGTTGATATGCGCTGATGAGGTGGCACTGATAAAGCTGCATTAATGGGCACTGATAGGCTGCACTGATGGGTGGCACTGATGGGTGATACTGATTGGCAGCACTGGTGGGCACTGATGGGTGACACTGGGCACTGGTAGGTGACACTGGCAGTACTGGTGGGCACTGATAGCTGGCACTGGAAGGTGGCACTTATGGGCACTGATAGGTTACACTGATTGGCAGCACTGGTGGGCACTGATAGCTGACACTGGGCACTGAAAGGTGGCACTGATGAGCACTGATAAGTGACACTGATGGGCACTGGTAGGTGACACTGGCAGCACTGGTGGGCACTGATAGATGGCACTGATAGGCACTGATAGGCACTGGTAGGTGACACTGATTGGCAACACTGGGCACTGATGGGTGGCACTGGGGGGCGCTGCTTAGCAGTACTGATGAGCAGTGGTAGATGGCACTGGGGAGCACTGCTTAGCAGCAGTGAGTGTCATGGTGCGGGGCTGATGTCCTGTTTATACACTGACAGCATGAGGAGAAAAAAATAAGCTGACTACCGGCTTCTGTTTACATCATGTGATCAGCTGTCATTGGCTGACAGCCGATCACCTGGTAAAGGGTTGGGAGTAAAGGGCCAGTACTCCGATCTGCGATCATCTGAGTCCCATGGACCCGGTGATCACCGTGCGTGCCGCCCTTACCCTGCAGGGGGCGCGCGAGCACGAGAGGACGTACATGGATGCCCTCCCGGTAATTTAAGCCCATGTTGTTGCCGTTTTTTTTTTTGGATATAGCGCGGGCGTGAAGAGGTTAAACCATGCTCCATTGATACTAAGGGGCCCAAAGTGTGCCAAGGAAAATTTCCCCAACACCATTACACCACCACCACCAACCTGAACCGGTAATACAAGGCAGGATGGATCCATGTGCCAAATTCTGACCCCACCATCTGAATGTAGCAGCTGAAATCCAGACTCATCAGACCAGGCAATGTTTTTGCTCCTCTATTGTCCAATTTTGGTGATCCTGTGCCAATTGTAGCCTCAGTTTCCTGTTCTTAGCTGACAGGAGTGGCACCCGGTGTGGTCTTCTGCTGCTGTAGCCCATCTTCTTCAAGGTTGGATGTGTTGTGCGTTCAGAGATGGTATTCTGCATACCTTGGGTGTAACGAGTGGTTATTTGAGTTACTGTTGCCCTTCTATCCTCTTCAACCAGTCTGCACATTCTCCTCTGACCTCTGACTTTAACAAGGCATTTTCCTCCACACAACTGCCGCTCACTGGATATTCTCTCTTTTTTCCCCCACCATTCTCTGTAAACCCTGAGAGAGTGTGTGAAAATCACAGAAATAATCAGACCAGCCCGTGTGGCACCAACAACCACGCCACGTACAAAGTCCCTTCAATCCCCTTTCTTCTCCCGTTCTGAAACTCGGTTTGAACTCCAGTAAGTCGTCTTCGCCACGTTTTAGATGCCTAATTGTATTGAGTTGCTGCCATGTGATTTGATGATTATCAATTTGTGTTATCAAGCGATTGAACAGGCGTACCTAATAATAAAGTGGCCGGTTTATATATAGTTTCTTATGGCACAGTCTTCCCGAGGTGAAGATTGACAGAACCAAATAATAGCCACAAGCACGTGTGTTTATATAATAAATGTTGGAGTGGAGGCTTTTTTTTATTTTAATTTTTATATATATATATATATATATATATATATATATATATATATATATATATATATATGTGTATATATAAAATATATATATATTTTTTTTTTTTCTATTTTTAACATTTTAAGGGATTTTAGAAAATAAGGATAATAAATTCCAGAACCGTAGAATATATATATATATTTACATTGGTCAAAGCTGGAATAATGTAACTATGTAGAAGCAGAGGCAGCTCTCTAATTAGGCGGTCGCTTAGGCCTCACACTCCCAGGGGCCTCGCGGCTGCCTAATTTGTCTAATGTGTGTTTTACAATGGAAGGGAAAGTCCCCCAGTCAGTGTCCTCAGGGCCGTCCTTAACATGGAGCCCACAGTGCACGCCACTAGGTTTCTCTGTCCAGGGGAAGACTGACCACTTCCACACTGCCTGAGGTCCCAGGGTCAGTGGGTGGCTCTGAGTACTCCCCTACCGTGGCTCCTTCCCTTCTTCCACGCTCTGTGGATCTCTGCCATGTGTAGAGCTGGGATAATGCCCGCTCCTGTGTATATATATATATATATATATATATATATATATATATATATATATATATATATATATATATATATATATATATATATATATATATATTATTATTTTTTTCTATTTTTAACATTTTAAGTGATTTTAGAAAATAAGGACAATAAATTCCAGAACCGTAGAATATATATATATATATATATATATATATATATATATATATATATATATATATATATATATATATATATATACATTGGTCAAAGCTGGAATAATGTAACTATGTAGAAGATATCCATACCTGAAGTTTTTATTTTTCATGCATTCTTTATTTATCAGAAGTCAAAGCTGGAATAATGTAACTATGTAGACGCAGAGGTGGCTCTCTAATTAGGCGGTCGCCTAAGGCCTCACACTCCCAGGGGCCTCGCGGCTGCCATATTTGTCTAATGTGTGTGTTACAGTGGAAGGGAAAGTCCCCCAGTCAGTGTCCTCGGGGCCATCCTTAACAAAGGGGTCCGCAGTGCACGCCACTAGGTTTCTCTGTCCAGTGGCAGACTGACCACTTCCGCACTGCCTGAGGTCCCAGTGTCAGTTGGTGGCTCTGAGTACTCCCCTCCCGCGGCTCCTTCCCTTCTTCCGCAATCTCCGTGGATCTCTGCCATGTGCAGATCTGGGATAATGCCCACTCCTGTATAAATATATATATATTATTTTTTTTTTCTATTTTTAAAATTTTAAGTGATTTTAGAAAATAGGGATAATAAATTCCAGAACCAGAAGGGCTAGACCATAAATGCCATCATGACACATCAGCTGTCATATAGTTTCTTATGGCACAGTCTTCCCATGGTGAAGAGTGACAGAACTAAATAATAGCCACAAGCAAGCGTGCTTATGTAATTCATGTTGGAGGGGAGGGTTTTTTTGTTTTTTGTTTTTATATTTATATATATTTTTTTTATATTTTTAACATTTTAAGTGATTTTAGAAAATAAGGATAATAAATTCCAGAACCAGAAGGGCTAGACCATTTCAAATGCCATCATGACACATCAGCTGTCATAAGGATGCGCTGAGGATCTTTCTGTAAAAACCGAGGAGAAAGAGACAATTCAAAACAGATGGCGCCGTATGATGGGAGCTGTACATAATGAGAATGCGGGCGGCTTCCTCCTTCCAAAAATCCCCAACATCAATTACCTGCTGAAATACGAGTACAGCTGGAGAGCGCCAAAGCTAATGATACACTCTTGAGAAGACGTTTATTATGGCACAGACGTGGAGGAAAGGAAGCGTTTCAAGAAATATAAAAGGTTCGCCATATAGTCTCTAAACATGGATGATTACCGAGGAGTCGGGTTTTCATAAACACTAGATGCAATGGCTGCTGCCGCCGGTGATAAAACGGCGACTCTTACAAGGCAATTAGTAGTGAGCGTCAGTGAAACGTGCGCTTTCAGGTGAAGGTCAGGCTCGAATCGGCAGCGACACCGTTGCAGCATTTACCTACGTCTAGGCTTCACAAAAGGCTGGCCAACTGCAAGGCCTGGGGCCCGAGTGCAGGATGCATTGTGCCTCCTGTAGATGGTTTCAACTGGTCCCAATCAATCGCTTTACTACTTTATGGCTTGTGCCAGGAATAATGTGCTGCTCTGTGATGTAGGGGTAGCCCATGTAAGAGGAATCAAACATCAGCAGCAAAACTACTCAACACTCTGAGATCTTCCTGAAGGCCCAAACAAAATGCCAGTGCCCAGCTTTACCTATTGTTTGGCTGTGCAAGAAATGCTGGCAACTAAATCTTTGAGCGCTAACAGCAGTGCGAAATCTAAAGTGCTAACATGTTTCGGCCGGGGGCTTCTTCGTAGCATGCTACGAGGAAGCCTCCGGCTGAAACATGTTAGCACTTTAGATGTCGCTGTTTGCTTCTTCTGAAATCTTTATTGAGCGCTAACAGCAGTGCGACAACCAAAGTGCTAACATGTTTCGGGCCGGAGGCTTCCTCATAGCATGCTACGAGGAAGCCTCCGGCCGAAACATGTTAGCACTTTAGATGTCGCATGGCTGTTTGCTTCCTCTTAAATCTTTATTGAGCGCTAACAGCAGTGTGACAGCTAAAGTGCTAACATGTTTCGGCCGGAGGCTTCCTCAGCTCCTTTCCTATTCTTATCTAGCCTGTCTCTCCTCCTCCCTTCTGGCCTAATTATACATCTTCTTTTTCTCTTTCCTCCCTCTTACCTTCGCTCTCCCCACTTCACCCTTCCCCACCCGATCCTCCCTACCCCGCTCCCCCACCTCGCCTCCCCCCCTTCTTTCTTTGTTTGCCCATTTTGATTTGTCTGTTAGTCTTACTATGTCTTGGACCTCCGAGTCCAGTTACTCATTCCCACTTCCGGCTCAGTCGCCGGATGCTCTTAGTGTTTGCCTTTACATTTTAAAAATTGTTATTTGTATTTACGTGAAATGTGATGTTTTGTTCCCCTGTGCGGGACCACTTTGCCTTCCTTTTCTTCAAGCCGGTATTCTGGCATTATTTTAGTCAATAAAAAACATTGTACCAGAAGGGCTGGCTGCAGGGCCGCCATCAGTGGGGCTAACATATATACAGGTTTGGGGGGGGGGGGGGCTGCCATATATACAGGTGTGTGTGTGTGTGTGGGGCGGGGCGGACAAATATACAGGATGGAGGGGGGGCTGAGTGTGTACAGGTGAGGTGGCCGGTGTTCGGATTCGGTAGGATGGCCCATAGGCAAGCCCTGGGGAATGTTAGTGGTCAGGCTCAGGGGCTCGGGGGGGGGGGGGGGGGGGGGTCCCAGGTCTAAAGCTGTGTAAGGGGCCCAAAAATTTCTGATGGCCGCCCTGGCTGGCTGGCTGTAGCTGTAACTGCCTTATCAGCAGCCCTGAAGATAAATGTTTTATAAGGAAATCTCAGAGGTAGGTAGTCTCCCTCCCTCCCCTCCTCCTATCACGTTCTCTACAACTTCAGCTTCAATTTCTTTCTAAACTTTCTGAGGGATCCTCTGTAATGTCATCTGTGATTGATGGTTGGTGGGTGTTTCGTCTACTCGTGAAAAATGGACCCTTTTTTTTTTTTCCAATTCCTATAATAGTTTTTATTTAACAGAATAATTGTTCCTAATTGTCACGACAATCAAAGCTTAGACTAAGGACAGAAATATTGAAGCCTTTTACAAAGTCTATAAGAGAATTCTGAGCTGTTCTGCTAATTAACCGAAACATCTACAGAACTTAAAGTGGACCTCTTCCCAACTTCTGAAGTAAGTCTGAACGAACCATATACACAACCGTATCAAGCTCTAGCTTTTATCATTTAAAGTGGTTCTATAGGCTGAAGGTCTTTTTTATCTTAACCCTTTAAAGTCCACATTTTTCAATCAGTTAGCGTGACTCAAAATGTGCGCTACCAAACGGTGGAGAAAAACGCTAAAGGGTTAAGCTAAAAAAAAAACCTTCTTTATCCAGCCATCCTTATGGCGCGTACACACGACCGGGCTTTCCGGCAGACTTGATCCGACAAAATCATTCCGTCGGATAGTCCGATCATGTGTGGGATAGTCCAATCGTTTTTCTTTAAAGAAAATCCGACCGGCCTAGAAATAGAACATGTTTCAAATCTGTCTGAAGGACTCCATTCCTATCGGGAAAACCGTTCGTCTGTGTGTCGGTCTGACGGAACCAAATACGACGCAAGGGGCAGCTATTGGCTACTGGCTATTGAACTTCCTTTTCTAGTCCCAACGTACGTCATCACGTTCAAAACGAACGGACTTTAAGTCAGTTCGTGTGTGGCCAAGTCCGTTTGTTCAGAAGTCCGTCGTAATGAAAGATGCAAGGGTCTGTCAGGAGTCCAGAAACTCATTGACCTTTTATACACACACACTAATTACAAGCAAACAGATCACAGGTGAGGGGTATGTAAACTTTTGATCAGGATCATTTGGGTAGTTTCTGTTGTGATTATGATTTAAAAAGAGTAAACACAGATGATTGATAATAAATGGCTTCAGCCAAACACTAACCATGAGTGAAAGAAATTTTTTTGGTTTATCATTCATATTCTCCGAAAAATTAACAAGAAATCATAAATTCTGCCAGGGTATGCAAACTTATGAGCACAACTGTATATTATATGCACAGGACAGCTCTGTTACTTTATGTATGTAGTATTTTCTGAGTGTTTCTTTGCTGTACAAAATGATTGTTCATGTTGTTAATGTGAAGCTCCACCCAAAAGGGGAAGCTCTGCTTGTCTGCCTCCTATCTACTTGATGTCTGTTTACCTGTGCTGTCTCCATTGCAGGTGCCCCCAGAGCATTACTTTACCCAGGGGCCCATGTTGCTATTAAGATGGCCCTACAGTCAAGTAGTGATGGACGAACGTTTCGCCCGGCGGTCGTTTCGCGGCGAATTTCCGACTTTCGCCGTCCGCGGGTTCGAACGCCTTTTTCCGTCGTTCGCCCCGGCGGACTTACGTGTTTAATGTATACAAGAACTTTAACCTTTCGTGACACGTTTATCATGTGTTACAGGACAACCAATTGAGACATGACAGCTCATGGACACTTGGACATTCCCCCTAACCTATAAATACACCCGATCCGGTGGCCATTTTACATTCTTTCTTCTGTCACTGTAGGGAAAGGATCCTGTGTGGAGTAGGGACAGAGAAAACGCTAGCTATTTGGTACACAAAAGTTCTTTTCAGGACTGGTATAGGTGTTAGGTCAGCAGCCTGAGTTTCTTTTGTCAGTTTAGATAAAGGGACAGAGCGCTGTATGCTGCTATTTTAGGGACAGCTCAGCCAGATTAGTCTTTCTTCATCATCATCATCATCATCATCATTAGCTGTTACTATCAGGTCCACAAAAGAGCTATTCCAGCTAATCGTTCCAGCCTACTCTTTTTTGCCAATTTGTATAGGGACAGGCAGGAAGCAGTGTGTCAGGCAGTGAGGATAATTTTAAAGACTTGCTGTTACTATTAGTTCCACAAAGGTTCTTTTCAGGACTGGTATCAGTGGTACGGTAATAGGCTTGTACACGTATAATATTCTTTCTTCCAAATATAGAAAGAATATTATACTTGACTGCTGCCCTTCTGCTGCAGTCTGCTAATCATTCACAACTCACTTGTTCCACAAAGCTCTTTATCAGGACTGGTAACTTGGTCTGTCTAGGGTGCTACGGTACATAGGCTTGGGTGCGGTACAGTCTGCTGTTCTGTAAGGACCGCTATCGGTCCACAATACATAGGGTTGCCGTGCACTACTGCTGACCGCTGCCCTATACTGCAGCAGTCCTTCAGCGGTATAGGGACTGACGCACAGTCTGCTAAACACTAATACACAACCTGCTTGGTCCACAAAAGTTCTTATAAGGACTGGTAACTTGGTATAGGGTGCTACGGTACATAGGCCTGAGTGCGTTACAGTCTGCTGTTCTGTAAGGACCGCTATCGGTCCACAATACATAGGGTTGACGTGCACTACTGCTGACCGCTGCCCTATACTGCAGCAGTCCTTCAGCGGTATAGGGACTGACGCACAGTCTGCTAAACACTAACACACAACCTGCTTGGTCCACAAAAGTTTTTATAAGGACTGGTAACTTGGTATAGGGTGCTACGGTACATAGGCCTGAGTGCAGTACAGTCTGCTGTTCTGTAAGGACTGCTATCGGTCCACAATACATAGGGTTGCCGTGCACTACTGCTGACCGCTGCCCTATACTGCAGCAGTCCTTCAGCGGTATAGGGACTGACGCACAGTCTGCTAAACACTAACACACAACCTGCTTGGTCCACAAAAGTTTTTATAAGGACTGGTAACTTGGTATAGGGTGCTACGGTACATAGGCCTGAGTGCAGTACAGTCTGCTGTTCTGTAAGGACCGCTATCGGTCCACAATACATAGGGTTGACGTGCACTACTGCTGACCGCTGCCCTATACTGCAGCAGTCCTTCAGCGGTATAGGGACTAAGAGTTTTGTCACAGGGTGATTTAAAAAATGACAGGCAGAGGAAGAGGCAGGCCCTTCCGCAGGGGTGGTAGGGGTAGGGCAGGAGCAACAGCCTTGAGCCAAAGTGGGAAGTTGCAGAAGGTGCGTTCAATTACTTTAAAGGACGCACCAGACTTGGTTGAGTGGCTCACTCAGCCTTATTCTTCTGCACCCTCCTCATCCTCTCGATCTGCACCCTCTTCTTCACTCTCTGCTATGTGCACCCCCAAAGACACTACCACCAACAACACCACCACCACCACATACCTTCCGCTTGAGTGCAAATGGGGGCCTTCATGCTCCAGTGTTTTAATAGGGACCCCCGTATAAAAAGCATGAGGGTCAAGGACCAGTACTGGGTGGCAACGTACTTAGATCCCCGGTACAAACACAAAATGGCGGAAATGTTACCGCCGTCGCAGAGGGCTGTCAGAATGCAGCACTTCCAGGCCTTGCTTCGAGAAATGCTGCATTCTGCTTTTGCGTGCGCTGGCAGAGGAGCAATTCCCACTCCCAGAGAAGGATTTGCGGGTACCAATCCAACAGCGCCTGCAAGAAGAGGCCGGTTTGAAGATGTGTTGGTGACTTCGGATATGAGGTCATTCTTTCAGCCGACCCATCGACAGGTGTCATCCGGATCCAGCATCAGGGAACGCCTAGACCGTCAGGTGTCCGACTACATTGGGTTAACGGCCGATGTGGACGCTCTGAGGAGTGATGAACCCCTAGACTACTGGGTGGGCAGGCTTGACCTCTGGCCAGAGCTTGCCCAATTTGCAATCGAACTGTTGGCTTGCCCCTCATCCAGTGTCCTGTCCGAAAGGACGTTCAGCGCAGCAGGGGGGATTGTGACCGATAAGCGTACTCGCCTAGCTCACGACAGTGTTAACTACCTCACATTTCTAAAAATGAATGAGGCATGGATCTCGGAGGAATTCAACACATGTGATCAGTAGACCATGTATATGTCTATAAACAATTTTTGGAATCAAGCACACAGACCTTCTTAATTCATTTGGCTCACTTCCCTGACCCAAAAAAGCACACCGTACTATATGCCCCTACCCTCCTCTTTGAAGAGGTTGAGCGGTGTCATATTTCTACTGGGGCTGCTTATTATGAGGGGTTCCCACCATCCCTGTGCTGTGCTGACTTCCTCCTGGGTGTTCTTATTATGAGGGGCTCCCACCATCCCTGTGCTGTGCTGACTTCCTCCTGGGGGTTCTTATTATGAGGGGATCACACCATCCCTGTGCTGTGCTGACTTCCTCCTGGGGCTGCTTACGGTGCTGCTGTCAGCGCTGTATGTCACGGAGCTGCTGTCAGCGCTGTATGTCACGGAGCTGCTGTCAGCGCTGTATGTCACGGAGCTGCTGTCAGCGCTGTATGTCACGGAGCTGCTGTCAGCGCTGTATGTCACGGAGCTGCTGTCAGCGCTGTATGTCACGGAGCTGCTGTCAGCGCTGTATGTCACGGAGCTGCTGTCAGCGCTGTATGTCACGGAGCTGCTGTCAGCGCTGTATGTCACGGAGCTGCTGTCAGCGCTGTATGTCACGGTGCTGCTGTCAGCGCTGTATGTCACGGAGCTGCTGTCAGCGCTGTATGTCACGGAGCTGCTGTCAGCGCTGTATGTCACGGAGCTGCTGTCAGCGCTGTATGTCACGGTGCTGCTGTCAGCGCTGTATGTCACGGAGCTGCTGTCAGCGCTGTATGTCACGGAGCTGCTGTCAGTGCTGTATGTCACGGAGCTGCTGTCAGCGCTGTATGTCACGGAGCTGCTGTCAGCGCTGTATGTCACGGAGCTGCTGTCAGCGCTGTATGTCACGGTGCTGCTGTCAGCGCTGTATGTCACGGAGCTGCTGTCAGCGCTGTATGTCACGGAGCTGCTGTCAGCGCTGTATGTCACGGAGCTGCTGTCAGCGCTGTATGTCACGGAGCTGCTGTCAGCGCTGTATGTCACGGAGCTGCTGTCAGCGCTGTATGTCACGGTGCTGATGTCAGTGCTCTGTATTACGGTGCTGCTGTCAGTGCTCTGTATCTCCTGCACCCTCTTGTTTGCCTACCCTGGTCCCTGACCTTCCCTCTCCTCCATTGCCTTCATTAGCTCCATAGTCCTGAATTGTCAGAACAATTTCCCAAATAAAAAAAAAATGCTTGTAGTTATCGATCCCAAATTCACCTCATACATGTATTATGCTATTGTCCAGGTGGTGGGACTACGTGCTACCCCCTAATAATTACCCCGTGGCCGCAAATTCGACCTAAAGGTTTGCGAAATTCGCCTCCCATTGAAGTCAATGGAGCCCGCGGCGAACGGTCGTTTTCGCGAACGTTTGTGTCCGTTCGCGTTTCGCGTTCGCGAAACGTCCCGTCGGAAGTTCGTCCATCACTACAGTCAAGGCTTATTATATATGACCTTTGGATGGTCCTGTCCTGGTATTTAAGATTGTTGGCTGATATAAACATCCAGGAGCTGGGAATTGTGTTTGTTTGCGGTCTACTTAGTAATATTAGGATATTTCTCCATGACCACTATTGCCAAAATAAAACCAGACTGGGGAAGCTGCATCTCTGATAGGAAACTGGCATCTCCTGCCATTGTTTTATGGAAATAGCTGATGATAGGCTGATCTCCCCGACTCCTCAGACGCACTACAAATTCTTAAGACAACTGCCGACCGTGTGTGCCAGACCGGTGTTCTGCCAAAAACTGTCCCCCCATCGGATAGTGTCCGCCCGTACTGCGCAGGCACGGCGCTTGTGCAGTACGGAGGACAAGGAGACTCCAAAAGTCTCCGAAGATGAACGGCGCCTGCGCACTGAGTCCAGGATCAAGCCCCACCATGCAAGTGGACATACGGTAGCACTTAGTAACAGGGCCCCTCGCGGGCTCGCTTCGCTCGCCACGCTTCGGGCACGGCCTCACTTCACTCGGCAATTTTTTATTCTAACTCTACGTCCACTTGGATGGTGGGGCTTTTCATCTTTGGAGACCTTCGGCGTCTCCTTGTCCCTCGGTACTGCGCAAGCGCAGTACAGGGCGGACACTATCCAACGGGGGACAGTATTCAACACAACACCGGTCCCCCTTATACCATACAACTAAAATTTTGGAGCATGCATTATCCTTCCTTCAATACCCACTTCAGCTCCGAAAAGGTTTTACCCCCCATGACCATTTTTTTGCTATTCAACAGTGCGCTACTTTAACTGGCAATTACGCAGTCGAGACGTGTGATGTCATTGCGCACCGGGACGCTGTGGACAACTTGTTGGTTAGAAACTTCCATTTACATAGCTGTTTATCGATTTACTTACAAGTGAGTGCAATATTTTATATCAAATAAATCTTTTTTTTATTGGGACATACTACACTATGCCATGCTCTTTCCATCTTTCTCTATATGCTTGGGAGTGATCTAAGAAAGTGTGGGCATTGAAGGGGCACCCTGAGAGGATCAATGGTACATCTCCAGTGACACCAGTCCAGGGTTATTTTGGCTGAGCCTTTTCTGACCTTCTTTAGGAGGTCCACATCAAGGGGTAAGAGGCCGTGTGAATGGGCGTTGGTGGTGGCTATCCTTGGTTACACCCAGGTGTGGCTGGTTCTCCATCGGTTGGCGGGGGGCATTAGATGGACCTGACCATGGACCCCCCCCCATCGCTCCAACCCACACTGCGCACCATACCCACTCACCCTGTGCTGCCCCTGGACCAAGATGTGGAGACGATGGTGGTGGCGGAGGCTTCCCCCTCAGTCTCCTCCATGTTCCGACTCCATCGGTCGGGCTTCCTATGCATCTCTTCGGCATCGCAGTGGTCGTATGTCTCCTTCCTAACAAAGAGGGGGGGATTTCGGGACTTTGAATGAGGTGGCTGAGAGTGGCTAAGTCGGTTTTGAAAGGATACCTTTTATCGTCAAAAAGCATCACAGCATAACAAATGCAATTGCAACAATATGCAATCACATGTTAAAAAAAACATGTATGGTGAAAATAGTAATGCAGCATGGCAAGCCCATAGTGTGGTAAATGGTAAGATCTTCCATGTGGAAACAAAACAAGATCACAGAAATATAGTACATACAGTATATCAGAATCAGTAAATCATCTATGGAATAGGTGCATCCAGTAATCCAGACGCGTTTCGTGTATATAAAATTACACTCTTCAGGGTTAGGTGCACTTGGGTCCACAACAAAACATGAATAAGTCAATATGTACCATGTCTGAAACCGTATGTGGGAGAAGTATATACATATAGGGAGAGAGATGTAAAATGAAATCGGGCCAAGACAGAAGTACAGTTAAATCACACTTGTTTAATAATAAAAGTAAAAAAAACAACAAATGTAGTCAAAACATAGCCAAAGTTCAGTAACTGAAACGGATAGTCAGCCAAGCCAGAAGTCAGGGATCAATGTAGTGGAACAGCAAGCAGGATCTGGAGCCAGAAATGTCAGCAAAGCAAGTCTTGAACAGGATCGCAGGAGATCGTTTCTGTGATGTTGACCAAGGCGAAGGCAGAGATCCTCTGGCCCGGACGGCATAAGTAGGCAGAACTGACGAGCAGGATCATCAACAGGTGAGTCACCGTGGAGAGATGGGAGCTGGCGATTAGCCGACAGCTGAGCGGCCAGCTCGGAGAAGGAAGGGCTGAGCCCAGCCCTGACATCCCTA
The DNA here is from genome assembly GCF_037356315.1 of Lithobates pipiens. Taxonomy (NCBI): domain Eukaryota; kingdom Metazoa; phylum Chordata; class Amphibia; order Anura; family Ranidae; genus Lithobates; species Lithobates pipiens. The sequence continues at coordinate 219,310,154 of NW_027507789.1, forward strand.
CGGATACTTACAAGCCTGTAGAGTCTGAGTCTGTGCATCCGGACAGGGAGGGCTGCCAAAGGTATCATTCCCAGGAGCTGAGATCGGAAACCCAGCATTGAAAAGACTGGGCGCATACCATGATCCCAAAACAGTTGAGCAGCACATAACCAAATGGTGGTAGGTCTTCTTCCTCCTAATAGGCCAATAGGATGGCTTCTCCAATCGGGAAAAGGGGCTTCCTAAATGGCCCGGGAGAAAAATCAGTGTACTGGGTGGGCTCAGGGCGCAATGCTCTGTGCCCCAAGCCCACCATTTTTTTGAAGCCTATTAGAGCCTCAGGCTCCAATCACGTGCTTAAAAAAAAACACCCCCCCCCTCATTGGAATCCATGCGTCCGGTGCCCTGCATGGAGATTAGGGGGGCCGGATGCATGGGTAGGGGGGCGGCGCCCCTAATGGACGGGTTACACCTAGTCTCTTTTGATGTGGAATATGGTTTGAACCACTTCTGATGGGAAGTAATGAACTTTCTTTAAAGGACCGTCTCATTTTATTAATAAATAATAAAAAAAAAATTGAAAAAAAAATACTTTTTGCTTTCTGCTATAAGATATATAAACATCTAAATTCTTCACAAATTTTGGCAATTTCTGCTAAATATATTTGGTAAAGCAAAAATCCCAATAAGTGTATATTGATTGGTTTGTGTAAAAGTTGTACCGTCTACAAATTATGGGATATATTATTATATAGAATTTATATAGCGCCAACAGTTAACGTAGCGCTTTACAACTTGGGCGTAGACAGAATTATTTTATTTTTTTAATTATTTTAAAATACCAGAATTATTTTTTTATTCTACCATTGGAGTGATCAGTGACTTATAATGGGACTGGGATCATGCGGCGGAAAATCTGGCACTAACTGACAGTGGGAACTGACACTGACATCACCAATACAGTAATCAGTGATAATACTATACACTGACACTGTACTAATGACACTGGCTAGGAAGGGGTTGACGTGTAGGAAAATCAAGGGGAAGCTCCGCTTGTTTGCTTCCTCATTCGTTATGATGGCAATTTGTAAATTCAAAAATTCGTAAATTCAAAAATCGGAAATAATAACATGAAGCACGCTGCCGAAAAAATCTTGTTGGTTTTCGTTTTTTTCATTTTTTTTTTTTTTTTCGTTTTTCAGGTCATTCGTTATGATCGCAATTCGTAAATTCTAAGAATTTGTAAATTTGAAAAATTCGTAAATTTGAAAAATTTGTAAATTTGAAAAATTTGTAAATTCAGAAATAAAAAATTCAAAAATTCAAAAGAACGAAAATCAGAAAGAATAACTAACTATTAAATTATAGGCATTGGAATTTCCTTTCAAATTTGGCTGTTAGTGAATGTAAAGGAATACGAATTTATCCAAAGTTACATATTATCCTAAATAATGAATGCCGTATCTAAATGATTTTTTTTTTCTGGGTCATTCGTTATGATCGCAATTTGTAAATTCGAAAATCTGAAATAATAACGGGACATGAAATCTGACCTATAATTGTGAAGTGGAAGGAAAATGATAAATGGTTTTAATTTTTTTTTTTACAAATAAGTAAAAAGTGTGGGGGGGGAGGGCATTTGTATGGCGCCCCCCGGAGTCAGTACTTTGTAGAACCCCCTTTCACTGCAATTACAGCTGCAAGTCTTTTTGGGGATGTCTCTACCAGCTTTGCACATCTAGAGAGGGACATTTCTGCCCATTCTTCTTACAAAATATCTCAAGATCTGTCAGATTGGATGGAGAGCTTCTGTGATCAGCAATTCACAGTCTTGCCACAGATTCTCAATGGGATTTAGGTCTGGACTTTTACTGGGCCATTCTTACACATGAATATGCTTTGAGCTAAACAAGCCTTTCTCAACAGTTTCAACACAGAGGAACCCTTGAATAGTTCTTGAGGAACCCCTTCTAAAATTAGAAATCTACAACTCATGATACATTAGTGTGATGGTCAGTGGGAAAAGAACGGTCCTTACACTTGTGGTCATTGGGAAGAATTACCCCCTTACAGATAGCTAAAAAGATCAATGGTGTCAGTGGGAACTTATCCGAGAGGCAGAAATTGCCCAATGCTGAAGGAACCCCTACAACCTCTGGAGGAACTCTGGTTGGGAATCACTGATGTAAACCATTCCATTGTAGCTCTGGCTGGATGTTTCGGGTCGTTGTCCTGCTGGAAGGTGAACCTCCGCCCCGGTCTCAAGTCTTTTGCAAACTCTAACAGGTTTCTTCTAAGATTTCTCTGTATTTGTCTCCATCCATCTTCCCATCAACTCTGACCAGCTTCCCTGTCCCTGCTGAAGAAAACCATCCCCACCACATGAAGCCGCCACCACCATGTCTCACAGTGGGGATGGTGTGTTCAGGGTGATGTGCAGTGTTAGTTTTCCCCCACACATAGCGCTTTGCTTTTAGGCCAAAAAGTAGAATTTTGGTCTCATCTGAGCAGATCACCTTCTTCCACATGTTTGCTGCCCCCTCCCCCACATGGCTTCTCACAAACTCCAAACAGGACTTCTTATAACTTTCTTTCACCAATGTCTTTCTTCTTGTCACTCTTCCATAAAGGGCAGATTTGTGGAGAGACGACTAATAGTTGTCCTGTGGACAGATTCTCCCCCCTGAGCTGTGGATCTCTGCAGCTCCTCCAGAGTTACCATGGACCTCTTGGCTGCTTCTCTGATGAATGCTCTCCTTGCCCGGCCGGTCAGTTTAGGTGGACGGCCATGTCTTGGTAGGTTTGCAGTTGTGCCATACTCTTTCCATTTTCCGATGATGGATTGAACAGAGCTCCGTGAGATGTTCAAAGCTTGGGAGATTTTATTTATAACCTGACCCTGCTTTATACTTCTCCACAACTTTATCCCTGACCTGTCTGGTGTGTTCCTTGGCCTTCATCATGCTGTTTGGTTCTCTAACAAACCTCCTGAGGGCTTTACAGAACAGCTGTACTTACACTGATATTAACTTGCACACAGGTGGACTCTATTTACTAATTAGGTGACTTCTGAAGGCAATTGGTTCCACTAGATTTTAGTTAGGGGTATCAGAGTAAAGGGGCCTGAATACAAATGCCCCCCCCCCCCCACACTTTTCACATATTTATTTGGAAAACATTTGGAAAACCATTTATCATTTTTCTTCCACTTCACAATTATGTGTCACTTTGTGTTGGTCCATCACATAAAATCCCAATAAAATAAATTTATGCTTTTGGTTGTAACATGAAAAAATGTGTAAAATGTCAAGGGGTGTGAATACTTTTTCAACTCACTGTATATATAATACTGCTCCACACTTACCGGTCCAATTACCAGGCCCCCATCCAGCTTGTTACTGAACATCAGGGCCGGGACAAGTGGTGGGCAGGGAGGGATGGCTGCCCTGGGCACTGTGGTGTCATGTGAGGTGGGGGGGCAATGAGATTGGGGGGGATTTGTGTTGGAAGGGAGAATTTGGGGGGGGGGGGGGCGGCAGGGGTAAGTACTGTTCTAAAAGGGGATTTTTTGGTGGGGGAGAGGGAGTGCTAAGAGTAGTGATTTAGGAGGATTTTTGTTGGGAGGGGGAAAAGATCTGTGCTGGGGGGATTTGAAGTGGGGTGGGAGAAGATGTCTACTAGGAAGGAAATTGTAGGGGTAGAGTTTTTTTTGGGGGGGGGGGGATTGGGGGACTTTGAGCTGGGGGATGGGGGCAAAGATTTGTGCTGGGGGGGATTTGAAGTGGGGTGAGAAGATGTGTACTAGGAGGGAAATTTTACGGGTAGAGGGCTTTTTTGGGGAAGGAGGAATTGGGGGATGGGGCAAAGATTTGTGCTGGGAGGGGGATTTGAAGTGGTAGGAGAAGATGTGTACTAGGGGGGAAATTTTAGGTGTAGAGGGTTTTATTGGGGGCTTTCAGCAGGGGGGCAAAGATTTGTGCTGGGAGGGGGGATTTGAAGTGGGGGGAGATGTGTACTAGGAGGGAAATTTTAGGGGTAGAGGGTTTTATTGGGGGGCTTTCAGCAGAGGGGCAAAGATTTGTGCTGGGAGGGGGGATTTGAAGTGGGGGGGGGGGTATGTGTACTATGAGGGAAATTTTAGGGGTAGAGGTTTTTTTTGGGGGGGCTTTGAGCAGGGGGGCAAAGATTTTGTGCTGGCAGGGGGGATTTGAAGTGGGGGGGGAGAAGATGTGTACTAGGAGGGAAATTTTAGGGGTAGAGGGTTTTTTTTGGGGGGGGGGATTGGGGAGCTTTGAGCTGGGGGGGGAAGATATGTGCTGAGAGGGGGATTTCAGCAGGGAATAGATTTGTACTGGGAGGAGGGGGGAATTTATGTTTGGGGGGTAAACATGCAGATTCGTGCTCAGTTTTTTTGTGATTTTTTTCGGGGGGGGGGGGGGGGGGGGGGGCGTCACAGTTTGGCATGTTCGCCCTGGGCTCTAGATGACCTTATCCCAGAACTGCTGAACATTCCATATAAAAGATTGTTGGTGACCGCACTCTGATAAAATCAACTTCTTTGTTCTGGTATATCCATAAAATCACACATAATGCAGCAAGAGAAGTGAGACCACGAAGGTGTGTGGCGCTGTAGAGCGGGCACACTGCCCATACACTGAACTGGGGCGGTTGTCTGTATTGGGCTGCGGTGACATGTGAAGGGGGTGGGCCTTATGATGCTTATTTTACCACATCACGCAGTTCCTTTTTTTTTCCTTTATTTAAAGTGCAGTGCGGTGCCATGTGGTGCCATCTACCACAATGCCATCTAAGGCACCATGCCTGCATTATATGGCAGATGATTGCCCCGCACTGTATTGGGGGGGGGGGGGGGCACACATCTGTCAGGTCGGGATCGGAGGCTTTGTCTGTGCAGCTGCTGCATCTCAATAGACATGAATGGGGGCGCTGGCATGGGAATGCGTGGAACATGCGGGCATTCTATGGCCCTCCGCACGGGTGATACAGATGGGTGCACCTGTGTGAATGAGGCCAAAGACATTTTTTTTTGCAAAAGGAACAAAAATATTTCTCTAACTGCTAGAAACAGAACAAAAAGAACAGCCTATTAAAAGATGGAAAAAAAATGAAAAGCTTTGCAACACTCCCCTTCAATCCAGGGCTGTCCAGATGTCATGTACAGTACAGCGGGCAGAAATATGTAAAATAATGTATTGTGTGTCTGAGGTATGTACCGTGCAGAGGAGGCAGTGAAGTGCCTGCTGACATTGGTGTCAGTGGCACAGTGCCCCCTCCCATTTGGTTGGTGAGCCATGCTGATATCAGTGGTGTAGCTTTCCTAGCATTCTGGCATCAGTGAGTATATGCCCCTGCCATCAGTGGTGTAGCGGCCATACCATGCTGGCATCAGTGGTATAGCATCCCTACCATGCTGACATAAAAGGGTATATGCCCCTGACATGTTTGCATTAGTGCTTTAGTATCCCTACCATGCTGGCATCAGTGGGTATATGCCCCTGCCATGCTGGCATCAGTGGTGTCATATCCCTACTATGCTGGCATCAGTGGGTACATGCCTCTGCCATGCTGGCATCAGTGGTGTAGCAGCCATACCATGCTGACATCAGTGGGTATATGCTCCTGCCATGCTGGCATCAGTGGTTTAGTGGCCATACTATGCTGGCATCAGTGGGTGTATGCCCCTGCCATGCTGGCATCAGTGATGTAGCATCCCTACCATGCGGACATCAGCGGGTATATGCCCCTGACATGTTGGCATCAGCGCTTTAGTATCCCTACCATGCTGGCATCAGTGGTGTCGTATCCCTACTATGCTGGCATCAGTGGGTACATGCCTCTGCCATGCTAGCATCAGTGGTGTAGCATCCATACCATGCTGACATCAGTGGGTGTATGCCCCTGCCATGCTGGCATTAGTGGTGTAGCAGCCATACCATGCTGACATCAGTGGGTATATGCTCCTGCCATGCTGGCATCAGTGGTCATACTATGCTGGCATCAGTGGGTATATGCCCCTGCCATGCTGGCATCAGTGATGCAGCATCCCTACCATGCTGACATCAGTGGCTTTATGCCCCTGACATGTTGGCATCAGTTCTTTAGTATCCCTACCATTCTGACATCAGTGGGTATATACGCCTGCCTTGTTGGCATCAGTGCTTTAGTATCCCTACCATGCTGGAATCAGTGGGTATATGACCCTGCCATGCTGGCATCAGTGGTGTCGTATCCCTACTATGCTGGCATCAGTGGGTACATGCCTCTGCCATGCTGGCATCAGTGGTGTAGTGGCCATACCATGCTGACATCAGTGGGTATATGCCCCTGCCACGCTGGCATTAGTTGTGTAGCAGCTATACCATACTGACATTAGTGGATATATGCCCCTGCCATGCTGGCATCAGTGGTTTAGTGGCCATACTAGTATTCTGGCATCAGTGGGTACATGCCCCTGCCATGCTGGCATCAGTGGTGTAGCATCCCTGCCATGCTGACATCAGTGAGTATATGCTCCTGCCATGCTGGCATCAGTGGGTATATGCCCCTAACATGCTGGCATCAGTGGGTATATGCCCATGCCATGCTGGCATGAGTGGTGTAGTACCCCTGGTATCAGTAGTGCCCCCTGCTCTTAGTGAAGTTTGTCGGAGGAGATCGCTGGCGGTAGAAGTATTCTGCACTGGCCGCTATCACAATGCCGCTCCTCTGTACACCCGGCCGGGGGCAGAGTCCTGCGATCACCCGTCCGGGGGGGTTCCGGGGGTGTCCCCTCTTAGCTCCGCCCCTCCATAGCGGAATACGAAGAATTCCCGGACCAGCTGATCCCCCCCTCTCCGCACATGCGCACTGCGCCGGATACTTGTGAACTTCTCCAAGTCGGAAGCGGAGTGTCCGGAGCGCCGCTACAAAGTAACAAAGTCCGCAACATTGTATTCTCCGGGATTACCGACACATCGGATCGGGGATCTCCTGCCGTACAGGTCAGCCTGTCCTGGGGGCTCTATATATATGGACTGAGAGCTGTGTCCCCCCCCCCCCCTATATATATATGGACTGAGAGCCGTGTCCCCCCCCCCCATATATATATGGACTGTGTATATAGATGAGCGTCTGGCATCATGGAGTGCACCATCCCAGCGCAGTGTTTGCTGCTCTTCGCCGCCTGCGAGGACGGGGACCTGGACGGCGCACGCCGATTGCTGGAACCGGAGAATTCCAGCGGTTCGTTCAGCGCAGGGGGTCGCGGAGGAGAAGGATCGGGGTCATCCCGCGTAAATCTACAAGCATTCCCAGGTGGGTCCGCCCTCGTGGCGGTGGACTCCACGGATGAGGACGGTAACACGGCGCTGCAGCTGACCGCCGGAGGAGGACACGAACCGCTGGTCAGGTTCCTGCTCATGAAGGGGGCCTCAGTGGACAGCAGGAACCACTACGGTTGGACGCCACTTATGCAGGCCGCAAGGTCAGGACATCTAAACGTGGCCCATATACTGCTAGAAAACGGCGCAGACGTCAACGCTCAGAATCGGCTCGGAGCCAGCGTCCTGACGGTGGCTTCCAGAGGGGGTCATGCCAGCGTGGTGAACCTGCTCCTGGAAAGCGGTGCCTTCGTGGACAACTACGATCATTTCGATGTCAACGCGATAGGCAAAGGTCACGGCGAGGAGATGCCGGAGATTACGGCTTTGATGACTGCCGTGCAGCACGCTCATGAAGTGGCGGTGCGCCTGCTATTGGACTGGGGTGCCGATGTGAATTATTGTGTAAAGACAGGTTGGAGTCCGTTGATGCTTGCGGCTCTGCACGGTCGTTTGAGCGTGGCCCAGCAATTGGTGGACAGGGGAGCAGACCCCAACCAAGTGAACAGCTTGGGGAAGACCCCTTTTGAAATTGCCTTAAACTTCAAACACAAAGACACGAGAGACTACTTGGATTCCATCACAACCGTCAGGCCTAAGACCGATGAGGAGAAGAGGCGGCCTGACATTTTTCATGCCGTAAAAATCGGGAATCTGGCCTTGGTTAAGGAAATTGTGGATGAGGATTCCAACCAGGTCAACGCTGTTAATGCTGATGGAGCTTCACCACTCATGATAGCGGCAGTTACAGGTAAACTCGAACTGGTGCAACTTCTGGTGGACAAGAAAGCAGATATAAACAAACAGGACAGCGCACATGCCTGGACTGCTCTGATGCAAGCAACCTACCATGGAAACAAAGAAATTGTGATATACCTATTAAACCAAGGCGCCAACGTCAACCTCCAAGCGAAAAATGGTTACACGGCTTTTGATTTGGTGATGCTCCTTAATGACCCAGACACTGAGCTTGTCCAGCTTTTGGCAGCTGTATGCCTACAAGGAGACAAGGAGAAGTCGAAGCAGAAAAATAAATTCCATAATACCAAGAGCAAACCATCTTATAACACCCCGGTTCCTCCAGATGACAAAGCAGGCGTTAAGTCATGGTGGAACAGAATGTCCAATCGTTTTCGGAAGCTAAAGCTCACACAGACCTTGAGGCACAGCTTCTCCCCCAGTCGTCTTGTGCCTTTGACTGAAAACGTAAGTTCGTCTTTCGATTCCATGATTAGAACACCCTCACAGACGGAGATGGGTAACCTTCAAAGACCAGACTCTACTACAGCTTGGACTGCTTACTCCAAAGACAGCGGTCTGGGAAAAACAAAAACCGATAGCGATGACTTGCTGCTTGCTACCATGTTAAAGAATGGTTCTCCCTTTGCTAAACTCCCTAATGAAAAGTTAAAGGCTGTGATTCCACCATTCTTACCTCCCTCAAACTTTGAATTGTGGAATTCTGATCGGTCTAGGATCAGCAGAGATGGAAAGTTGGACCAGACCCGCGCCTCCACATCCCCAAGACGGTCAAAGCCAAGTTTCAACGGCAGCGGTAATTCAGATATTACTTCAATCAGTAGAGCGCCAAGAACCGTTAAATTTCCGTCTTTGCCGAGAAGCCCGGCATCTCCTTCAAATTCAGGCAACTTCAACCACTCTCCTCACTCTTCAGGGGGTGGCGGGAGTGTCGCAGGAGGGAGTGCGGACAATGTCCTTTCACAAATAGCAGCGCAAAGAAGAAAAGCAGCCAGTTTGACAGAACAGAAAAAATCACCTATGAACGTGGTGAGCAAAACCAGTGGCTCCACGGCTCCCGAAACACCGAGCAGCAACGGGCACTTACCAAAGAAAAACGAGATTATCAAACGGCCTCCGTCAGGAACATCTTCTACCTCCAAGAGCACCTCTCCTACTTTGACTCCATCTCCCTCACCTTCACCCAAAGGTTGCCTGGTGGAGTCCTCCATGTCTTCTTCATCCTCTCACAAACATTCCAAGAGCAGTGGAGGCTCCAGCAGTGGAACTATTACAGATGAAGATGAACTTTCTGCCATTCTGAAGAAGTTATCCCTGGAGAAGTACCAGCCCATATTTGAGGAGCAAGAAGTTGACATGGAAGCTTTCCTCACGCTTACTGATGGTGACTTGAAAGAGTTGGGTATAAAGACCGATGGATCCAGACAGCAGATCCTGGCGGCTATATCAGAACTCAACGCTGGAAAGGGTCGTGAGAGACAAATTCTCCAAGAAACCATAAACAATTTTCACTCTTCGTTTGAAAGCAGTGTTAGTAATACTCAGCCTCCTGGAGTGAACCGATCCCCTTCTGTAAGTGTAGGACCAAAAGCTGCCGTATCGAACAAAAGGTAACAAAATGGTCAGCTCACTCTTCTCCCCGGGATCCACCGGCTCCGCAATGAAGTGCGTGGTCCCTGTGCCTCCTACCAGAAGGAGATGGGATCAGTACATCCATCTGGATAGCTCAAAACTTCACTTTTAATTCACATATTTAAAAATGTAAGAAACGACCCCAGTCCATGTTAAGACGTATTTCAACCTGTCGAGCCTTGTTTCTAAAACATGTGAATTACACGTGAAGTTTTAATCTCTACAGATAGATGTGCTGATCCAACATATCCTGATCTAACAGAAGGAAGCCTCCACATGTAGACTCCATCTTACGCAACCTGGTTTCATTTGTGAGTTCTTTGTGGGTCATCAACATTTTATGGTTGTCACTGGAACAGAAAAAATTGAAATTTTCTCATGGGGACACCTGTTCTTGTGACAACAACTAAAGCTCAGTTCACACGGCCGTGACCTCTGAGACCCCCAAGTCACATGACGATATGAAATTCCATGTATGTCAATGAGAGCTGTCCTAATTAGCACTACTGAAGTAGTCTGACTTTAGAAAAGGTTATGGTACTACTACAAGGTGACTTCTTAGGCTCGGTTCACACAGGGGCACGACTTGCCGCGCCGCGACCTGCCGCGACCTTAGCGGCGTCTTGCAAATGACTTCTGTATAGAAGTCAATGCAAGTCGCCCAAAAGTAGTACAGGAACCTTTTTTCTAAGTCGGAGCGACTCGAGTCGCTCCTCTTAGAACAGTTCCGTAGTACAGAACGGGGGCGACTTGTCAGGTCGCGGCACGGCAAGTCGTGTCGCCTCGCGTCGCCCCCTGTGTGAACCGAGCCTAACCGACTTGTGCTCATAGACTTTCATGGAAGTCTCCTCCAAGTAGTAGGCGCCTCATCTACATGGATGTGATTTGGAATCCGACATTACCAGGCATCTTCCTGTATGTTGTTATCTCAAGATCTTAAGACAAAGTAGTACTTAAGTCACGTTAGGGCCGGTTCACACTGCAGGCGATGCGAGGCGACACCGACTTGCCTCGCCGCGACCTCAGCGGCAACTTGCAGATGACTTCTGTATAGAAGTCAATGCAAGTCGCCCCGAGGTCGCCCGAAAGTAGTACAGGAACCTTTTTTCTGAGTCGGAGCGACTCGAGTCGCTCCTTTCAGAACGGTTCCATTGTACAGAACGGGGGCGACTTGTAAGATAGCGGCGAGTCGTGTCGCCTCGCATCGCCCGCAGTGTGAACCGGCCCTTAGGTCACCAGAAAGTCGCCTGGCAAAGTCGCAGTAGTGTGAACTGAGCCTAAGAGGGGTTTCGCCTCACTTTCTGTTAAGGGCCAGAAAGTGAAGCGAAGAGAATGAAAATAGTAATGCAGACAAAAAAGGGACAGCAGTTCTAACCATTCCAAACCAAAGCTTAAAAAAATGAAAGTTTTGTATTCAAGTTTAAAGAGACCCTGTCAGGTCTGCAAATGAACAAAAATTCCAGTTCTCCGCTGAAGAAGGGGTATTAGGCTAGGTTTCCACTAGTGCGACTTTTCGTGCGATTTGGGACTGAAAAGTGGCATGGCAAGTCGTAACCCATGATTTCCAGTGAGTGCCGTTCCTATCTGTGTGACTTCAAGACGCGGCGACTTCAAAGTAGTCCCTGCACTACTTTGGTCCCACTTTGATGCGACTTGAGGTCCATAGACCTCAAGAATTCACAGGCATTGCTTCAAGTTGCGGCAAATAATCGTGCGACTTTGGGGACGTAATAGTGGAAACATAGCCTTATACTTACCTCTCCATAGACCCAGGATCCCATCCCAACGATGCAACCTCTGTCAGTCTCTTAGGCTTTCAACACTTCTGGCGTATGTCGGATGTCTGTGTCCTTAACCATTTCCGGACCGCCCGCCGACGTCATACTTCGGTACTTTAAATACCGGGGTTATGGCAGCAGATAGCTGGCATAACCCCGGTATTTTCTGCCCCCTCACCTGCCGTGTTCCAGTCGTCTCCGCCACTTACCGGAGCCGTCGGTTGCGGCAGGAACAATCCGGTCCTTTCCCCTCTGAGGCTGGGAGTCGAGGGAGGGAAAGGCGGCCCCAACTCGGTTCAATGCCGCTGTATGATGGAAGCGACGCCAAACGGCACTTCCGCCCAATGGCCTTAAAGGGACATTTTATTTTAATTGAATAATAAAAAAAAAAACTTTTTTATTTCATTTAAGTGTAAACGGAGGTCTTTTTCACCCCCGAGATCTCGCATTAACCACATGCCGACCAGCCGCTGCAGTTGTACTGCGGCAGAATGGCACGACTGGGTGAAGCAACGTTATGTTGCGTCGCTTCGCCCTGTGGCCACTAGGGGTGCCCACTGCTCGCCCCCGGAGCCGATGCGAGTGCTCGGCGGTCATGATCACCGCCGGGCTCCCGCGATCGCGGCTGACACACGGGGAACCGGGATCTGTGTGTAAATGCACAGTTTCCGGTTCTCTGAGGGGAGAAGAGACAGATCGTCTGTTCATACAGAGTATGAACAGCAATCTGTCATCTCCCCTAGACAGTCCCCTCCCCCTAGAATCACCTCCCAGGGAACACAATTAACCCCTTGCTCGCCCCCTAGTGTTAACCCCTTCACTGCCAGTGACATTTTTACAGTAATCAATGCATTTTTATAGCACTAATCGCTGTACAAATTACAATGGCCCCAAAAATGTGTCAAAAGTGTCCGGTGTGTCCTCCATAATGTCGCAGTCCTGATAAAAAAAAATCGCAGATCGCCGCCATTACTAGCAAAAAATAATAATAAAAAAAATTCCATAAAACTATCCCCTATTTTGTAGACTCTATAACATTTGCGCAAACCAATCAATATATGCTTATTGTGATTTATTTATTTATTTTTTACCAAAAATATGTAGAAGAATACATATCACTGAGGAAATCGTTTTTTTTATATATTTTCGGGGGATATTTATTATAGCAAAAAGTAAACAAATTATGTTTTTTTTTTCAAAATTATTGGTCTTTTTTATTTTATAGCGCAAAAAATAAAAACCGCAGAGGTGATCAAATACCACCA
>NW_027507789.1:219327945-219635445 GCF_037356315.1 Lithobates pipiens
AGTGATGTCATCCGCTCCTCCAAGGGTATAGAGCTAAGCGGTGGCCATCTTGTCATCACTTACCTCTATGGCAAGACACTGCCCATGCTGGATGGTTCCTGGGCTCAGCAATCGGTAATGTAAGCCCGGGAACCACCAGGAAGGGGCGGGGGGGACCCCTTCTAAAATGACTATATCTACCAGTCATTATACATTAGTGTGATGGTCAGTAGGAAAAATGCTCCTTACCCTTGTAGTCATTGGGAAGAATTTCCCCCCTTCAAATAGCTAAAAAAAAATTGATTGGTTTCCATGCAAACGTATCTGAGAGGCAGAAATTGACCATTGAAGGAACCCTAGGGTTCTACGGAACCCTGGTTGAGAAACCCTCGCCTAAGGGAAAAGAACATACCGCATCTGCAGCCACGGCCGCCGGTATTTAACGTCAAAGTCATTTCATATTTTCCCAGTTAGGTTGTCAGCATGTGGTTAAGGAACCCCCTTGGGGACCCTCTTGGGGTCTCCCCCATTGAAAGATTTCCCCTCTCTTTTATGGGGACAACCCAAAATTTGGGGGTTTATTTTTAAATTATAACAATCACCAAATAGAGAGTATGAATCTCCCTATCAGGGGGCACAGACAACCATAAAACCTGATGGGTTCTAATCCCTCTCCACTCTATCCAGAACTAAAAAAAAAAAAGTTTTGCCTTTTTGTTATACTTTTAAAGTGGAACTAAACCCTGCCCTTTATCAGTTTCAGACAAGGAAGTGGCCATCTTGGCCTCTGTTTGATCTTTAACTGCCATGGTGCTGCCCATGTGATCAGTTATGATTCCAGCCATTGGATGGTTTGACAGTTTGGCTGAGAGCACAAGCAAATGACCTTTCGAATTCCCGGCATGCCTGGAATGTAACTGTTTTTTTTTAAACTGTTAAATCGATGGGTCTAGTTCTGCTTTAAAACCCTCATCAAGGGCTCTAATTTTGTCCGAATCCTGCTAAAGCCGGTGAAATTGGAGCCGTGGGTCCTAATTAGATGTCTGACATCGCCATTGTCTTCAAGTAACCACGGGTGCTGCAATTGGTTGAATACTTCAACCAACAGTGGAGATTCCTCCATACACAGGATCAGCATGGATTAGGGAACCGATTCTTCTTCTGTTGAACAAAGAAGATTGGACGGCTGCACACCCATATAATGCAGATAAAAGCTTCTTTATTCAAGGAATCGGCAAGAAAAAATGGTACAAGGCATATTGGCAGGGAAAAAAAAAGGTTGACGCATTTCACACGTTTAATACAAGCTTTGTCAAGACCTTCTTCTGCTTCCTTCTTCCTTCCTTCTTTCTTCCTCCCTCCTTCTTTCTTCCTTCTTCTTCTTTCCTCTTCTTTCTTCTGCTTCTTCTTCCTTCCTTCTGCTTCTTCTTTCTTATTCGTTGTCTTCTTTCTTCTTCTTCATCGTCTTCTTTCTTCTTCTTCATCGTCTTCTTTCTTCTTCTTCGTCTTTTTCTTCGTCATCTTCTTTCTTCTTCGTCATCTTCTTTCTTCTTCTGCGTCATCTTCTTTCTTCTTCTTCGTCATCTTCTTTCTTCTTCTTCTTTCTTCTTCGTCGTCTTCTTTCTTCTTCGTCGTCTTCTTTCTTCTTCTTCGTCGTCTTCTTTCTTCTTCTTCGTCGTCTTTCTTCATCGTCGTCGTCGTCTTCTTTCTTCGTCGTCGTCTTCTTTCTTCGTCGTCGTCTTCTTTCTTCGTCGTCGTCTTCTTTCTTCGTCGTCGTCTTCTTTCTTCGTCGTCGTCTTCTTTCTTCGTCGTCGTCTTCTTTCTTCGTCGTCGTCTTCTTTCTTCGTCGTCGTCTTCTTTCTTCGTCGTCGTCGTCGTCTTCTTTCTTCGTCGTCGTCTTCTTTCTTCTTCGTCGTCGTCGTTTTCTGTCGTCGTCGTCGTCTTCTTTCTTCGTCGTTGTCGTCTTCTTTCTTCGTCTTCGCCATCTTCTTTCTTCTTCTTCATCGTCTTCTTTCTTCTTCGTCTTCTTCTCCTTCTTCTTCCTTCTTCTTGTCCTTCTTCTCACCCCCCAAGAGATATTCAAGAGATTTGCACCACTGGGTGTTTTTCGTGCAGGTAGAAGGCACAGGGGCACCATCCACCCCCGGCAGCATGTAAAACAGTATGATGGGCTGAAAGCTGATGTGGCTCTTCGGGGGTTGGACAGTGAACCAAGTATTACTAACAATTAGGGCAGAAGTCTGTTCTGTGTATCTCTCTCTTGATGCATACTGCCCTTAGCAATAGTAACACTCAGTCCACTATCCAGCAGCTTTCAGCCTCTCAGGCTGGACTCGCACCCAGGCACAATGGGAATATTTGCTCTTCTTTTTTTTTTTTTGCACTTTTTTTGAACGTTTCCGCTTGTCACACAAAGGACACCCCGTTCGCTTCAATGGGCTGCTCTACTCGCAACAGACATCCCAAAAAAAGCTCAAAGAACATTTTTGGAGCAGAGCATGATGTTTTTTTTTCACCACGTGTTTGTAGCTCAAAAAAACGCACGTCTGCTACCGACACTTGGGGTGCCATTTTTCTGTATGCTTTGTCATATGCTCCAGTGGAGCCTCGTAGAGTTTTACAGCCGCCAGCAGTGGGCCCGGATGGTGCTCCTGTGCCTTCCACCCCTGCCTGAAAACAAAATGCCCGGAGTACATGGGACCTTATGGACCAAAGCAATTCTACATTTCAACCACAGACCTATCACAGATAGCGAGGATAACTTGACACAAATTTGTGGTAGTGTTGACCAAGATCGCAAGCAATTGTGCTACAAGAATGAAAATGACTTAGACTTGCCAGTCCTCGCAAGCTTGTTGCACAATTGCAGCAAGTACGCATTGCTTGACTCCAGATCAACTTTCTTTGCAAATATTCTGCAAGTCTGCTGCAAGTTCTGGCACTTGCAGAGCACTTGAAGCACAAGTCCTAGTTGACAATTTGTAGCAAATGTGCGTGGCAAGTCTCTAGCAAGAGCAAAGTTGCAGTGGCGAGTCTATGGCAAGAGCTCTGCAAGTCTACAGCATGAGAATTCAGCCACAGTGACCCCCTGTGGTGGGAGGACTTATTGCACAACATAACTGAACCACAACTTGCAGCAGAACGTTTGCAAAGAAGGTCGATCTGGAGTCACGCAATGCGGACTTGCTTCAATCGTGCAACAAACTTGTGAAGCCCGGCAATAGCTTAGCAAGTCATTTTCGAACTTACGGCACAATTGCTTGCTATCTGGGATTCAATATCTTTGTCATTACTGATGATACTGAAGTATAGATTTTTTTGTTGGTACAAACAAGGCTTTCTTTTAGATTGTCTTCTAAAAAATGATTTTATTTTCTGTGCAATAGACAGACAGGAAAAAAAAAATAGCTTTTTTTCTAGTTTGACCATTGATGACATTTTCTTATTGTAGATAAAGTGCCAAATTTATTCTGTAATTTATCCTGTTTTATAATTACACTAAAATGAAATGTTTTGGTATGAAGCGTAATGAAGTTATTTAAAAAATAATTTTTTTTTTTTTTTTTAAAGATTTTGTGTAATGTTCTTTTTAAAGTTGCACTAAATAATAAATAAGACAAAAATGTTTACATATGATTAGTAATTGTGTTATTAACCTTCTGCCGCTGGCTGAATGTAGGTATGTGGCCTTTCGGCCTGTGGGACTTCGCGCCGAGCGACTGTGTATATGCGGCCTTGCTTAAACATAAAGGAGCGTGCGCCCTTCACGCTCCCGGTACAGTCCTCAATGGGCACTAGAAAGCTCCCAATGCATACATGCGATCTAGAGCTTTCCCATCATGTGACCGATGTGAGACCCAATCACAGTGGTCAGATGACCTGAATGCCCACCTCCCGGAAATGTAGGCATCAGCGGGAAGAGGTAAAATATGAAAAAATTTGCTAAAAATGACAAAGTGTATATGAACCCAAGAATAAAAGAGTATTGTGTTTCGCTTATTTTTATTTTTATTTTTTTTTGTCTTTGTTTTCACCTGGTGATTCTGCCAGTACCACCTTTCCTGTCCTACACTAATAACTGACAAAACACATTGGGGTTGATTTACTAAAACCGGAGAGTGCAAAACCTGGTACAGCTCTGCATGGTGGCCAATCAGCTACCTGGTTTGAGGCTGGGTTCACACTGCTCCCGACATGGAAGTCGAACGGCTTCTGATCCAACTTTGCCCTCACAACTTCATGTCTGATTTCCATACAACTTCAATGAACGGGATCCGACTTTGATCCGACCGTACCAGGCCCTTTAATTCTGTGAAGGATATTGAGGGGGAACCCCACGCCAAAAATATAAAAACAGACCATACCAGGGAGCGCCTCCTTTCCTGGATCATACCAGGCCACATGCCCTCAACATGGGGGGGTGGGTGCTTTGGGGTGCTTTTCGTCTCCCTCCGGTGATGTCTTCTTCCTCTGGTTCTTCTACGTCCACTCATGTCTTCTTCCTCTGGTTCTTCTCCCCCTGCTCATGTCTTCTTCCTCTGGTTCTTCTCCCTCCGCTCATGTCTCCTTCCTCTGCTTCTTCTCCCTCCGCTCATGTCTTCTTCCTCTGCTTCTTCTTCCTCTGCTCATATCTTCTTTCTCTGCTTTTTCTCCCTCCGCTCATGTCTACTTCCTCTGGTTCTTCTCCATCTGCTCATGTCTTCTTTCTCTGGTTCTTCTCCCTCCGCTCATGTCTACTTCCTCTGCTTCTTCTCCCTCCGCTCATGTGTTCTTCCTCTGGTTCTTCTCCCTCTGCTCATGTCGTCTTCCTCTGCTCATGTCTACTTCCTCTGCTTCTTCTCCCTTTGCTCATGTCGTCTTCCTCTGCTTCTTCTTCCTCTGCTCATATCTTCTTTCTCTGCTTTTTCTCCCTCCGCTCATGTCTACTTCCTCTGGTTATTCTCCATCTGCTCATGTCTTCTTTCTCTGGTTCTTCTCCCTCCGCTCATGTCTCCTTCCTCTGCTTCTTCTCCCTCCGCTCATATCTTCTTCCTCTGCTTCTTCTCCCTCTGCTCATGTCTTCTTTCTCTGCTTCTTCTCCCTCCGCTCATGTCTACTTCCTTTGGTTCTTCTCCCTCGCTCATGTGTTCTTCCTCTGCTTCTTCTTCCTCTGCTCATATTCTTTCTCTGCTTTTTCTCCCTCCGCTCATGTCTACTTCCTCTGGTTATTCTCCCTCCGCTCATGTCTTCTTCCTCTGGTTCTTCTCCCCCTGCTCATGTCTTCTTTCTCTGGTTCTTCTCCCTCCGCTCATGTCTCCTTCCTCTGCTTCTTCTCCCTCCGCTCATGTCTTCTTCCTCTGCTCATATCTTCTTTCTCTGCTTTTTCTCCCTCCGCTCATGTCTACTTCCTCTGGTTATTCTCCATCTGCTCATGTCTTCTTTCTCTGGTTCTTCTCCCTCCGCTCATGTCTCCTTCCTCTGCTTCTTCTCCCTCCGCTCATATCTTCTTCCACTGCTTCTTCTCCCTCTGCTCATGACTTCTTTCTCTGCTTCTTCTCCCTCCGCTCATGTCTACTTCCTTTGGTTCTTCTCCCTCCGCTCATGTCTTCTTCCTCTGCTTCTTCTCCCTCTGCTCATGTCTTCTTTCTCTGCTTCTTCTCCCTCCGCTCATGTCTACTTCCTCTGGTTCTTCTCCCTCTGCTCATGTTGTCTTCCTCTGCTTCTTCTCCCTCCGCTCATGTGTTCTTCCTCTGGTTCTTCTCCCTCTGCTCATGACGTCTTCCTCTGCTCATGTCTACTTTCTCTGCTTCTTCTCCCTTTGCTCATGTCTTCTTTCTCTACTTCTTCTCCCTCCGCTCATGTCTACTTCCTCTGCTTCTTCTACCTCCGCTCATGTCTTCTTTCTCTACTTATTCTCCCTCCGCTCATGTCTACTTCCTCTGCTTCTTCTCCCTCCGCTCAAAAATACAAAAAACAGACCATACCAGGGAGCGCCTCCCTTCCTGGATCATACAAGGCCACATGTCCTCAACATGGGGGGTGGGTGCTTTGGGGTGCTTTTCGTCTCCCTCCGGTGATGTCTTCTTCCTCTGGTTCTTCTACGTCCACTCATGTCTTCTTCCTCTGGTTCTTCTCCCCCTGCTCATGTCTTCTTTCTCTGCTTCTTCTCCCTCTGCTCATGTCTTCTTCCTCTGCTTCTTCTTCCTCTGCTCATATCTTCTTTCTCTGCTTTTTCTCCCTCCGCTCATGTCTACTTCCTCTGGTTCTTCTCCATCTGCTCATGTCTTCTTTCTCTGGCTCTTCTCCCTCGGCTCATGTCTTCTTTCCTCTGCTTCTTTTCCCTCCGTTCATGTCTTCTTTCTCTGCTTCTTCTCCCTCCGCTCATGTCTACTTCATCTGGTTCTTCTCCCTCTGCTCATGTTGTCTTCCTCTGCTTCTTCTACCTCCGCTCATGTGTTCTTCCTCTGCTTCTTCTCCCTCCGCTCATGTCTACTTCATCTGGTTCTTCTCCCTCTGCTCATGTTGTCTTCCTCTGCTTCTTCTCCCTCTGCTCATGTTGTCTTCCTCTGCTTCTTCTACCTCCGCTCATGTGTTCTTCCTCTGCTTCTTCTCCCTCCACTCATGTCTACTTCATCTGGTTCTTCTCCCTCTGCTCATGTCGTCTTCCTCTGCTCATGTCTACTTCCTCTGCTTCTTCTCCCTTTGCTCATGTCGTCTTCCTCTGCTTCTTCTTCCTCTGCTCATATCTTCTTTCTCTGCTTTTTCTCCCTCCGCTCATGTCTACTTCCTCTGGTTATTCTCCATCTGCTCATGTCTTCTTTCTCTGGTTCTTTTCCCTCCACTCATGTCTCCTTCCTCTGCTTCTTCTCCCTCCGCTCATGTCTTCTTCCTCTGCTTCTTCTCCCTCTGCTCATGTCTTCTTTCTCTGCTTCTTCTCCCTCCGCTCATGTCTACTTCCTCTGGTTCTTCTCCCTCTGCTCATGTTGTCTTCCTCTGCTTCTTCTCCCTCCGCTCATGTGTTCTTCCTCTGGTTCTTCTCCCTCTGCTCATGACGTCTTCCTCTGCTCATGTCTACTTCCTCTGCTTCTTCTCCCTCTGCTCATGTCTTCTTTCTCTGCTTCTTCTTCTTCCTCCGCTCATGTCTACTTCCTCTGGTTCTTCTCCCTCTGCTCATGTTGTCTTCCTCTGCTTCTTCTCCCTCCGCTCATGTCTTCTTCCTCTGCTCATGTCTTCTTTCTCTGCTTCTTCTCCCTCCGCTCATGTCTACTTCCTCTGGTTCTTCTCCCTCTGCTCATGTTGTCTTCCTCTGCTTCTTCTCCCTCCGCTCATGTGTTCTTCCTCTGGTTCTTCTCCCTCTGCTCATGACGTCTTCCTCTGCTCATGTCTACTTCCTCTGCTTCTTCTCCCTTTGCTCATGTCTTCTTTCTCTGCTTCTTCTCCCTCCGCTCATGTCTACTTCCTCCTCTTCTACTCCCTCCGCTCATGTCTACTTCCTCTGCTTCTTCTCCCTCCGCTCATGTCTTCTTTCTCTACTTCTTCTCCCTTCGCTCATGTCTACTTCCTCTGCTTCTTCTCCCTCCGCTCAAAAATACAAAAAACAGACCATACCAGGGAGCGCCTCCCTTCCTGGATCATACAAGGCCACATGTCCTCAACATGGGGGGTGGGTGCTTTGGGGTGCTTTTCGTCTCCCTACGGTGATGTCTTCTTCCTCTGATTCTTCTATGTCCACTCATGCCTTCTTCCTCTGGTTCTTCTACGTCCACTCATGTCTTCTTCCTCTGGTTCTTCTCCCCCTGCTCATGTTTTCTTTCTCTGCTTCTTCTCCCTCCGCTCATGTCTTCTTCCTCTGCTTCTTCTTCCTCCGCTCATGTCTTCTTTCTCTGCTTCTTCTCCCTCCGCTCATGTCTACTTCCTCTGGTTCTTCTCCATCTGCTCATGTCTTCTTTCTCTGGCTCTTCTCCCTCGGCTCATGTCTTCTTTCCTCTGCTTCTTTTCCCTCCGTTCATGTCTTCTTTCTCTGCTTCTTCTCCCTCCGCTCATGTCTACTTCATCTGGTTCTTCTCCCTCTGCTCATGTTGTCTTCCTCTGCTTCTTCTACCTCCGCTCATGTGTTCTTCCTCTGCTTCTTCTCCCTCCGCTCATGTCTACTTCATCTGGTTCTTCTCCCTCTGCTCATGTTGTCTTCCTCTGCTTCTTCTACCTCCGCTCATGTGTTCTTCCTCTGCTTCTTCTCCCTCCGCTCATGTCTACTTCATCTGGTTCTTCTCCCTCTGCTCATGTCGTCTTCCTCTGCTCATGTCTACTTCCTCTGCTTCTTCTCCCTTTGCTCATGTCGTCTTCCTCTGCTTCTTCTTCCTCTGCTCATATCTTCTTTCTCTGCTTTTTCTCCCTCCGCTCATGTCTACTTCCTCTGGTTATTCTCCATCTGCTCATGTCTTCTTTCTCTGGTTCTTTTCCCTCCGCTCATGTCTCCTTCCTCTGCATCTTCTCCCTCCGCTCATAGCTTCTTCCTCTGCTTCTTCTCCCTCTGCTCATGTCTTCTTTCTCTGCTTCTTCTCCCTCCGCTCATGTCTACTTCCTTTGGTTCTTCTCCCTCCGCTCATGTCTACTTCCTTTGGTTCTTCTCCCTCCGCTCATGTCTTCTTCCTCTGCTTCTTCTCCCTCTGCTCATGTCTTCTTTCTCTGCTTCTTCTCCCTCCGCTCATGTCTACTTCCTCTGGTTCTTCTCCCTCTGCTCATGTTGTCTTCCTCTGCTTCTTCTCCCTCCGCTCATGTGTTCTTCCTCTGGTTCTTCTCCCTCTGCTCATGACGTCTTCCTCTGCTCATGTCTACTTCCTCTGCTTCTTCTCCCTCTGCTCATGTCTTCTTTCTCTGCTTCTTCTCCCTCCGCTCATGTCTACTTCCTCTGGTTCTTCTCCCTCTGCTCATGTTGTCTTCCTCTGCTTCTTCTCCCTCCGCTCATGTCTTCTTCCTCTGCTTCTTCTCCCTCTGCTTATGTCTTCTTTCTCTGCTTCTTCTCCCTCCGCTCATGTCTACTTCCTCTGGTTCTTCTCCCTCTGCTCATGTTGTCTTCCTCTGCTTCTTCTCCCTCCGCTCATGTGTTCTTCCTCTGGTTCTTCTCCCTCTGCTCATGACGTCTTCCTCTGCTCATGTCTACTTCCTCTGCTTCTTCTCCCTCTGCTCATGTTGTCTTCCTCTGCTTCTTCTACCTCCGCTCATGTGTTCTTCCTCTGCTTCTTCTCCCTCCGCTCATGTCTACTTCATCTGGTTCTTCTCTCTCTGCTCATGTTGTCTTCCTCTGCTTCTTCTCCCTCGGCTCATGTCTTCTTCCTCTGCTTCTTCTCCCTCCGCTCATATCTTCTTCCTCTGCTTCTTCTCCCTCTGCTCATGTCTTCTTTCTCTGCTTCTTCTCATTCCGCTCATGTCTACTTCCTTTGGTTCTTCTCCCTCCGCTCATGTCTACTTCCTTTGGTTCTTCTCCCTCCGCTCATGTCTTCTTCCTCTGCTTCTTCTCCCTCTGCTCATGTCTTCTTTCTCTGCTTCTTCTCCCTCCGCTCATGTCTACTTCCTCTGGTTCTTCTCCCTCTGCTCATGTTGTCTTCCTCTGCTTCTTCTCCCTCCGCTCATGTGTTCTTCCTCTGGTTCTTCTCCCTCTGCTCATGACGTCTTCCTCTGCTCATGTCTACTTCCTCTGCTTCTTCTCCCTCTGCTCATGTCTTCTTTCTCTGCTTCTTCTCCCTCCACTCATGTCTACTTCCTTTGGTTCTTCTCCCTCCGCTCATGTCTTCTTCCTCTGCTTCTTCTCCCTCTGCTCATGTCTACTTCCTCTGGTTCTTCTCCCTCTGCTCATGTTGTCTTCCTCTGCTTCTTCTCCCTCCGCTCATGTGTTCTTCCTCTGGTTCTTCTCCCTCTGCTCATGACGTCTTCCTCTGCTCATGTCTACTTCCTCTGCTTCTTCTCCCTTTGCTCATGTCTTCTTTCTCTGCTTCTTCTCCCTTCGCTTATGTCTACTTCCTCCTCTTCTACTCCCTCCACTCATGTCTACTTCCTCTGCTTCTTCTCCCTCCGCTCATGTCTTCTTTCTCTACTTCTTCTCCCTTCGCTCCGCTCATGTCTTCTTTCTCTACTTCTTCTCACTTCGCTCATGTCTACTTCCTCTGCTTCTTCTCCCTCCGCTCAAAAATACAAAAAACAGACCATACCAGGGAGCGCCTCCCTTCCTGGATCATACAAGGCCACATGTCCTCAACATGGGGGGTGGGTGCTTTGGGGTGCTTTTCGTCTCCCTCCGGTGATGTCTTCTTCCTCTGGTTCTTCTACGTCCACTCATGCCTTCTTCCTCTGGTTCTTCTCCCCCTGCTCATGTCTTCTTTCTCTGCTTCTTCTCCCTCCGCTTATGTCTTCTTCCTCTGCTTCTTCTTCCTCTGCTTTTTCTCCCTCCGCTCATGTCTACTTCCTCTGGTTCTTCTCCATCTGCTCATGTCTTCTTTGTCTGGCTCTTCTCCCTCGGCTCATGTCTTCTTTCCTCGGCTTCTTCTCCCTCCGCTCATGTCTTCTTTCTCTGCTTCTTCTCCCTCCGCTCATGTCTACTTCATCTGGTTCTTCTCCCTCTGCTCATGTTGTCTTCCTCTGCTTCTTCTACCTCCGCTCATGTGTTCTTCCTCTGCTTCTTCTCCCTCCGCTCATGTCTACTTCCTCCTCTTCTACTCCCTCCGCTCATGTCTACTTCCTCTGCTTCTTCTCCCTCCGCTCATGTCTTCTTTCTCTACTTCTTCTCCCTTCGCTCCGCTCATGTCTTCTTTCTCTACTTCTTCTCCCTTCGCTCATGTCTACTTCCTCTGCTTCTTCTCCCTCCGCTCAAAAATACAAAAAACAGACCATACCAGGGAGCGCCTCCCTTCCTGGATCATACAAGGCCACATGTCCTCAACATGGGGGGTGGGTGCTTTGGGGTGGTTTTCGTCTCCCTCCGGTGATGTCTTCTTCCTCTGGTTCTTCTACGTCCACTCATGCCTTCTTCCTCTGGTTTTTCTCCCCCTGCTCATGTCTTCTTTCTCTGCTTCTTCTCCCTCCGCTCATTTCTTCTTCCTCTGCTTCTTCTTCCTCTGCTTTTTCTCCCTCCGCTCATGTCTACTTCCTCTGGTTCTTCTCCATCTGCTCATGTCTTCTTTCTCTGGCTCTTCTCCCTCGGCTCATGTCTTCTTTCCTCTGCTTCTTCTCCCTCCGCTCATGTCTTCTTTCTCTGCTTCTTCTCTCTCTCCGCTCATGTCTACTTCATCTGGTTCTTCTCCCTCTGCTCATGTTGTCTTCCTCTGCTTCTTCTACCTCCGCTCATGTGTTCTTCCTCTGCTTCTTCTCCCTCCGCTCATGTCTACTTCATCTGGTTCTTCTCCCTCTGCTCATGTTGTCTTCCTCTGCTTCTTCTACCTCCGCTCATGTGTTCTTCCTCTGCTTCTTCTCCCTCCGCTCATGTCTACTTCATCTGGTTCTTCTCTCTCTGCTCATGTTGTCTTCCTCTGCTTCTTCTCCCTCGGCTCATGTCTTCTTCCTCTGCTTCTTCTCCCTCCGCTCATGTCTTCTTTCTCTGCTTCTTCTCCCTCTGCTCATGTCTACTTCATCTGGTTCTTCTCCCTCTGCTCAAGTCGTCTTCCTCTGCTTCTTCTCCCTCCGCTCATGTCTCCTTCCTCTGCTTCTTCTCCCTCCGCTCATGTCGTCTTCCTCTGCTTCTTCTCCCTCCGCTCATGTCTACTTCCTCTGCTTCTTCTCCCTCCGCTCATGTCTACTTCCTCTGCTTCTTCTCCCTCCGCTCATGTCTACTTCCTTTGCTTCTTCTCCCTCCGCTCATGTCTTCTTTCTCTGCTTCTTCTCCCTCCGCTCATGTCTACTTCCTCTGCTTCTTCTCCCTCCCCTCATGTCTACTTCCTCTGCTTCTTCTCCCTCTGCTCATGTCGTCTTCCTCTGCTTCTTCTCCCTCCGCTCATATCTACTTCCTCTGCTTCTTTTCCCTCCGCTCATGTCTACATCCTCTGCTTCTTCTCCCTCCGCTCATGTCTACTTCCTCTGGTTCTTCTCCCTCCGCTCATGTCTACTTCCTCTGCTTCTTCTCCCTCCGCTCATGTCTACTTCCTCTGGTTCTTCTCCCTCCGCTCATGTCTTCTTTCTCTGCTTCTTCTCCCTCCGCTCATGTCTACTTCCTCTGCTTCTTCTCCCTCCGCTCATGTCTACTTCCTCTGCTTCTTCTCCCTCTGCTCATGTCGTCTTCCTCTGCTTCTTCTCCCTCCGCTCATATCTACTTCCTCTGCTTCTTCTCCCTCCGCTCATATCTACTTCCTCTGCTTCTTTTCCCTCCGCTCATGTCTACATCCTCTGCTTCTTCTCCCTCCGCTCATGTCTACTTCCTCTGCTTCTTCTCCCTCCGCTTATGTCTACTTCCTCTGCTTCTTCTCCCTCCGCTTATGTCTACTTCCTCTGCTTCTTCTCCCTCCACTCATGTCTACTTCCTCTGGTTCTTCTCCCTCTGCTCATGTTGTCTTCCTCTACTTCTTCTCCCTCCGCTCATGTCTACTTCCTCTGGTTCTTCTCCCTCTGCTCATGTTGTCTTCCTCTACTTCTTCTCCCTCCGCTCATGTCTACTTCCTCTGGTTCTTCTCCCTCCGCTCATGTCGTCTTCCTCTGCTTCTTCTCCCTCTGCTCATGTCGTCCTCCTCTGCTTCTTCTCCCTCCGCTCATGTGTTCTTCCTCTGGTTCTTTTGCCAGTTCTTCTCCCATCTGCTGATGGCTTCTCCCGATGCTAGCTCCTGCTGTTGTATTGGCTCTGGTGTCTGTCATTTCCTATATAGCCATGGGGTGTGGTTATCGGTGACATCATCCGGAGACCCAACCTCCTTGTGATGTCCCGGTGGGGGAATGATGGGGCGGTGACGTTGCAAGGGGGCGGGGTATCCGGATGACATCCGGATGACCTGCTTAAAAGTACGGAGGGATGGAGCGCTTCATTTTTTTTTTTCCTTAATTTTTATTTTTACACTGTCCTTTTTTTTTTTTTAATCACTTTTATTCCTACTCCCTTGTAATATAAATAAGCATGAGGGGGGAGGGGGGCTCCTTATGGAGAGATCTGGGGTCAGACAGTCAGCAGAGCCTCCCCTTGTTTACTAAGTTCCTAAGCAACTGCACTTGCAAAGTCTATTGGCCTTTAGTAAATCATCCCCAATGTGAGATTGCCTCATTTCCTGGCCCCTCTAGCACTCCCCGACGTGATTGTCCTTGATCCACTCCTTGCGTTGGCGTTCTTTCAATCAGGGAGGCTCACACATGTTAGAAAAGTTGGTCTGATGTTTTCAGGAAGCTAGGTATATATCCCCTTCCTCTAACCATGATCTGCCTGCATTGCATAGGGAAGCACAGAGGTCCACTGGGTCTAAAATAAGGTAGGTATGAAAAAAAAAGGATTTTTTTTATTTAAACATGTCAATAGCGTGTTTATGGGGGGGGGGGGGGGGGATTGAGGGAAGACAAAATATCAGTAAATGGATCTTCAGCTTTAAGGCCTTGTGTTGGGAATCATCGCATAAGTGGCACACTTTCCCGAAATGCACATAAATTTCCAGTCCCATGCATTTGCAAGCGCACATACCAAACTGCATGGTGCCGCAATTTTGCAAAGCGTTATGGACTTATTTTCTGTATTTCTCACACAGCTCATTGAAAGGAATAGGCTGCACTGGAATGCATGTAAGCTCGGTCACCCCTGTAGGTAGGTACCAGGAATAAGTGTAAAGCCTCGTACACACAATGAGATTATCCGACAAATGATAGATATATAACGCCCGGCACCGATTGGAGGTCTTGCTGAATGGCCCACCAGCCCAATATACTCTTACCAGACACTTTTATTAGGTCCACCTTGCTAGTAGTGGGTTGGACCCTCTTTTGTCTTCATTCTTGGTGGCAGAGATACAACAAGGTGTTGGAAACATTCCTCAGAGATTTTGCTCAATAGTGACGTGATGACATCACACAGTTGCTGCAGATTTGTCGGCTGCACATCAGTGATGCTGATCTCCATTCCACCACATCCCAAAGGTGCTCTATTGGATGAGATGTGGTGAGTGTGGAGGACATTGGAGGACAGGGGCCTCATTGTCCAGTGGTGAGATGATTGGAGCTTTGTGACATGGTGCATTATCCTGCTGGAAGGAGCCATCAGAAGATGGGGACACTGTAGTCATAAAGGGATGGACATGGTCAGCAACAATACTCAGGGAGGTTGTGGTGTTTAAACCATGATCAATTGGTACTAAGGGGCCCAAAGTGTGCCAAGAAAATACCCCCCCCCACACCATTACACCTCCACCACCAGCCTGAACCGGTGATACCCCCTCCCCTACACCATTACACCCCCACCACCAGCCTGAACCAGTGAAACAAGGCAGGATGGATCCATGCGCCAAATTCTGACCCCGCCATCTGAATGTCGCACCGGAACACCAGACTCATCAGACCAGCCAACGTTTTTGCAATCTTTTATTGTCCAATTTTGGTGATCCTGTGCGAACTGTAGCCTCAGTTTCCTGTTCTTGGCTGACAGGAGCGGCACCCGGTGTGGTCTTCTGCTGCTGTCACCCATTTGCTTCAAGGTTGGATGTGTTGTGCGTTCAGAGATGGTATTCTGCATACCTTGGTTGTAACGAGGGGTTATTTGAGTTACTGTTGCCTTTCTATCATCTCCAACCACCCTGCCCATTCTCTTCTGACAACAGTAAGGCATTTTCCTCCACACAACTGCCGCTCACTGGATATTTTCTCCTTTTTTCCCCACCATTCTCTGTAAACCCGAAAGATGGTTGTGTGTGAAAATCTGGCACCAACAACCATGCCATGTTCAAAGTAAATTCAATCCCCTTTTTTCCCCTATTCTGATGCTCGGTTTGAACTTCAGCAAGGCGTCTTCACCACGTCTAGATGCCTAAATGCATTGAGTTGCTGCCATGTGATTGGCTGATTAGCAATGTGTGTTACCCAGGCAATTGAACAGGAGTACCTAATAAAGTGGCCGATGAGTGTATATCATTAGTCCTGATCCAGTGGGAAGCTTCCCCCACAGCGTAGTGCTCCCTTTCTTACCCTGTAATTGCTTTTATCTCAGTAGATGTGAGGATTCTTGTTACAGCATCTGACATTCCACGACCACTAGAGAGAGCACCTACTGTACAAGTCTTTCTACAAAGACTACCAGCACGAAATGAGAGGAAGTATTTGGGAGATGTGGGACTTTAAGGGTGCATAACAACAAAATATTAAAACGACAATATATAAAAAAATATATACACATTTTTATTAAATGAACAATGTCATAAAAACAAAACATACAATATAATCATAGCCATAGGTGTGTGCAAAACATCCTATTAATGACAATGATTTACTGTAATCATGTTCATGTTTTCTACATGTTTCGCTACCGAAACGTATTTAAAAAAAATATTTTTATACAGGAGATGGTCAGCAACTGGGGACATGGTACAGGAGATTGTCAGAGACTGTGGACATGGTTCAGGAGATGGTCAGAGACTGTGGACATGGTACAGGAGATTGTCAGACTGGGAAAATGGTACAGGAGATGGTCAGAGACTGGAGAACAGGTACAGGAGATGGTCAGAGACTGGGGAAATGGTACAGGAGATGGTCAGAGGCTGTGGACATGGTACAGGGGGTGGTCAGAGACTGGGAAAATGGTACAGGGGATGGTCAGAGACTGGGGAAATGGTACAGGAGATGGTCAGAGACTGGGGACATGGTACAGGAGATGGTCAGAGACTGGGGAAATGGTATAGGAGATGGTCAGAGACTGGGGAAATGGTACAGGAGATGGTCAGAGACTGGGGACATGGTACAGGAGATGGCCAGAGACTGGGGAACAGGTACAGGAGATGGCCAGAGACTGGAGACATGGTACAGGAGATGGTCAGAGACTGGGGAAATGGTACAGGAGATGGTCAGAGACTGGGGAAATGGTACAGGAGATGGTCAGAGACTGGGGAAATGGTACAGGAGATGGTCAGAGACTGGGGACATGGTACAGGAGATCGTCAGAGACTGGGGACATGGTTCAGGAGATGGTCAGACTGGGAAAATGGTAAAGGAGATGGTCAGAGACTGGGGACATGGTACAGGAGATGGCCAATCCTGGGACGGGTGATCTGTCTATCAAAGTTCCCCGGACAAGGGGGGGGGGCTGTATGTGGCGGCACACAGCGGGGAGCCCACAGATATTGAAATGAAAGCTTTAATTTTCCCGGCGCTCTAATCAACCAGGTGGCGGTGGCTCCTCCTCTCTTGTACACTATAGGAAGCCCCCGTGATATGCGGCACCAGGGGCAGGGGAGCGGAGCCCCTCCCCCCACCCTCTTTTCAGCTCCATTATCGGCCATTTTTCTCTTTCGGCAAATTGCCGAAAAGGCAATTTTCGGCCCGATATGTTTCGGCGCCCGAAATTTCGGCGCATCCTTTTTCCAAAAAAAGTGTTCAAAAAATTGCTGTGCAAATACCGTGCAAGATAAAAAGTTGCAACGACCGCCATTATATTCTCTAGGGCAGTGATGGCGAACCTTGGCACCCCAGATGTTTTGGAACTACATTTCCCATGGTGCTTATGCACTATGCAGTGTAGTGGAGCATCATGGGAAATGTAGTTCCAAAACATCTGGGGTGCCAAGGTTCGCCATCACTGCTCTAGGGTCTTTGCTAAAAAAAAAAATCTATAATGTTTGGGGAGTTCTATGTAATTTTCTAGCAAAAAAAAAAAAACAATGAATTTTACATGTAGGAGAGAAATGTCAGAATTGGCCTGGATGGTAAGTGGTTATATAAGAACCTATATAATCCGACAACTGCGGTTGTGCAATAAAGACCAAGAACAATACAAACGAATGCATTAAATATATACATATTGTATCTTATTATACATTTATAGCTGCACTTTAAACAAAAGGCGAGAGAACCAATAGCCCTACCTCGTAATTTGAGTGTGGGAGCTCGGGGCAGACTCAAGACTAAATGAAGAATGGGGATCCGGCAATATACTGCATCCACATAACCGTAATGCCGAGGAGCCACATCGGCAAGCAAGAGGAAAGGTCATCTTTAGAATAACTCGATGTGTACTCGGAGAGCGCACACAATACTTTCCTTATTTAATGTATGACAGACTTCTTCCATTTATTAAACATCCTTTGACCACATGCTTGTTGGTTTCGAATTCTTGGAATTTTCACATATAGTCTATCACATTGTTTTGTCACAAAGCTCCTCCGGAGAAGATTTCAACTTTCACCCGTATTATTGTTGGTCCTTGAAGACCCAGTCAACAGCCCTCAAGGGAGGCTCCATGCAGTCGGAAATTAGATTTGTATAAAGCAAATATAATTTTTATTTTTTTTCCATTAGGACAGCAATTTTGACACACGTCTCTGGGAAAAAAAAAATCGAATTTGCCCCAATCATATACTTTTTAACTTGCTGACGCCGTGGGTTGGAGACAGGGTCACCCTGCGTCTTCGTAGACCGCCGAATAATTCCCATTTTTGTATTCTACACACCAAACGTGTTTCGTCTGAGTATGAAATGTGTGATAAAGCTGTGCATAAAATAATGGACGAGACCTTGATGTGAATCTCTTTTAAACCGATTAGCTATTTCAACTTTAATTTATATGTAATGGGGACTGGCATGTTTAGTCATTAAATACATGAAAGAAGCAAAAGTATTGGGACGCTTGCCTTCACAAACTTTAATGGCATCCCAGTCTTATGCCTCGTACACACGGTGGGACATTCCAACCACAAAATCCACTGGATTTTTTCCGACATATTTTGGCCGAAACTCATCTTGCATACACACGGTCGCAGAAAGTTGTCGGAAAATCCGGAATGAGGTAACGTACGGCGGGACTACATAGAGGCCAGTAGCCAATAGCTTTAGTCTCCAATTTTTTTTTTTCTGAGCGTGCGTGGCACTTTGTGCGTCAGAATTCTCTACACACGATCGGAAAAAGTCAGATCGAATTTTGTTGTCGGAAAAATTTTAGATCCTGCTCTCAAACTTTTTTCGTCAGAAATTCAGATGGAAAAAGTCAGAGCCCACACACGATCGGATTTTGCGACAAAGTAATACGATCGGATTTTTTCCGTCTAAATTTCCGACCGTGTGTACAGGGCATAAGACCTCTTTCACACTGGAGCCGTTTTTCAGGCGCTACAACGCTAAAAATAGCGCCTGAAAAAAGCGGCTCCATTCACTCCAGTATGAAAGGCAGTGGGCTTTCACACTGGAGCGGTGCGTCAGAAAAAGTCCTTCTTTGGAGCTTTGAAGGAGCGGTGAACTCAATGCTCCTCCACCGTTCCTCCCCATTGAAATCAATGGGGCAGCCCTGCTATATTGGATTTAACCCCTTTTCAGACACTAGCAGGGGGTTAAAACCACCCCGCTAGCAGCCGAATAGCGCCAATAAAACAATGGCAAAGTGGCACTATAAATAGCGCCGCTTTACCGCTGAAACCCTAGGCGGCACAGTGCGTAAGGGCTATTAGTCCGTAGGGTTCAATATGGAGTTGGCCCACCCTTTGCAGCTATAACCACTTCAACTCTTCTGGGAAGGCCGTCCACAAGGTTTAGGAGTGTGTCATTTAGTGGAGGGGGGATTATGGTGTGGGGGGTTGTTTTTCAGGGGTTGGGCTTGGCCCCTTAGTTCCAGTGAAGGGAACTCTTACGGCGTCAGCATACCAAGACATTCTGGACAATTTCATGCTCCCAACTTTGTGGGAACAGTTTGGGGACGGCCCCTTCCTGTTCCAACATGACTGCGCACCAGTGTGCAAAGCAAGGTCCATAAAAGACATGGATGAGCGAGTTTGGGGTGGAGGAACTTGACTGGCCTGCACAGAGTCCTGACCCCCAACCTGATAGAACACTTTTGGGATGAATTAGAGCGGAGACTGCGAGCCAGGCCTTCTTGTCCAACAGCAGTGCCTGACCTCACAAATGCGTTTCTGGAGGAATCGTCAAACATTCCCATAGACACACTCCTAAACCTTGTGGACGGCCTTCCCAGAAGAAGGCCGTCCACAAGGTTTTAAGGGAACTTGTTTTACGGAACCCATTAGGGCTCAGGCACCTTGTTGGTCAAGACTGGAGAACTGACCTGAGTTTAGTTATTGGCTCAGATGAGCAGATGTTTTGTTTGTTTTATACCAAGAACTTGCTGTACAATGCCCTCCTGCCTTGGAATGTGTTTCCACCTTGCTGGGTTAAAGTACAGGTGGTGAAGGGAAAAAGAGGAATAGATCTGGCGCTATACCAATTACTACTATGGACCTCTAGATGAGGGCTCTATTGCATATAATTCACAGCGTGCTGGCAATTGGATGAGAATAGTAGGGTACAATCATCAAGTGAAAAATGTTCAACCATATACGCTATACCGTTTACTATTGAAAACCTGTAAGTGAAGGCACTTATTGCATATAATTCTCAGCGTGCTGGCTAATTAAACAAAAATAGTGAAATAGAGACCATAATATATGAAATGCTTATCCATATACCATAAACAGCTATGACAATATGCTGTTATTAATAAAGAGCCAGATGACGTCTGAATGACGAAACGCGTAGGGCGTGGCCAGGCAACGTACACCTCGAGCTCAGGCGGAGATAGCAGAGCGGGACTTTTTAAAGCTGTACCTATAACCGCAATTTTAAACCCTTGCTTTGTAAGTAGTCTTAATCTATTTTCTGAATAAAAACAATGTTTTAAACGGTATCACACTATGGATGTGCCTCTTCTTTACCATATATAACGTGGCACACCGCACTCACGGAAAAACGAGGGATCCCCAGTATCACATCTGAAGGAAGCCAGAGAGCGACACAATAGCTGATATTGTGAAGGCTGATCCACCCCGGATGGGGTCCTTTTTTCGGTGAGAGCATAATAATATATAAGTAGCCACTGAACACGAGGAACACAACTGGAAACCATCACCTCCCTCCTTCACCTACGGAAGATTCCGTCACCTATTAGAGACTTTTCACAATTTCAACCGTACACGGTTCACTTGCAACTTTGCACATTTTTAAATTTTTAATATTTATAGCACACGTTCTATTCTTTTATTTTATTTTTTATTTTGTTTATTTTTCATTTATATTGTGCTATTTATTATATTGTGCTAGTTATTATATTGTGCTATTTACTGTGATATTCACCTTGAATATATTTTGCACGGAATTTCTGAAGCACTAATATTGATCAATCACTATCACTACACTTACTGGTAGTTCACCGATATCACGTCTAATTTTATTTTATTTTATACCTTTACAATTCATATTTCCTCCTCCTTCTTATGACACAAATATTGGCACATGTAGATTTATTGGCACTTGCACTTTATTAATAACAGCATATTGTCATAGCTGTTTATGGTATATGGATAAGCATTTCATATATTATGGTCTCTATTTCACTATTTTTGTTTAATTAGCCAGCACGCTGAGAATTATATGCAATAAGTGCCTTCACTTACAGGTTTTCAATAGTAAACGGTATAGCGTATATGGTTGAACATTTTTCACTTGATGATTGTACCCTACTATTCTCATCCAATTGCCAGCACGCTGTGAATTATATGCAATAGAGCCCTCATCTAGAGGTCCGTAGTAGTAATTGGTATAGCGCCAGATCTATTCCTCTTTTTCCCTTCAGCATCTTGCCATCCTTTTGGGTGGAAATAAATAGAGGCTGCTCTTACCTAATTTTTCACTACATATTTGCTAGTATTCAAGTTTAGGGCTCCATAGCGCAACCTACACCCTACCTAATCTAAAGTACAGGTGGGACCGTTCATGGGTGTTGCTGTCTCGAACATGGTTTAGCGGTTATCCGTGGAGCATGTCCTTGCACATGGTGTTATGAATTTGGTGTGGAGCAACTCAAGTGGCCTACGCAGAGCCCTGGCCTCCACCCTACTGATCACCTTTTTGAGATGAACTGGAATGCCAATTGTGGGCCAGGTCTTCTCATCCAACAACAATACCATACCTCGTAAATTCTGTTTGGGCTGAATTGGCACAACTTCCCACCGACAAACTCTTGCAGAAACCCTTCTCGGAATGAGTGGGGGCTGTTAAAGCTTCAAAGAATGGGGGGGGAGAAGGTTGGGGACTTTAAATGGGGTAAGTATGTTGTGGCTACTTCAAATGGGTCGATGTAAAGACATATATTTATTTATTGTCTACCTTATATGTTTTATACATGGTGTGTCACATGTTGTTGGTGTGTCTCAACATACGTATTGGACTGATTGCTATGGTAGACAATAAATAAATGTCTTTACATCGACCCATTTGAAGTAGCCACAACATACTTGCCTCATTTAGTATGGTAGTAGGTAAGGTCGAATAAAGACAATAGTCTATCCAGTTCAACCAGTGTAGGTGCACATGTGCACGTGTGTCAATCTATATGCGCTTATTGCGATTTATTTATTTTTTTTACCAAAAATATGTAGAAGAATATATATCGGCCTAAACTGAGGAAAAAAATATATTTTTTTATATATTTTTGGGGGATATTTATTATAGCAAAAAGTAAAACAATGCGTTTTTTTGTTTATAGCACAAACAATAAAAACCGCAGAGGTGATCAAATACCACCAAAAGAAAGCTCTATTTGTGGGAAAAAAAAGGGACGTCAATTTTGTATGGGTGCCACGTCGCACGACCGTGCAATTGTCAGTTAAAGCCCCTCACGGGAGGAACGAAACATGCCGCACACGCCAAATAGTGTCAATAGTGTTTTGGGCATGGATGGGCACATCGATATGACCCTAAAATTTATACACTTTTCATTAAATCTTTATGAATTTATCAATTTTTTTTTTAACTTATTAATATGATACATGTATTATTGCCTCAATTAACGACGTCCCCGTATATTTATTTAGAATCCCTACCTAATTTTGTATTCAAATCCCCTGTTTGGGTAAAACAAATTATTACATGAATGTAGTTTGTAACGTTGTCCTCCAATGATTAATCGCAGGTGCTGGTCCTCTGCTCTGGTGTGGGGGATCTCCCTATTAGTGTGACTCCTTGTAAGGCGTGCCTGGGCGGACGTAGCGCCCCCCCCCCCCCTCTCCGGATTGTCAACGGGTCAGCGTCCTCCTGTGGGATCAAGTGAAAGGCTTTTTAAATAATCTCTGGTTAGGAGACTTTCCACAATACACTGTGATTGGTAGCTATATATTAAGACCAGGGGTCTTCAAACTACAGCCCTCCAGTTGTTCAGTTGTTTACAATGCCTCATGGGACCTGTAGTTCCGCAACAGCTGGAGGGCCGTAGTTTGAAGATCCCTGATTAAGACGTTTTCTAATACTATTATGTTTTTGGCCTACGAATTACAACCAATAAATGTAAATTCTTTCACAGCAAGCCAAGCCTCTGAAGAAGACCCTGTTGGGTCAAAACGCGTCAGTTTTTCGTGCACTCAGCTTTCTTAGATATTGAATGTTTACTATTATGTTTGCATCAATTGTATTGATTTTTTTATCCCCTGTATCAGAGTTCATATTTTAACTCACTGCCTACCAGGGGCGGACTGACCATTCGCCCACTCGGGCCCCGGGCCACTAGGGGGCCCCATCAGGGTTGCCAGCCTCAGTAAAACCAGGGACAGTATGTAAAAATCTGTGTTTTTTTTTTTTTTTTTTTTTTACATCTGTTTCTGAAATGTCCCTTACCGACATCCTTTTGGTCTAAAAATCTTGAGATTATAGCTGCCCCACCTCTCCAGTACCTTCTCAGCCAATAGAAACATGTCTGTGTATACTGTGTGATTGTATACTGTGTGTGTGTGTATGTGTGTGTGTGTTTGTGTATACTGTGTGGCCCCATAATCTCTGATTGCCTGAGGGCCCCATGAGTTGTCAGTCCGCCTCTGGTGCCTACATGACATGGTTGCTATCAATAAAATTAATTCTTTAACTTACATGAATTATTACTCGGAATTTTGCTGCCTGGAAAACCCCAACCAAGGTTAAACCGCTTCTCCTCCAATCTCAATGTGTGGCCCCCGTGTCCTCTTACACTCCTTGTGACTGAATAGTTTTTCTTTCCTCCTATGCTGGGATTGCCATGGAGGTATTTGTAAATCACTATCATGTCCCCTCGCAGGCGTCTTTTCGCCTCGCCAGCAGCCGTTCCTCATAACTGAGGTCCTCCAGTCCCGTTATTAGTTGTGTTGCCCTTCTTTGGACTCTCTCCAGTTTCAGAACATCCATCCTAAGGACTGGTGACCAGAACTGGACAGAATACTCCAGATGTGGTCTAAATAATGTTTTATCTCTGGAGTATATCCCCTTTTTTTATGCATGCCAATATTCTGCAGGATTTGGTAGCTGCTGCTTGACATTGCATGCCGTTGCTCAATCTGTCATCTACTAGGACCTCCAGATCCTTCTCCATTCTTGATGTCCCCTAGAGGTTCTCCACCCCCCCCCCCCCCCCCCCCCCAGTGAGTAGTTTGCATTTCTGTTTTTTGCCCCCGAGTGCATTACTTTACATTTCTCCACATTAAACCTAATTTGCCGCCATGTAGTTACCCGCTCCATTATTTTGTTCAGGACTTTCTATAAGATTTCTATATCCTGATGTGAGGTTATTGTCCCGCTTTCTTTTGTGTCATCCGCAAAAAATGAGATTTAGTTACCATATCTATCTGCGTATAACTCGCACCCCAAGTTTAGGAGGGAAGTTTAAAGCGGTTCTCCACCCTAAAGTAGAAGTTCCGCTAATCTGATCCCTCCCCCCCTCCGGTGCCATAATCAGGACCTTTCAGGGGGGAGGGGGGGTGCAGTTACCTGGATAATCCAGGTATCTGCACCCACTTCTGGGACAGACCGCCGCAGACCCCCGCAGATGCCCCCCCCCCCCCGTTGTGTTCTGGGAAACACACAGTTCCCAGGACACAGCGGGGACCATAAGAGACACGCAGCGTGACTCGCACATGCGCAGTAAGGAACCGGGCAGTGAAGCCACAACGCTTCACTTCCCGATTCCCTGACAGAGGATGGCGGCGGGGGCAGCAGAGAGACGAGCGATTGCTCGTCATCTGCCGCCGACATCGCTGGACCCTGGGACAGGTAAGTGTCAATTTATTAAAAGTCAGCAGCTGCAATATTAGTAGCTGCTGGCTTTTAATATTTTTTTTTTAGGTGCAGAACCGCTTTAAGGGAAAAAAAAACAAAAACTACATTTTAAGTGCCCATCAATGCAGCCTTATTAGTGTCCATCTGCAGCCTTGTCCATCATTGCAGAAGGATCAGTGTCCATCTGCAGCCTTGCCTAAAATTGCAGCATGATCGGTTTTAAATTGTTACTCAATTTAGGAAGGAACGAGATAGACAGAGACGGATGTCCTGTGTACTCGGCTCCTCTCGGCTCGTCTTGCAGTCCAGCCCAGTCACGCTCCTATGATGGACACAACACTGGGCCAATAGCGGGACGTAAATGCTAGTAGGCGGGACCGGTCGTGACTGTGAGCGGAGCCGAGCCTAGCCGAGTACACAGTACACTCGGCTCTGTCTATTTCGGTGGCGTTCGTTCCCTCCTTCCCCTCCGAGGCAGCAGTTTGACGTATAACACTCGCCCACGATTTCTCCTTGATTTAAAGGGGAAAACGTGCGTGTTATACGCAGATGAATACGGTATTTATCCCCTTCTCTATATCATTTATGAATAAATTGAATAGAATCGGTCCCAAGACAGAACCCTTGTGTACCCCACTTTCCACTCCCGATCAGTCTGAGTACACATTATTTATCACTACCCTTTGGACCAGGGGTCTCAAACTGGTGGCCCTCCAGATGTTGCAAAACTACAAGTCCCATCATGCCATTGCCTTTGGGAGTCTTGCTCTTAACTGTCAGCCTTGCAATGCCTCATGGGACTTGTCGTTTTTCAACAGCTGGAGGGCCACCAGTTTGAGACCTCTGCTTTGGACACTCCCCTGTAACCAGTTTCTAACCCAAGAACAAACCTTATGGTCCATGCCTGCGGACCTCAGCTTGTAGATTGAAGCGCTTATTGAAGGACTGTATCGAATGCCATTGCAAAATCCAGGTACACTAATTCCACGGGCCTTCCCCTGTCTAGATGGCAGCTCACTTCTTCGTAGAATGTTAACAGATTGGTCTGGCGAGAAACGATCTTTTCGTAAACCCATGCTGATGACTACTTAAAGCGGAGGTCCACCCTAAAGTGGACCTTCCGCTCATTGGAATCCTCCCCCCCTCCAGCGCCACAATTTGCACCTTTCAGAGGGGAGGGGGGTGCAGGTACCTGTACAGTACAGGTATCTGCACCCACTTCCGGCGTAGATTCTGCAAAAGGAACGCCTCTTTCCGCAGAATCTACGCCCCTTAGCGAAAGTCCCCTGCTGCCTGCTGGGAAACACACGAACGCTCATGAACGTTAGGCCTTATAGCCCTGGTGCCCAACCTGTGGCCCGTGGGCCTCACGTTGCCCTTTGATATATGATGCGTGGCTCTGGGACCTCAACAGTCTTCAGTGTGAATATTGGATAGGGGTAATAGCACTGATCTCTACTAGCCTCATGTAACATGTTTCTAGTTTTGTGTTGTCTTGTGTTGTCTTCTGCAGCATGTCTCCAGGCCAAAAATGTAGCAAGTGCATGCTCTCTGATCCTCATTTCCCCTATTAGGTCTGTGATCTGGCAGTTCTCCCAGGCATTACATGTATTGAACATTACTTGCAGGCCTTTGGGTCTGGGGCTGCAGTTGAGGCCCCCTATAGCTCATACGTTGAGAACCACTGCGGTATATCGTATGTGCTCACTGGTTAAGACTGCTTGATGATAGGATCAGTAGCTGGATCAATGCATGGAACAGCTTTAGAAAAATGCATTGTTTTAATAATTATCTCAATAATCAGTGGGTCAGACAAGGGGTTAATATCGACCCGTCATCTCCTGTCCATAAAAGACCTTTATTCATCGCTTTCTCCAGCGCCGTTGAACCAAGCAAGCAGTTTCCCAAGGTTACTCTTCCCTTAAATTATGTTAACAACTTAATTACTGTGAAGCGGCTAACCTTTATGTAGTCTAAATTACTCATTTGCACATCAGGGTAGTACAAGCATTATAAATTTTGATGGTAACCTTATTAAGTGTACCGTCAACAAATGTATTAGCAGTGGGGCCAGCAGATCATTTACGGGGGAAACATTTATATTGTAAATAACAGGCTATAAATCAAAATTAATACACCAAAATACATTTGGACGCTGCAGCAAATTCCAAAATTAGTGACATGAAAATACGAGCGATTTATTTCACTGCCATAGTTCTGCCCATGATGGAGTCTTGCTCCTCCTGCTTGCAACACTTTTAGCAAAATAGACGCCCCTTAATGGCATGGAGCAGGGAAATCATTAAAATCTAGGGCTATGGAAATGAAAGATTAATTCCTTGATTAATTTGTTTGATCGATCAAAATTATTTTGATCGGTACTCACCTCTCTGCCGGCTTCCGGGTCTTCAGGGAGTTCCGTCGGAGATCCGGTGAGGTCACGGACATCAACGTCACTGGACTCCTCCCCCCTTCCCCAAGTGCCTCCGTCTGCTAATGGAGGGAAGGGGGGAGTAGTCCGGTGACAACGAAGTTCTGATTGAACGTAACGCCTTCGGGGGGAGGAGCTATGCATGGCGTCACCCGCTGCTGCCCTACGGAACTAACACGATTGTCAGCTTTACATGCTGGGTTTTTATCATCTTTATGTTGAGTAGTTTGTGTTTTGAACACAAAAATTAAATCTTATACTTAAGCGGTGAGCACTTTGATCTTTTCTTTCTACCCATGACTTGGCGTCATTGCTGAGATCTAAGGAGACGTGAGAGAAGTTTATGGTCCGTGTTAACCCTTTTGATACCCGCTTGCATGACCACCTGTTTTCACAGGGGTCCATGCCATAAGGTGAGAGTGATTCGTTTGACCGGAGGTGGAGGGATTGTCACGCTACTGTGGAAAAAAATGACTTGCGTCAGTGCTACAGTTTGAATTTAAAACGTTTGTGCGAACTGTGAAGTTAAGTCATGGATTGTGGAAACGAACTAGTGTCGGGTGATTGTATTTAGTGTATACCACATTTACCACTGACTAATGCAGAGTTGCAATGCAAGGAGATCAGCTAAAAGTAGTTGTATCTGTATGTGCGTTATAATTAATCGAAATTAGACGATTAATTGATTGAAAAAAAAAAAAAGATGAATCGAATATGAAAATTTTAATCAGTAACAGCCCTATTAAAATCCATAGCCATGGAAGGATCTGTCACATGGTTTAACTCTCCAGCGTCTACTAAAAACTCATATTTAATTTTTGGGTGGACTCGCTCCTTTATTGGAATTTGCAATACAAAAGTGAGGTTGCAGAAAATCATGTGACAATAGACTACAGCCCGGCTTAGGGAAACTGCTGAAAAAGACAGTTTCATGCGGGTACAACCGACATTTTTTAAAAAGTAGTATGGGATTTTTTAAATCATACCTTCGTAGGTGGATGCAGAATCGCTCCCCTGCCAGCCTACGGCTGAGAACTGAGCGATGAAAGACCGCAGATCCCTGAGCAGAGAGATCAATGCTGTCAGTCATAGGCTATCTGTTCCTCCCCCCGCACTCACTAGAGCACTGGGCTGGGAAGGGGCAGGATCGGCCCAGCTCAGTCTCTCAGCGGCTCACTGAGAGGCTGAGCTGGGTTGACGGTCCAGGCATGTGGGCAGACCCCAGCCATATGGTTGTGACCTTTCCCATGTCTGGATCAGCTCTGCGTCATCAGCTGAAAACTAGTCACAGGAGTACAAAAATGATCTGCACTCCTGTGATCCACAGAAGTAAAACCAAGCACGCTTTGGCTGTACTTCTCCTTTAACTTGCTAAAATTCCAGGGTAGGCCCATCTTGGACCAGAATTACAGGGTTGGTCCATCTTGGACCAGAATTCCAGGGTTGGTCCATCTTGGGCCAGAATTCCAGGGTTGGTCCATCTTGGGCCAGAATTCCAGGGTCAGTCCATCTTGGGCCAGAATTCCAGGGTTGGTCCATCTTGGACCAGAATTCCAGGGTCGGTCCATCTTGGGCCAGAATTCCAGGGTCGGTCCATCTTGGGCCAGAATTCCAGGGTCAGTCCATCTTGGGCCAGAATTCCAGGGTTTGGTCCATCTTGGACCAGAATTCCAGGGTTGGTCCATCTTGGACCAGAATTCCAGGGTTGGTCCATCTTGGGCCAGTATTCCAGGGTTGGTCCATCTTGGGCCAGAATTCCAGGGTTGGTCCATCTTGGATCAAAATTCCAGGGTTGGTCCATCTTGGATCAAAATTCCAGGGTTGGTCCATCTTGGGCCAGAATTCCAGGGTTGGTCCATCTTGGGCCAGAATTCCAGGGTTGGTCCATCTTGGGCCAGAATTCCAGGGTTGGTCCATCTTGGACCAGAATTCCAGGGTCGGTCCATCTTGGGCCAGAATTCCAGGGTTGGTCCATCTTGGACCAGAATTCCAGGGTCCGTTCATCTTGGACCAATCTAACTAATCTGGACCAACGGTATGTACATACCATACGTGGCTGTTGCCACTGGAAGCTAGAAATAACTGAAGTAGACACCACTACTACAGTGATATCCACTTGCTTCCAGGTCTCATGCCAAGTATCAGACTGAGGCATTGTGAACACAGAAGGTCAGCTGGTCAGCTCGGGTACCATTCAGGGAATACTTTGCCTTCTCCAAATGAAGGCAGAGCATTCTCTGATTAGAGGGGGAGAACATTACATCCCCTTCCTGCGATCCATGCCTCACCTTGTCCAACCCTTTGCATTTATTCAGTAAATGTAAGGCAATCTCTGAATAGTGGCCATGCTGAGCATCCCACCTCCTATGTTCACAAGGCAACAGGCTGCACAGCACGGGATCCAGAAGCTAGTGGGGATCACTGGAGTATTTGGTGTCTACTGGTTTCCAGCTTCATGGGGAATTGGGCAGGTATAGGTTATACAGTGGGGAAAATAATTATTTGACCCCCTGCAGATTTTTTAAGTTTGCTCACTTAAAAAGAAATGAAGGATCTATCATTTTTATCATAGGTGATAAATGATAGAGACAGAATATCCACCAAAAATCCGGAAAAAAAACACATGAGAAAAATGTTATAAATTGAGTTGCAGTTCAGTGAGTAAAATAAGTATTTGATGCCCAAGCACATCACCCTTGTTGGCAAGCACAGAGGTCAGATGTTTCTTGTAGTTGGTGACCAGGTTTGCACAGATCTCAGGAGGGATTTTGGTCCACTCTTCCATCTGGCCCACAGATCTTCTCTAAATCCTTAAGATTTCTTGGCTGTCGCTTGGCAACTCGAAGTTTCAGCTCCCTCCCATAAATTTTCTGTAGGATTAAAGTCTGAAGACTGGCTAGGCCACTCCATGACCTTAATTAGTGATGGACGAACGTTTCGCCCGGCGGTCGTTTCGCGGCGAATTTCCGACATTCGCGGTCCGCACGTTCGAACGCCTTTTTCCGTCGTTCGCCGCGGCGGACTTACGTGTTTAATGTATACAAGAACTTTAACCTTTGGTGACACGTTTATCATGTGATACAGGACAGCCAATTGAGACATGACAGCACATGGACACTTGTACATTCCCCCTAACCTATAAATACACCCGATCCGGTGGCCATTTTACATTCTTTCTTCTGTTACGATAGGGACAGGTTCCTGTGTGGAGTAGGGAGAGATAAACCACTAGCTATTTGGTACACAAAAGTTCTTTTCAGGACTGGTATAGGTGTTAGGTGTTGATAGGTTTGCTGTGCTGCTGATTCTTGCAGCAGCCTGAGTGTCTTTTGTTAGTTTAGAGAAAGGGAAAGGACGGTGTATGCTACAGGGACAGCCAGATTAGTCTTTCATCATCATCATCATCATCATCATCATTAGCTGTTACTATCAAGGTCCACAAAAGAGCTGTTCCAGTAACCACTAATCGTTCTCTTTTTTTGCCAATTTGTATAGGGACAGGAAGGAAGCAGTGTTGTCAGGCAGTGAGGGTAATTTTAAAGACTTGCTGTTATTATTAGTTCCACAAAGGTTCTTTTCAGGACTGGTATCAGTGGTACAGTAATAGGCTTGTACATGTATAATATTCTTTCTTCCAAATATAGAAAGGATATTATACTTGACTGCTGCCCTTCTGCTGCAGTCTGCTAAACATTCACAACTCACTTGTTCCACAAAAGTTCTTATAAGGACTGGTAACTTGGTATAGGGTGCTACGGTACATAGGCTTGAGTGCGGTACAGTCTGCTGTTCTGTAAGGACCGCTATCGGTCCACAATAGATAGGGTTGACGTGCACCACTGCTGACCGCTCACCTATACTGCAGCAGTCCTTCAGCGGTATAGGGACTGACGTACAGTCTGCTAATCACTAACACACAACCTGCTTGTTCCACAAAAGTTCTTATAAGGACTGGTAACTTGGTATAGGGTGCTACGGTACATAGGCTTGAGTGCGGTACAGTCTGCTGTTCTGTAAGGACCGCTATCGGTCCACAATAGATAGGGTTGACGTGCACCACTGCTGACCGCTGCCCTATACTGCAGCAGTCCTTCAGCGGTATAGGGACTGACGTACAGTCTGCTAAACACTAATACACAACCTGCTTGGTCCACAAAAGTTCTTATAAGGACTGGTAACTTGGTATAGGGTGCTACGGTACATAGGCTTGAGTGCGGTACAGTCTGCTGTTCTGTAAGGACCGCTATCGGTCCACAATAGATAGGGTTGACGTGCACCACTGCTGACCGCTCACCTATACTGCAGCAGTCCTTCAGCGGTATAGGGACTGACGTACAGTCTGCTAATCACTAACACACAACCTGCTTGTTCCACAAAAGTTCTTATAAGGACTGGTAACTTGGTATAGGGTGCTACGGTACATAGGCTTGAGTGCGGTACAGTCTGCTGTTCTGT
This sequence comes from Lithobates pipiens, assembly GCF_037356315.1. Classification (NCBI taxonomy): domain Eukaryota; kingdom Metazoa; phylum Chordata; class Amphibia; order Anura; family Ranidae; genus Lithobates; species Lithobates pipiens. Next base: position 219,359,000 of record NW_027507789.1, read on the forward strand.
AAGGACCGCTATCGGTCCACAATAGATAGGGTTGACGTGCACCACTGCTGACCGCTGCCCTATACTGCAGCAGTCCTTCAGCGGTATAGGGACTGACGTACAGTCTGCTAAACACTAATACACAACCTGCTTGGTCCACAAAAGTTCTTATAAGGACTGGTAACTTGGTATAGGGTGCTACGGTACATAGGCTTGAGTGCGGTACAGTCTGCTGTTCTGTAAGGACCGCTATCGGTCCACAATAGATAGGGTTGACGTGCACCACTGCTGACCGCTCACCTATACTGCAGCAGTCCTTCAGCGGTATAGGGACTGACGTACAGTCTGCTAATCACTAACACACAACCTGCTTGTTCCACAAAAGTTCTTATAAGGACTGGTAACTTGGTATAGGGTGCTACGGTACATAGGCTTGAGTGCGGTACAGTCTGCTGTTCTGTAAGGACCGCTATCGGTCCACAATAGATAGGGTTGACGTGCACCACTGCTGACCGCTGCCCTATACTGCAGCAGTCCTTCAGCGGTATAGGGACTGACGTACAGTCTGCTAAACACTAATACACAACCTGCTTGGTCCACAAAAGTTCTTATAAGGACTGGTAACTTGGTATAGGGTGCTACGGTACATAGGCTTGAGTGCGGTACAGTCTGCTGTTCTGTAAGGACCGCTATCGGTCCACAATAGATAGGGTTGACGTGCACCACTGCTGACCGCTCACCTATACTGCAGCAGTCCTTCAGCGGTATAGGGACTGACGTACAGTCTGCTAATCACTAACACACAACCTGCTTGTTCCACAAAAGTTCTTATAAGGACTGGTAACTTGGTATAGGGTGCTACGGTACATAGGCTTGAGTGCGGTACAGTCTGCTGTTCTGTAAGGACCGCTATCGGTCCACAATAGATAGGGTTGACGTGCACCACTGCTGACCGCTGCCCTATACTGCAGCAGTCCTTCAGCGGTATAGGGACTGACGTACAGTCTGCTAAACACTAATACACAACCTGCTTGGTCCACAAAAGTTCTTATAAGGACTGGTAACTTGGTATAGGGTGCTACGGTACATAGGCTTGAGTGCGGTACAGTCTGCTGTTCTGTAAGGACCGCTATCGGTCCACAATAGATAGGGTTGACGTGCACCACTGCTGACCGCTCACCTATACTGCAGCAGTCCTTCAGCGGTATAGGGACTGACGTACAGTCTGCTAATCACTAACACACAACCTGCTTGTTCCACAAAAGTTCTTATAAGGACTGGTAACTTGGTATAGGGTGCTACGGTACATAGGCTTGAGTGCGGTACAGTCTGCTGTTCTGTAAGGACCGCTATCGGTCCACAATAGATAGGGTTGACGTGCACCACTGCTGACCGCTGCCCTATACTGCAGCAGTCCTTCAGCGGTATAGGGACTGACGTACAGTCTGCTAAACACTAATACACAACCTGCTTGGTCCACAAAAGTTCTTATAAGGACTGGTAACTTGGTATAGGGTGCTACGGTACATAGGCTTGAGTGCGGTACAGTCTGCTGTTCTGTAAGGACCGCTATCGGTCCACAATAGATAGGGTTGACGTGCACCACTGCTGACCGCTCACCTATACTGCAGCAGTCCTTCAGCGGTATAGGGACTGACGTACAGTCTGCTAATCACTAACACACAACCTGCTTGTTCCACAAAAGTTCTTATAAGGACTGGTAACTTGGTATAGGGTGCTACGGTACATAGGCTTGAGTGCGGTACAGTCTGCTGTTCTGTAAGGACCGCTATCGGTCCACAATAGATAGGGTTGACGTGCACCACTGCTGACCGCTGCCCTATACTGCAGCAGTCCTTCAGCGGTATAGGGACTGACGTACAGTCTGCTAAACACTAATACACAACCCGCTTGGTCCACAAAAGTTCTTATAAGGACTGGTAACTTGGTATAGGGTGCTACGGTACATAGGCTTGAGTGCGGTACAGTCTGCTGTTCTGTAAGGACCGCTATCGGTCCACAATAGATAGGGTTGACGTGCACCACTGCTGACCGCTCACCTATACTGCAGCAGTCCTTCAGCGGTATAGGGACTGACGTACAGTCTGCTAATCACTAACACACAACCTGCTTGTTCCACAAAAGTTCTTATAAGGACTGGTAACTTGGTATAGGGTGCTACGGTACATAGGCTTGAGTGCGGTACAGTCTGCTGTTCTGTAAGGACCGCTATCGGTCCACAATAGATAGGGTTGACGTGCACCACTGCTGACCGCTGCCCTATACTGCAGCAGTCCTTCAGCGGTATAGGGACTGACGTACAGTCTGCTAAACACTAATACACAACCTGCTTGGTCCACAAAAGTTCTTATAAGGACTGGTAACTTGGTATAGGGTGCTACGGTACATAGGCTTGAGTGCGGTACAGTCTGCTGTTCTGTAAGGACCGCTATCGGTCCACAATAGATAGGGTTGACGTGCACCACTGCTGACCGCTCACCTATACTGCAGCAGTCCTTCAGCGGTATAGGGACTGACGTACAGTCTGCTAATCACTAACACACAACCTGCTTGTTCCACAAAAGTTCTTATAAGGACTGGTAACTTGGTATAGGGTGCTACGGTACATAGGCTTGAGTGCGGTACAGTCTGCTGTTCTGTAAGGACCGCTATCGGTCCACAATAGATAGGGTTGACGTGCACCACTGCTGACCGCTGCCCTATACTGCAGCAGTCCTTCAGCGGTATAGGGACTGACGTACAGTCTGCTAAACACTAATACACAACCTGCTTGGTCCACAAAAGTTCTTATAAGGACTGGTAACTTGGTATAGGGTGCTACGGTACATAGGCTTGAGTGCGGTACAGTCTGCTGTTCTGTAAGGACCGCTATCGGTCCACAATAGATAGGGTTGACGTGCACCACTGCTGACCGCTCACCTATACTGCAGCAGTCCTTCAGCGGTATAGGGACTGACGTACAGTCTGCTAATCACTAACACACAACCTGCTTGTTCCACAAAAGTTCTTATAAGGACTGGTAACTTGGTATAGGGTGCTACGGTACATAGGCTTGAGTGCGGTACAGTCTGCTGTTCTGTAAGGACCGCTATCGGTCCACAATAGATAGGGTTGACGTGCACCACTGCTGACCGCTGCCCTATACTGCAGCAGTCCTTCAGCGGTATAGGGACTGACGTACAGTCTGCTAAACACTAATACACAACCTGCTTGGTCCACAAAAGTTCTTATAAGGACTGGTAACTTGGTATAGGGTGCTACGGTACATAGGCTTGAGTGCGGTACAGTCTGCTGTTCTGTAAGGACCGCTATCGGTCCACAATAGATAGGGTTGACGTGCACCACTGCTGACCGCTGCCCTATACTGCAGCAGTCCTTCAGCGGTATAGGGACTGACGTACAGTCTGCTAATCACTAACACACAACCTGCTTGTTCCACAAAAGTTCTTATAAGGACTGGTAACTTGGTATAGGGTGCTACGGTACATAGGCTTGAGTGCGGTACAGTCTGCTGTTCTGTAAGGACCGCTATCGGTCCACAATAGATAGGGTTGACGTGCACCACTGCTGACCGCTGCCCTATACTGCAGCAGTCCTTCAGCGGTATAGGGACTGACGTACAGTCTGCTAAACACTAATACACAACCTGCTTGGTCCACAAAAGTTCTTATAAGGACTGGTAACTTGGTATAGGGTGCTACGGTACATAGGCTTGAGTGCGGTACAGTCTGCTGTTCTGTAAGGACCGCTATCGGTCCACAATAGATAGGGTTGACGTGCACCACTGCTGACCGCTGCCCTATACTGCAGCAGTCCTTCAGCGGTATAGGGACTGACGTACAGTCTGCTAATCACTAACACACAACCTGCTTGTTCCACAAAAGTTCTTATAAGGACTGGTAACTTGGTATAGGGTGCTACGGTACATAGGCTTGAGTGCGGTACAGTCTGCTGTTCTGTAAGGACCGCTATCGGTCCACAATAGATAGGGTTGACGTGCACCACTGCTGACCGCTGCCCTATACTGCAGCAGTCCTTCAGCGGTATAGGGACTGACGTACAGTCTGCTAATCACTAACACACAACCTGCTTGTTCCACAAAAGTTCTTATAAGGACTGGTAACTTGGTATAGGGTGCTACGGTACATAGGCTTGAGTGCGGTACAGTCTGCTGTTCTGTAAGGACCGCTATCGGTCCACAATAGATAGGGTTGACGTGCACCACTGCTGACCGCTGCCCTATACTGCAGCAGTCCTTCAGCGGTATAGGGACTGACGTACAGTCTGCTAAACACTAATACACAACCTGCTTGGTCCACAAAAGTTCTTATAAGGACTGGTAACTTGGTATAGGGTGCTACGGTACATAGGCTTGAGTGCGGTACAGTCTGCTGTTCTGTAAGGACCGCTATCGGTCCACAATAGATAGGGTTGACGTGCACCACTGCTGACCGCTGCCCTATACTGCAGCAGTCCTTCATCGGTATAGGGACTAAGAGTTTTGTCACAGGGTCATTTAAAAAATGACAGGCAGAGGAAGAGGCAGGCCCTTCCGCAGGGGTGGTAGGGGTAGGGCAGGAGCAACAGGCTTGAGCCAAAGTGGGAAGTTGCAGAAGGTGCGTTCAATTACTTTAAAGGATGCACCAGACTTGGTTGAGTGGCTCGCTCAGCCTTACTCTTCTGCACCCTCCTCATCCTCTCGATCTGCACCCTCTTCTTCACTCTCTGCTATGTGCACCCCCAAAGACACTACCACCAACAACACGACCACCACCACCACCACCACATACCTTCCGCTTGAGTCACTGGAATTATTTTCCGATCCATATCAAGAGGACATTTCTGATGCGCAGCCACTCTTGGTATTGGATCAGGAAGAGGAGGTAGCAACAAGCGCTACTCAGCAGTCTGACGCCAGTACCCAGATCAGCCCAAGGAGGAGGTTGGTCCCCGGTGTTGCTGCCTACTCCGAGATCTCTACTTATAGCGGTGGGGAAGGTGACGTTGATGATGACGTGTCTAGTGATGTCACGTGGGTGCCCACAAGAGAGGAAGAGGAGGGGAGTTCAGAGGGAGATATGGACCAGCAGATAGGGAGGAGAAGCAGCAATGACTTACATTGCACAGCAGGGACAAAGCAGACTGCAAATGTATCAGGAGCGAGTCATCGACCATGTACGGTCACATCTGGCGCTCCCAGGACACCGGCACATGGCTCCGCAGTGTGGGCTTTTTTTAACGTGTCCGCTGCTGACAATAGCGTTGCCATCTGCAATCTTTGCAGTCAACGCGTTAGTCGCGGTAAGCCCAATACTCACCTAGGGACGACCGCCTTAAGAAGGCACATGAGCAGCCATCACCGAGCCCAGTGGGAGCAACGGAACACACAAAGCCACACTGCAGGCTCTCACCGTCCAGCCTCGTCTTCTACTTCTCCTTCTCCTCTCTCCTCACAATTGTCCTCCACTCCACCTTCCATCACGCCAAGCTCACATTTTTCTGCAAAAAGGCAGGCTTCCGTGGGCCTAATGTTTGAGCGTAAAAAAATGATGACGCCGGATAACCCTCTTCCCCAACGGTTGGCGGCTGGCTTGTCAGAACTCATAGCCCGCCAACTACTGCCATATAAACTGGTGGACTCGGAGGCCTTTCGCAAATTTGTGGCCATTGGAACACCACAATGGAAGGTCCCAGGAAGGAAGTATTTCTCAGAGAAGGGCATCCCAGAGCTATATGGCCATGTTCAGCGGCAAGTGAATGTATCTCTGGCACACAGTGTCGGTGCCAAGATACATCTGACCACAGACACGTGGTCTAGCAAACACGGGCAGGGAAGGTATATCAGTTTTACTGCCCACTGGGTGAACCTTCTGACGGCCGTCAAGCATGTAACCCGTGGCACCCGTGTAGATTTGGTTTTACCGCCACGGATTGCATGCAGGCCTGACTCTTCTTCTCCTCCTCCTACTCCATCCTCCTCCCTCTCCTCCTCAGCTGCCTCCTCCTTTTCCGCTGCTAGCGTCTCTTCCACTGCACCGCCCAAGCTCCCCAGAACCTATTCCACATGCCAGGTGAGACGTTGCCATGCCGTGCTGCGTCTGTTGTGCCTGGAAGCAAAGAGCCACACTGGCCCGGCACTCCTTTCAGCTTTGCGTTCACAGGCAGATGAGTGGCTAACACCGCTCAATTTGACAGTTGGTAAAGTGGTGTGTGACAACGGTGCCAATCTGCTTAGCGCATTGAAACAGGGCAAAATCACGCACGTGCCGTGCATGGCACACGTCTTAAACTTGGTCGTGCAGCGATTCCTTGTCAAATACCCTGGGGTCCAGGACATCTTGCGGCAGGCAAGGAAAATCTCGGCCCATTTCAGAAGATCTTACACGGCCATGGCTCGCCTTGCTGACATTCAGCGGCGACACCATCTGCCGGTCAGACGTCTTATTTGCGATTGCCCGACGCGATGGAACTCAACCTTCTATATGCTTGATAGGCTGCTCCAGCAGAAACGTGCAGTTAACGTCTACCTGTATGAACTCTGCGAAAGAAACGGTTCTGGGGAGCTGGGTTTTTTTTCACCGCGCCAGTGGCTGCTCATGCGCGACACATGCAGACTTCTGCGGCCATTTGAGGAGATCACCAAACTGGTCAGTCGCAGCCATGGCGCCATCAGTGACATGGTACCTTATGCCTTCTTTCTGGAGCGTGCATTGCGTCGTGTCATTGATCAGGCTGTGGAGGAGCAGGAGCGGGAAGATGAGGAAGTCGCAATGCTGGATGAATTCCCAGGGGGGGCTACTCTATCTGAGACAAGTCAACAACAGGAGTCTGATGAGGAGTCAGAGGAGGATGGTGCCGGGGCGGATGAGCAGGAGCAAGAAGAGCATGCTTTAAACCTTTCTGGGATCCCTGTTGTGCGAGGATGGGGAGAGGAGAATGAAGAGGACGACATTATCCTGGATGATGAGCAGGAGCCAGGCCACCACACCGCTTCCACTTTAGTGCAAATGGGGGCCTTCATGCTCCAGTGTTTTAATAGGGACCCCCGTATAAAAAGCATGAGGGTCAAGGACCAGTACTGGGTGGCAACGTACTTAGACCCCCGGTACAAACACAAAATGGCGGAAATGTTACCGCCGTCGCAGAGGGCTGTCAGAATGCAGCACTTCCAGGCCTTGCTTCGAGAAATGCTGCATTCTGCTTTTGCGTGCGCTGGCAGAGGAGCAATTCCCACTCCCAGAGAAGGATTTGCGGGTACCAATCCAACAGCGCCTGCAAGAAGAGGCCGGTTTGAAGATGTGTTGGTGACTTCGGATATGAGGTCATTCTTTCAGCCGACCCATCGACAGGTGTCATCCGGATCCAGCATCAGGGAACGCCTAGACCGTCAGGTGTCCGACTACATTGGGTTAACGGCCGATGTGGACGCTCTGAGGAGTGATGAACCCCTAGACTACTGGGTGGGCAGGCTTGACCTCTGGCCAGAGCTTGCCCAATTTGCAATCGAACTGTTGGCTTGCCCCTCATCCAGTGTCCTGTCCGAAAGGACGTTCAGCGCAGCAGGGGGGATTGTGACCGATAAGCGTACTCGCCTAGCTCACCACAGTGTTAACTACCTCACATTTCTAAAAATGAATGAGGCATGGATCTCGGAGGAATTCAACACATGTGACCAGTAGACCATGTATATGTCTATAAACTATTTTTTTAATCAAGCACACAGACCTTCTTAATTCATTTGGCTCACTTCCTTGACCCAAAAAAGCACACCGTACTATATGCCCCTACCCTCCTCTTTGAAGAGGTTGAGCGGTGTCATATTTCTACTGGGGCTGCTTATGATATCCCTGTGCTGTGCTGACTTCCTCCTGGGGGTTCTTATTATGAAGGGATCACACTATCCCTGTGCTGTGCTGACTTCCTCCTGGGGGTTCTTATTATGAGGGGATCACACCATCCCTGTGCTGTGCTGACTTCCTCCTGGGGCTGCTTACGGTGCTGCTGTCAGTGCTGTATGTCACGGTGCTGCTGTCAGCGCTGTATGTCACGGTGCTGCTGTCAGCGCTGTATGTCACGGTGCTGCTGTCAGCGCTGTATGTCACGGTGCTGCTGTCAGCGCTGTATGTCACGGTGCTGCTGTCAGCGCTGTATGTCACGGTGCTGCTGTCAGCGCTGTATGTCACGGTGCTGCTGTCAGCGCTGTATGTCACGGTGCTGCTGTCAGCGCTGTATGTCACGGTGCTGCTGTCAGCGCTGTATGTCACGGTGCTGCTGTCAGCGCTGTATGTCACGGTGCTGCTGTCAGCGCTGTATGTCACGGTGCTGCTGTCAGTGCTCTGTATTACGGTGCTGCTGTCAGATGCCTCTATCACGGTGCATGTGTCATTCCGGTATGTCACGCTGCTGGTGATCATCTCCTGCACCCTCTTCTTTGCCTACCCTGGTCCCTGACCTTCCCTCTCCTCCATTGCCTTCATTAGCTCCATAGTCCTGAATTGTTAGAACAATTTCCCAAATAAAATAAAAATGCTTGTAGTTATCGATCCCAAATTCACCTCATACATGTATTATGTCATTGTCCAGATGGTGGGACTACGTTTTACCCCCTAATAATTACCACGTGGCCGCAAATTCGACATGAAGGTTTGCAAAGTTCGCCTCCCATTGAAGTCAATGGGGCCCGCGGCGAACGTTCGGTTTCGCGAACGTTTGGGTCCGTTCGCATTTCGCGTTCGCGAAACGTCCCGTCGGAAGTTCGTCCATCACTAACCTTAATGTGCTTCTTCTTGAGCCACTCCTTTGTTGCCTTGGCGGTATATGTTTTCGGTCATTGTCAGGCTGGAAGACCCGTCCACGACCCATCTTCAGTGTTCTGGCTGAGGGAAGAAGATTCTCATCCAAGATTTTACAATACATGGCCCCGTCCATTGGCCCCTCAATGCAGAAAAGTCCTGGACCTTTAGCAGAGAAACAACCCCAAAGCATCATGTTTCCACCTCTGTGCTTGACTGTAGGGATGGTGTTCTCAGGGTCATAGTCGGCATTTTTCTTCCTCCAAACACGGCAAGTCAAGTTAATGCCAAAGAGCTAAATTTTGGTCTCATCTGACCACAGAACTTTCTCCAAATCCTTCTCTGAATCACTTAGATGTTCATTGGCAAACTTGAGACGGGCCTGTACATGTGCCTTCTGGAGGAGGGGGACCTTGTGGGCGCTGCAGGATTTCACTCTATGGCGGTGTATTGTGCTACCAATGGTTTGTTTGGTGATTGTGGTCCCAACTGTCTTGAGCTCAATCAGAAGCTTCTCCCGTGTAGTTCTGGGCTGATCCCTCACTTTTCTCATGATAATCCTTACTCCATGAGGCCAAATCTTGCATGGAGCTCCAGACCGAGGGCGATTGATTATTTTGTATTTCTTACATTTGCGAATAATCGCTCCAACAGTTGTCTCCTTCTCACCAAGCTTCTTGATGATGGTCTTGTAGCCCATTCCAGCCTTGTGCAGGTCTACAATCTTGTCCTTGATGTCCCTTGACAGCTCTTTGGCCTTGCCCATGCTGGTGAGGTTGGAATAGAAGAAAGAGATTCTGTGGACAGGTGTCTTTTATACACATAACGAGTTGTCATTAGGAGAACCTTCTTGAGGCCCATACACACGATCAGACTTTTTGACGACAAACATGCAAATGAGCTGTTTTAGGGCAACATCCGACCGTGTGTGTACGCTCCATCGGACAAACTTTTTCGGTTTTCATCGGGCTTTTGTTGGCTGTGCGAATGGACAATCTTTCCGGCAACAAAAGTCCGATGGAGGAAAGTCCGATCGTGTGTACAGAAAACCATAGGACTTCGGTACAAAGTACAAACACGCCATGCTCAGAACCAATGCAAAAGATCAGACAACAATACAGAAGTTGACCAAAGGTGGCGGCAAAGAGCAGAAAAAACAGGTGATTTCGTGAAAGTTGGCTGAAAAAGTCCTGCCGCGTGTATGCAATACAAGTTCACGGCCGACACCCTTTGTACAAAAGTCCACGGGAAAGTTTATACAAAGTCCGATCGTGTGTATGGGGCTTTACATTGGCAGAACTAATCTGTGTACCACATGAGCACCTACTGTAGCCAGTCTGTGGGAGCCAGAATTATTGTTGGTTGGTAGGGGATCAAATACTTATTTTATTCACTGAACTGCAACTCAGTGTATAACATTTGTATCATGTGTTTTTTTTTTTTCGGGATTCTTGGTTGGTATTCTGTCTCTACCATTGAAATACACCTATGATAACAATTATAGACTGTCAGGTCACCTTGAGGCGAGGTGACAGATGCACACCGTAGGGATCAGGAGTGCACCGCAAGGTTGTGGACCCTACGGCTGACTGCTGCGGACGGGAGACAGATCCCACCGGGGTTAGAGTGTACGATTCCCTGGGGCGCGGAGTCTAAGAGCCAGCAGGTGTTCACCAGAGCCTCGAGTGGTGAGGATGGACTGGGCTGCAACTGGCTCCAGGTCGCGACCCCCGGGGTCCCCCAGCTCACACCCACAGTAGGCAACAGGAGGATAGGGATGGTGAGGGACAAAGCCAAGGTCGGGGCCACAAGCAGACAGGAATAGTCAGGGACACGCCAAAAGGTCAGGATCACAGGCAAACAGGGATAGTCAAGGACACGCTAAAGTCGGTAACGGAACAACAGAAGAGCACACAGCAGGTAACAGGAAGCTAACACACAAAGGTTGATCAGCAGGGTTGGCCTGCAGTGCACAGGTTAATATAGAGTCCTCTGATAGGAGCTAGGGTGGAGCCATGCCAGATGATGGATTACAAAAGCAGTCAGGTGAGGGTCGGCTGGTCTCTAGAGATGAACACATGGGAACAGGTAAGCAGATAAACTATTGCATAACCATGACATAGACCCTTCAAGTGGGCAAACTTACATCATTTGCAGGGGATCAAATCATTATTTCCCATACTGTATGTATTAAACAAAATAAGCAAAAAATACATTGGGGAGGGGGGGGGGGGAACAAGGTGGGGGAGGGTCCTGGAGTTGGGCGTTGGGTGTAAGCAAAGAGAATTTTGAGTTCTCCGCAGCTGCGATTTTGTAGTTAAGATTTTTCCCAACCGATTTAGCTTATTTCCCGAAATTGCCGCTTAACTAGGCAGTAGCTTGTTTTCCAATACCCACACCTATTACAGTGCGCAGCTTTTCACCGCAACGTCCCTTTTAATTGTAACCCATATCTCCGCCGCATGTACTCCGTCACTAAGAGACGGAGGCGAGGCATATAGAAAATGTCAGAACTCTATAACGTCGTTCACTAATACGCCATCAATTCAACACAAGATAAGTATTTCATAATTGTCAGGGTTTTTTTTTTTTTTTCACCTGTGCTATTCAGTTTTCTCAGCGGCAGATGCCTTTTCAAAAGCTCTGCGACAGCAGAATGATAAATGCGCCGTTGAGGTGCACCGTGTCTTTCAGCCGTACAATAAAAACGTTCATTTGCAATCCGAGACGCGGCTGAAAATAAATGGCTGGGGTTTTTTTTTTTTTTTTCCTCTCTCTCTCGAAATATAATAATTTGTGGGTATGAGCTGTACAGTTGGCTCATCCAAACGTCTGCTAATTATGACAAACTAGTGTGGAAAGCGACGTGGGATGCCGCAGAGCCTCGGCGGGGTTACGAGACTGTTTTTAGGTTTGTCAAAGAAAGACGGTGACAAACAGGTGAATCGAAACGCAAACGTGCACGAGGAGGTGCCAAAACGTTGGGTCGAGAGAACCCGAAGAGTGAACTTTATTCCTGCTAAAGAACTCGCATTGGTGAGCACCTGTGCCAGCTTTAAGGAATCTGATCACACCTGAAAACAAAGATACTTTTACGGTTGGAGAACTTAACCTCTTCCCATCCCGCGTTTAGTCAAATGACGGCCGCAAGTTGGCTCTCTCATCCTGGGCGCCGTCATATGACGTCCTCAGCCTCCAGGGCCGCTAGGGGGCGCGCGCCCTCCGCATCACTCGGGAGCCAATGTATGTGGCTGGCGGCCGCAATGTCCTCTGGGCACCTGCGATTGCCAGTCAAGGGTAGGGATGTGGATCTGTGTGTGTAAACACGGATCCACGTCCTGTCAGGGGAGAGAGTGTGTACCCGGTACAGAGGAACACCGATCGGTCTCCTCCCCCAGTCAGTCCCTTCCCCCCCCACAGTTAGAATCACTCCCTAGGTAACACATTTTATCCCTTGATCGCCCCCTGGTTGTTACCCCTTCCCTGCCAGTGACATTTATACAGTAATCAGTGCATTTTTTATAGCACTGTTCGCTGTGTAAATGTGAATGGTCCCAAAATAGTGTCAGAACTGTCCGATATGTCCGCCGCAATATCGCAGCCCTGACAAAAAAAATCGCAGATCGCTGCCATTACTAGTAAAAAAAAGAAATGCCATAAATCTATCCCCTATTTTGTAGACTATAACATTTGTGCATACCAATCAATATACGCTTATTGTGTTGTTTTTTGTTTTTTACCAAAAATATGTAGAAGAATACATATCGGCCTAAACTGAGGAAGAAATATGTGTTTTTTTTTGTTTTGTTTTTTTAATTTGGGATATTTATATTGTTTTTTTTTTTTTTTTCAAAATTGTCAGTCTTTTTTTGTTTATAGCACAAAAAATAAAAACCGCAGAAGTGATGAAATACCACAAAAAGAAAGCTTTATTTGTAGGAAAAAAATTCTCGAAATATCATATGGGTATAGTTTTGTATGACCGCGCAATTGTCATTCAAAACGTGACAGCGCTGAAAGCTGAAAATTGGCCTGGGCAGGAAGGGGGTGAAAATGCCCCGGTATTGAAGTGGTTAAAGGCCAGGATAAAGAATGACGTAATCTGATGTGCAGAAAACGTTACAAATCAAAGAATTTTTTTAAACATCTCAGATATTGAATTGGTAATTTAAAGAACATCTACACCCAAGAACAAAGATGTCATTGTCAGGAATCGGATCAGAACCTGCCGATCTCTGCTGTGTCTGGCTGTGTCTCTCTACTTGTTGAGCCACCTGGGATGCTGAATGGCGCCGTGTCTGATTCCATAGACATTCTTGCCTTGTATCTTGTTTCTCTTGAACCCTTTGCTCCTCCCATGAACTTCCTATTTAACCCTTTATGCCTTTGCTCTTCCTGTTTGCCCGATTTATTGTGCTCTCTCCAGCCAATATCTCGCTCCTGTTGCTTCTGCTGCCTATATGTAAATGCAGCTGCTGACAGTCGCCCACACAGCATAGTTGCCAACATTGTAAAATATGTATAGGGACACGCTTTTGTCTGTAGGTGGAGTCTTAATATAATTAGGGGGCGGGGCATTCATTTTTAGGCATGGTGGTGGGGGGGGGGGGGGGGGAGAAACCGTGGAGTGCTTTGCGCATCGCGGTGAGAAATGGGCATGGCTTAAAATAAATATTGGGCGTGGCTTAAAGGGGACATGGCCCACATGGGGTTGTGGTTCGAGTCTGAGATGAACGAGGGATGAAGGGAGAAAGAAAGAAAGCAATGGAGAGAGAAGTAAGGAAAGAAAGAGGGATGGAGGGACAGCAGGCCCAGATCCTACGTCACAATAGAATGTGTATTCCAGAAAATGTAAGGATAAAGATACTCCGAACACCTGGTCTTAGCACTTCAAGCACCATTGTTATGGTGTCAGGATGATTGTAGCGCATTATTTATGTTATTACATTGTAATATAAAATTTAATTGTTCAACTCACCATAATACAGAATCAGTGGGAGCCCTGAGTGTGTCAATTGCCATGTCGCCTGCCACCAGATGCCATCAGGTGTCCCCAGCAGAGTCCCTCCTTACATCAGGTGCCCCCAGCGGCGTCCCTCCTTAAATCAGGTGCCCCCAGTGGGAACCCTCCTTACATCAGGTGTCCCCAGGCAGCGGAGTCCCTCCTTACATCAGGTGGCCCCAGGTAGCGGAGTCCCTCCTTACATCAGGTGGCCCCAGGCAGCGGAGTCCCTCCTTACATCAGGTGTCCCCAGGCAGCGGAGTCCCTCCTTACATCAGGTGTCCCCAAGGCAGCGGAGCCCCTCCTTACATCACGTGTCCCCAGGCAGCGGAGTCCCTCCTTACATCAGGTGCCCCCAGCAGAGTCCCTCCTTACATCAGATGCCAACAGCAGAGTCCCTCCTTACATCAGGTGCCCCAGCAGAGTCCCTCCTTACATCAGGTGCCCCCAGCAGAGTCCCTCCTTACATAAGGTGCCCCCAGCAGAGTCCCTCCTTACATCAGGTGCCCCCAGCAGAGTCCCTCCTTACATCAGGTGCCCCCAGCAGAGTCCCTCCTTACATCGGGTGCCCCCAGCAGAGTCCCTCCTTACATCAGGTGCCCCCAGGCAACGGAGTCCCTCCTTACATCAGGTGCCCCCAGGCAACGGAGTCCCTCCTTACATCAGGTGCCCCCAGGCAACGGAGTCCCTCCTTACATCAGGTGCCCCCAGGCAACGGAGTCCCTCCTTACATCAGGTGCCCCCAGGCAACGGAGTCCCTCCTTACATCAGGTGCCCCCAGGCAACGGAGTCCCTCCTTACATCAGGTGCCCCCAGGCAACGGAATCCCTTCTTACATCAGGTGCCCCCAGGCAACGGAATCCCTCCTTACATCAGGTGCCCCCAGGCAACGGAATCCCTCCTTAGATCAGGTGCCCCCAGGCAACGGAATCCCTCCTTACATCAGGTGCCCCCAGGCAACGGAATCCCTCCTTACATCAGGTGCCCCCAGGCAACGGAGTCCCTCCTTACATCAGGTGCCCCCAGGCAACGGAGTCCCTCCTTACATCAGGTGCCCCCAGGCAACGGAGTCCCTCCTTACATCAGGTGCCACCAGGCAACGGAGTCCCTTCTTACATCAGGTGCCCCCAGGCAACGGAATCCCTTCTTACATCAGGTGCCCCCAGGCAACGGAATCCCTCCTTACATCAGGTGCCCCCAGGCAACGGAATCCCTCCTTACATCAGGTGCCCCCAGGCAACGGAATCCCTCCTTACATCAGGTGCCTCCAGGCAACTGAATCCCTCCTTACATCAGGTGCCCCCAGGCAACGGAGTCCCTCCTTTCATTAGGTGTTGCCAGGCAAAGTAGTCCCTCCTTTCATCAGGTGTCCCCAGTCAACGGAGTCCCTCCTTACATCAGGTGCCCACAGGCAACGGAGTCCCTCCTTACATCAGGTGGCCCCGGGCAACGGAGTCCCTCCTTACATCAGGTGCCCCCGGGCAACGGAGTCCCTCCTTACATCAGGTGCCCCGGGCAACGGAGTCCCTCCTTACATCAGGTGCCCCCGGGCAACGGAGTCCCTCCTTACATCAGGTGCCCCCGGGCAACGGAGTCCCTCCTTACATCAGGTGCCCCCGGGCAACGGAGTCCCTCCTTACATCAGGTGCCCCCGGGCAACGGAGTCCCTCCTTACATCAGGTGCCCCAGGCAACGGAGTCCCTCCTTACATCAGGTGCCCCAGGCAACGGAATCCCTCCTTACATCAGGTGCCCCCAGGCAACGGAATCCCTCCTTACATCAGGTGCCCCCAGGCAACGGAATCCCTCCTTACATCAGGTGCCCCCAGGCAACGGAATCCCTCCTTACATCAGGTGCCCCCAGGCAACGGAGTCCCTCCTTACATCAGGTGCCCCCAGGCAACGGAGTCCCTCCTTACATCAGGTGCCCCCAGGCAACGGAGTCCCTCCTTACATCAGGTGCCCCCAGGCAACGGAGTCCCTCCTTACATCAGGTGCCCCAGGCAACGGAGTCCCTCCTTACATCAGGTGCCCCCAGGCAACGGAATCCCTCCTTACATCAGGTGCCCCCAGGCAACGGAATCCCTCCTTACATCAGGTGCCCCCAGGCAACGGAATCCCTCCTTACATCAGGTGCCCCCAGGCAACGGAATCCCTCCTTACATCAGGTGCCCCCAGGCAACGGAATCCCTCCTTTCATTAGGTGTTGCCAGGCAAAGTAGTCCTCCTTTCATCAGGTGTCCCCAGTCAGCAGAGTCCCTCCTTACATCAGGTGCCCCCAGGCAACGGAGTCCCTCCTTACATCAGGTGCCCCCGGGCAACGGAGTCCCTCCTTACATCAGGTGCCCCCGTGCAACGGAGTCCCTCCTTACATCAGGTGCCCCCGGGCAACGGAGTCCCTCCTTACATCAGGTGCCCCCGGGCAACGGAGTCCCTCCTTACATCAGGTGCCCCCGGGCAACGAAGTCCCTCCTTACATCAGGTGCCCCCGGGCAACGGAGTCCCTCCTTACATCAGGTGCCCCCGGGCAACGGAGTCCCTCCTTACATCAGGTGCCCCCGGGCAACGGAGTCCCTCCTTACATCAGGTGCCCCCGGGCAACGGAGTCCCTCCTTACATCAGGTGCCCCCAGGCAACGGAGTCCCTCCTTACATCAGGTGCCCCAGGCAACGGAGTCCCTCCTTACATCAGGTGCCCCAGGCAACGGAGTCCCTCCTTACATCAGGTGCCCCCAGGCAACGGAGTCCCTCCTTACATCAGGTGCCCCCAGGCAACGGAGTCCCTCCTTACATCAGGTGCCCCCAGGCAACGGAGTCCCTCCTTACATCAGGTGCCCCCAGGCAACGGAGTCCCTCCTTACATCAGGTGCCCCCAGGCAACGGAGTCCCTCCTTACATCAGGTGCCCCCAGGCAACGGAGTCCCTCCTTGCATCAGGTGCCCCCAGGCAACGGAGTCCCTCCTTGCATCAGGTGCCCCCAGGCAACGGAATCCCTCCTTGCATCAGGTGCCCCCAGGCAACGGAATCCCTCCTTGCATCAGGTGCCCCCAGGCAACGGAATCCCTCCTTACATCAGGTGCCCCCAGGCAACGGAATCCCTCCTTACATCAGGTGCCCCCAGGCAACGGAATCCATCCTTACATCAGGTGCCCCAGGCAACGGAGTCCCTCCTTTCATTAGGTGTTGCCAGGCAAAGTAGTCCCTCCTTACATCAGGTGCCCCCAGGCAATGGAATCCCTCCTTGCATCAGGTGCCCCCAGGCAACGGAATCTCTCCTTGCATCAGGTGCCCCCAGGCAACAGAATCCCTCCTTACATCAGGTGCCCCCAGGCAACGGAATCCCTCCTTACATCAGGTGCCCCCAGGCAACGGAGTCCCTCCTTACATCAGGTGCCCCCAGGCAACGGAGTCCCTCCTTACATCAGGTGCCCCCAGGCAACGGAGTCCCTCCTTACATCAGGTGCCCCCAGGCAACGGAATCCCTCATTACATCAGGTGCCCCCAGGCAACGGAATCCCTTCTAACATCAGGTGCCCCCAGGCAACGGAATCCCTCCTTACATCAGGTGCCCCCAGGCAACGGAATCCCTCCTTACATCAGGTGCCCCCAGGCAACGGAATCCCTCCTTACATCAGGTGCCCCCAGGCAACGGAATCCCTCCTTAGATCAGGTGCCCCCAGGCAACGGAGTCCCTCCTTTCATTAGGTGTTGCCAGGCAAAGTAGTCCCTCCTTTCATCAGGTGTCCCCAGTCAGCGGAGTCCCTCCTTACATCAGGTGCCCCCAGGCAACGGAATCCCTCCTTACATCAGGTGCCCCCAGGCAACGGAATCCCTCCTTACATCAGGTGCCCCCAGGCAACGGAGTCCCTCCTTTCATTAGGTGTTGCCAGGCAAAGTAGTCCCTCTTTACATCAGGTGTCCCCAGTCAGCGGAGTCCCTCCTTACATCAGGTGCCCCCAGGCAATGGAGTCCCTCCTTACATCAGGTGCCCCCAGGCAACGGAGTCCCTCCTTACATCAGGTGCCCCCAGGCAACGAAGTCCCTCCTTACATCAGGTGCCCCCGGGCAACGGAGTCCCTCCTTACATCAGGTGCCCCCGGGCAACGGAGTCCCTCCTTACATCAGGTGCCCCCGGGCAACGGAGTCCCTCCTTACATCAGGTGCCCCCGGGCAACGGAGTCCCTCCTTACATCAGGTGCCCCCGGGCAACGGAGTCCCTCCTTACATCAGGTGCCCCAGGAAACGGAGTCCCTCCTTACATCAGGTGCTCCAGGCAACGGAGTCCCTCCTTACATCAGGTGCCCCCAGGCAACGGAGTCCCTCCTTACATCAGGTGCCCCCAGGCAACGGAGTCCCTCCTTACATCAGGTGCCCCCAGGCAACGGAGTCCCTCCTTACATCAGGTGCCCCCAGGCAACGGAGTCCCTCCTTACATCAGGTGCCCCCAGGCAACGGAGTCCCTCCTTACATCAGGTGCCCCCAGGCAACGGAGTCCCTCCTTACATCAGGTGCCCCCAGGCAACGGAGTCCCTCCTTACATCAGGTGCCCCCAGGCAACGGAATCCCTCCTTGCATCAGGTGCCCCCAGGCAATGGAATCCCTCCTTGCATCAAGTGCCCCCAGGCAACAGAATCCCTCCTTGCATCAGGTGCCCCCAGGCAACGGAATCCCTCCTTGCATCAGGTGCCCCCAGGCAACGGAATCCCTCCTTACATCAGGTGCCCCCAGGCAACGGAGTCCCTCCTTTCATTAGGTGTTGCCAGGCAAAGTAGTCGCTCCTTTCATCAGGTGTCCCCAGTCAGCGGAGTCCCTCCTTACATCAGATGTCCCCAGTGAAGTCCCTTGGCTCTGCCTCTTGTTGGCAGCAGGCCATGAGGCGGGGGGTGGGGGGGGGTGAGTGACAGCTCCATTTGCAGGTCTTTTCCCCTGTGTGTTCAGTGGAGAGAGGAGGTGCCTCCGATTCATGCAGATAACCGGCTTCAGTGTACAAGTGAATTGTCTACTTGTACACTGAAGAGAGAGCCGATTGGCTGCATGGGTCGGAGGCCCCTCCCCTCTCCACTAAACACACGGGGAAAGATATCTCGCGGTGGCAGCCATATTTTTTGGACCCAGAAGCTGCTTTCATTGCCAAAAACAGTCCAGATTCACTGGATAAAAGCAAAATTTTGATCAGGACAGCCTCAGATCGGGACGAGGGTCCAAAAATCGGTATTGTCCCGAGAGAATCGGGACTGTTGGCAAGTAGGATATAGCCACAGCTGTGAGTGATGCCTCACTATTATGAATTAAAATGACATTAAAGTCTTGTTTTTTTAGTTATGCTTACCTGCTCTATGCAGTGGTTTTGCGCAGAGCAACCTGGATCTTCCTCTTTTTGGGTCCCTCTTCGGTTCTGCTGGCCCCTCCCTTCCTGTTGAGTGCCCCCACAGCAAGCAGCTTGCTATGGGGGGGAACACGAGCCGAGCTGCAGCTACCTGTGTCCATTCAGACATGGAGCATCAGCTGGGCCCTGCCTACTTTTTCTCCTCATTGGCTGACTGACTTTGACAGCATCAGGAGCCAATGTTGCAAGTGGTGCTGTCTCAGCCAATGAGGAGTTGAGTCCCAGGCAGCCGAGACATTCCTACAACATTGCTGGATCTAGATGGGTATCCGGTAAGTATTAAGGAGGCTGCTGCTCACAGAAAGCTTTCTATCTTAAGGCTGGATTCACACCTGAGCGTTTCATTTTCAGGCAAAAAGTCGCATGTTTTTGCTGCGATTTTTTACGACATTTTTTTCTGTGATTGGTGACCTTTTGGCCTGTGCACAATGTAAAAAGCATAAAAATGCCTGTAATCTGCCCAAAAAGAAGCTCATGTACTTTTTTGAGCTTCAGCTGCAGATTTACAAGTGGCAGGTATGCACAGAAACGCTGTAGACAAGACAGCACTGAAGCATAGCGCAGGCTCAGTTTAAATAGCTTGCTTAGTGACCAAAACGAGCAACAGATGTGCGCGTGCACAATTCCAATTGGCATGAACAGGAATGTGAATTAGCCTGTGCCTATGCACAGGACACCATCTAGAAGAGCCATTCTGGATGCTGAAATGTCCTTCCTGACACTATTATGGATTAATGATCAGCGCTGCTTGTTCATTCATAATAGTAAAATTTCAGAGCTGCAGCTCTGTGTAATGTATCTGCAGCTGCTTTTACACACACAGGACATTGGCAGATAGTTTACACAGAGCCGCAGCTGTGAGTGAACTTTTACTATTATGAAGGAACAAGCAGTACTGATTGCTCATTCATGATCGTGACAGATCACTCGACTTAGACAGGTGGCAGGGCTCTGTGCTAGCTGCCCCCCCCCCCCATAGTAATGACCATAATTTGGGCTTAAAAAGGGGTGAAGCTACAGCTAGCATATAAATATATCTTTAGGGGACAATTGGGCAACCAATCAGAATGGCACTTAGCATCAATATGCCCCTGTTGAAGACATATTTTGTCGAAACGCGTCAGGCTTGCATCTGGCACCCCACATTGCTTTTATTCTGTATTTTTTGTGATCACATGTCATAACTTTTGTCCATTTTTATGACTTTTTAAATAAAACCCAATGGTTACTTTCTGACCTGCACCATTTGGAGCTTTCTTTTTTCTTTATTATAGTTTTGTGAACCCTCTCTTATATTTGGGGCTGGAACCCCAAACGGGCCACACTTGATCCTGACAACCTGAGGAATACTCCGAGAGACGTCCTTCATGGGCTCCCATCGTCTGAAGTCTCCCCAACATCCGGTCTGACTATCTACAATCCATTATTTGGTTCCATGTTTGGATCCCAAGCGTTTTTGACTCAACTGTCGTAAGACTGATGAGTCCACCTTCTCTAGTAAGAGTACTCTACCTACCTTCTAGATCACTTCAGACAAGTTGATATACCTGGTTGCACTTGATCAGTGAAACTCCTGATTCCTTTGTGAGGAAGATCCACCACAACATTTGTGCACTAGTTAATTCAAGTGGACTTTTTTTTTATTTATTTTTACTGTGTTTCACCTATTTTTGGGTTTTCAGTATTCACGATTTTTTGTATATTAATATTTTGCTCTTTCACAACTACATTATCTTTTTATACAGATTTGTTATCCAATTTAGCGCTACACTATTTGTTGTTTTATATTTGTTGAACTTTGTTCGTTTGAAGTGTTGGCAGCTGTTTTTGCATCTTTTTTCTGTGTTGGTTTAGCATAGCGTGGTGTTTTCTCCCTTTTTTTGCAACTCTGACAGAGGTCCAGTGTTTCTCTGTGTCGAGAGGATTGGGGGGGAAGGGCCTTAATCAGGGAGGTGGCCAAGAACCCGATGGTCACTCTGACAGAGGTCCAGTGTTTCTCTGTGTGGAGAGGATTAGGGGGGAAGGGCCTTAGTCAGGGAGGTGGCCAAGAACACCGATGGTCACTCTGACAGAGCTCCAGTGTTTCTCCATGTTGAGAGGAGAACCTTCCAGAAGAACAACCATCTCTGCAGCACTCCACCCATCAGGCCTGAATGGTAGAGTAGCCAGACAAAAGGCACATGACAACCCACCTGGAGTTTGCCAAAAGACACCTGAAGGACTCTCCGACCATGAGAAACAAAATTCTCTGGTCTGATGAAACAAAGATTGAACTTTTTGGCCTGACTGGCAAGCGTCATGTCTGGAGGAAACCAGGCACCGCTCATCACCTGGCCAATACCATCCCTACAGTGAAGCATGGTGGTGGCAGCACCATGCTGTGGGGATGTTTTTTCAGTGGCAGGAACTGGGAGACTAGTCAGGATCGAGGGAAAGATGAACGCAGGAATGTACAGAGACATCCTTGATGAAAACCTGCTGTGGAATTTTTTTTTTTTTTTTTTATAAATTTGCAAAGATTTCAAACAAACTTATTTCCCGTTGTCATTATGGGGTATTGTTTGTAGAATTTTAAAGGGAAAATAATGAATTGATTTGATTTTGGAGAAAGACTGTAACATAACAAAATGTGGAAAAAGCGAAGAGCTGTGAATACTTTCCAGATGCACCGATAATAATAATTATATATCCTTTGGTAGGTGAAATTGGCTTTTGCTGTGTTTTATGTGTACAAATGTATTCATGCCACAGCCGTGTAGTTAACTATTTGACTTGAGTAAATCTTTAAAGCAATTCCTCTCCCATGAAAAAACCAAACAACAAAAAAACAACAAAAGCAATAAAAGTCTTGCAATGATTTCTAACATCCATGAAGAGTCTTTTCAGGGCATATTTTATTTCTCGCTGAACTTTCCGATAAACTTTTGTCCTTTTATTCTAACCTTTACCTTGATTTAATGATCTGATGCGTCTCAGTTTTCTCACGTTAAAAAAAACAAAAAAAAACATCTTGGTTGTCTCTCCTTAAATCAGACAACAATGCAGCCGCAGCAATTAAACCTTCAGGTCAAAGAAAAAACACTCTGCGAAGACGTCTGAAAAGGAAAATGAAGTTTTGATTTTTCAGTCAATCACGGGGAATGTTCTTAAGGCGTGGATAGCGAAGCGCGGTGGTAGAGCACTGCATGAAGCCGGGTCGCGGCTACGGCTCGTTAGTGAGGCCAGCGGAGATGGCGGATCGTGCGCTAGAGGCCTCTGGTATCTTCACAAGCTCTAGTTTTCCATATCTGGCACTGATGAGACCAAATGGTGCCTACGCAACCAGCCGCTGGATAATCCACTTGGATTGTTCCATAAAAATATGACATTGTTTTAGTGGCGCTCGATTATCTTGACGTTGAGTTGACAAGAAGGACAATCATAGAGGTTGACCCATCAGTGGGGATGTAGTGTGTGTGATAGGAATTTGTGTTTTTTAGTTTGATCTTTAAGAGGCTGAAGAAGATTTAACTCAAATTGAAATTTATTGGAAAGCAATCAGAATGTGCAAAAAAAAAAAAATACTTCTGAGGGAAATAAAGTGACAATATATGCGGGAGGCAATGATTCTACAATTTTCTGTGTCACATCCAAAGTTAGATCAAAATCTTGGAATACCCCTAGAGGTGGACTTTTAAGGCACTTTAAATCAATATCAGATTTTTGAAAATACAAAGGTTTTTTTTTTTTTTTTTTTTTTTTTTAAAGATTATTACATAAAACATAGAGTACATGCATATACTGATGATCTGTACATATGCACGTTATTCACAATACCCTACGCGTTTCAGAGAAAATAGGTCTCTTTCTTCAGGCGGTATATGTGTTGATAATGAATAATATGTTTATAACAGTGTGTTAGGTGCACATTCCATCAGAATATATGATTAAAAACATGACAGGAGGCCAGGAAAACTATTATTGCCGATGGATGTCTTGCCCCCTCGAAGCCTTTAGATGCGATCACTCCGACAATAAAGGCCAAGATAGCCAGCAAGATGTTATAATGGGACCAGGTACCCTGCGTATGTAGGCCGGTGAGAGCAAAAAAAGCTCCCAACCCGAGAGAGACACTGGGGCAAAGCAACCAGTCCTGGGAGCCAGTGAATACTTTTGAAGGTGATATTAGCTCATAAAGAGAGCACCTTAATGCAATACAAGTATACGTCCGTCCGCCACAGCATCCAGCAACCAAGTGTGAAGGGCTTACACTTGGTTGCTGGATGCTGTGGCGGACGGACGTATACTTGTATTGCATTAAGTTGCTCTCTTTATGCAATAATATCACCTTCAAAAGTATTTACTGGCTCATCTTGCTGGCTATCTTGGCCTCTATTGTCGGAGTGATCGCATCTAAAGGCTTCGAGGGGGCAAGACATCCATCGGCAATAATAGTTTTCCTGGCCTCCTGTCGTGTTTTTAATCATATATTCTGATGGAATGTGCACCTAACACACTGTTATAAACATATTATTCATTATCAATGCATATACCCCCTGAAGAAGGAGACCTATTTTCTCTGAAACGCGTAGGGTATTGTGAATAACGGATATTGTGAATAACGGGTATATGTACGGATCATCAGTATATGCATGTACTCTTTGTTTTATGTAATAATCTTTTAATCTTTTCAATAAAAAACCTTTGTATTTTCAAAAATCTGATATTGATTTAAAGTGCCTTAAAAGTCCACCTCTAGGGGTATTGCAAGATTTTGAGGGAAATAAAGTGTGGTCAGCATAGCAGGATGGATGCAGCAACTGGAGCCCATACAACGTAAAGCCTAGGCCCAGGGAAAGTGCTCTCTGCAGCCGGAGAATAGCCACAGCAATAGAGGTCGTCTCTTGACACTATCACCCAGAAAGCCTTTTCACCTTTATTGTCACGTACCTTGGTTGGAGGCCGATCTGATGAGAGGGCTTCCCTTGCAGCTGTGGCCCGAGCACCCCTGAATGTGGTAACAGAGGCACAAGGCTTAACCCCTTCCCGTCCACGCTATAGCCAAAAGACGGCTACAGCGCGGCTCTCCCACATACGTGTCCCCGAGGCGCGCAACGGGCGTGCCCTGTGACCACTGCTGTGTCCTTTGGACGCAGCTGATCATAGATTGCGGGAAAGGTCCAATCACAGCGGATCACATGTAAACAGACTTGCCGGTTAGCAGCATTTCTTTCCTCACAAGCTCTCTTTGTATGAGGACAGGAAAGCCGATAACCCAGCAAATCTGATAGGGCACAGTGACCACATTATTTACACTGATAATCAGTGCCCTGATTATCAGTGCAGCCCCATCAGTGCCTATTAGTGCAGGTTATCAGTGCAGCCCCATCAGTCCAACCTTATCAGTGCCCATCAGTGCAGCTTCATCATTGCCTCCTCATCAGTGCCTATCAGTGCAGCCTCATCATTGCCGCCTCATCAGTGCAGCTTCATCATTGCCTTCTCATCAGTGGAGCCTTATCAGTGTCCATCAGTGCAGCCTCATCATTGGAGCCTCATCAATGCCTCCTCATCAGTGCCCATCAGTGCAGCCTCATCATTGCCTCCTCATCAGTGCAGCCTCATCAGTACTCATCAGTGCAGCCTTATCAGTACCCATCAGTGCAGCCTCATCATTGCCTCCTCATCAGTACCCATCAGTGCAGCCTCATCAGTGCCACCTCATCTGTGCAGCCTCATCAGTACCCTTCAGTGCAGCTTCATCAGTGCCTATCAGTAAAGAAGAAAAAAACATAAGCCAGTGTGAACTGCCTGCAGGAGAGGAGCGATGCGGCAACCGAGCACTGGAATCACGCCGGTTCCCACATTGCAGTAGTGTGAACCCAGGGTAAAATCTCCCTCCCACACCCCATTCCCAAGCACAGATTGGCTGCACAAAGGGCTTGTGGACGGGCACATAGGAGACATGGGGAGAAGGTGAGGCAGGCCTAGCCTACCCGTGGGAAGTACACACTACGCTGGGCGAGTGCGTGGGCGGTAGAGCCACTGAGCGAGGCCACAGCGCCCTCGGCTGGCGTGTGCTCTAGGCAGCCAGGAGCAGCTGCTGCAGGCCACACAATACCAACTGGGCCCGAGGCAGCACATTGGGGACTGACGGTTCCCTGACCCTTTTAGCTCCCCCCCCCCCTCCTGCGGCACCTGGATGCAGTGCACACCACGCACCCGCCCAGGATCAGCCCTGCTCAGAAGACAATGCTATGAATGTATAGAGGTTATAGGCAATAATTGTACACATTCCAAGAAATAAACAAAGACAGCTGGGGGACTAAGTTAAGACTTGTTATAAAGGAGTACAAAACATAACAATCACTGACCCAGATGATCATTCAGGCTAGAGCTCTTCCTTAAAGGTAGGTACACTCTGTAAATAAACACTGATAAATAACAGTATGTGCTGAGCCTCCAGCATCAGCCGGCTCTGTAAACTTTTCGTCCACCATTTGCAGAAAAACACGGAGGAGAGAGATGGAAAGGTAGACTCATAAAAGCTCCGGTCCCCACGGGATATGCGGGGGAGATGAAAGACAAGAGAGTATAAAGCATTTTTTAAGCCACACTCTGCTGCGGGGAATGCAATATATACTGGGAAGTACGTAGAGCGCCAGCCGCCGTACGCAGAGCAGCTTGAAAGGCTGAGACGCTGCAACCAAACAGCGAGCCTTCTCCCAAAATGCCAATGGAATTACAAAGGTGAAACGCTGAATTTAATAATGTATCTGCCTGGTTTAGCAATAAGATATATATATTTTTTTGTTGGTTTTCGTTTTTTTTGGTTGATGGAGCATTATTGTCTGCACCAGCTTACAGGGATACTACAATAGAATAAAAACAATTAGTCAAACTTTATACTTGGGCGGAAACAATATTTGTGAAAAAAAAAAAAGCAATCCATGTTTTTGGCCTAAAGTAGGCGACTTTTTAGTTGTGCTACACGAATGATGGTTTGCTGATGTCTAAATATTGGCAAACTTGGTCTAATCAGCAATCTGAGATTTTTTTTTATCTCCTTTCTCCATTTGGTGAATCGGTAAAGGACTCTGGAACTTCTTGTTTTCAGTTTTTCTTTTTTAAATAGTGGAATCCCCATTTGGTTTCCTCACTTTTGGCAGAAGGTCAAAGAGTGAGGAGGTGGGGAGCCTGGAGGTGAAAAGCACAAACATAAACCACCAACACTTGTTACTGTAAGTCACCATGTACTATCTTCAATAAAACTTTATTGCAAAATAATATATCGTACTCACAAAGGTTCTTGGCAGCAGTGCATGGTTCATAAAAACCATGGGAGGTGGTGACCTACCCTCTCGATACAAGGAATATCCCACTGTTGATCCTGCTAGCCAGCATGTAGCCTCTGCCCCATGCATGCACCTTGGCTGACATGTTTCAAGAGTGGATATTCTCCATCAGAGACATTTTCCAATGGCGTTTCAAGGGTTGACCCTCCTCATCAGAGCTCTTGGTTAGCGCATTTCAAGGGCGGACCGTTCATCAGAACTCTGCCTCGAGTGTGTGTCCCGGCTGACGCATTTCAAAGGCAGACCCACCTCATTGGAGATCTTGGCTAACTTATTTCAGTGGCAGCTCCTTCATCAGGATTATGCCCCAGGCATGCGTCCTGGCCGACATGTTTCAAGAGTAGACATTCTCCATCAGAGACGTTTTCTAATGGTGTTCCAAGGGCTGACCCTCCTCATCAGAGCTCTTGGTTAGCCCATTTTAGGGGTGGACTGTTCATCAGAGCTCTGCCTCAGGTGTGTGTCCTGGCTGACACATTTTAAAGGCAGACCCACCTCATCTGAGATCTTGGCTAACCTATTTAAGTGGCAGCTCCTTCATCAGAATTCTGCCCCAGGCATGTGTCTTGGCTGACATGTGTCAAGAGTGGAGAGTGGACATTCTCCATCAGAGATGTTTTCTAATGGTGTTTCAAGGGCTGACCCTCCTCATTGGAGCTCTTGGTTAGCGCATTTCAAGGGCAAACCGTTTATCAGAGCTCTGCCCCAGGTGTGTGTCCTGGCTGACACATTTCAAAGGCAGACCCACCTCACCTGGGATCTTGGCTAACCTATTTCAGTGGCAGCTCCTTCATCAGAAATCTGCCCTAGGCATGTGTTCTGGCTGAGGTGTATCAAACGGGACCATCCTCCTCAGATCTCTTGGCCATCCCATTTCAATCGCAGCCCCTTCATCCGAGCTCTGCCTCAGCCATTGTCATGTACCTGGTAGGAGACTGAATTGACAAGGTTGGCCTCTCTTGTACCTACAGCCCTGGCCCCACTAAGGGCGGAACAGATGTTGCCGAGGGACAGGAGGAATGTGAGTGCAGGCAGGTGTTGATAGCAGAACTTGCAGCTGGAGATGCAGGCTTGGAAAGTCAGGCAGGACATCGGGCCAAGAACAGGTGTAATGCATGCTGGACCGGCCAAGGCTAGAGGGGCACTCTGCATGTACTGCAGGTTCTGGAAGCTTGGTTTGCTGAAGCTCTCAGGAGGCTCTAGGCAGGAACACACTGCAATGACTGGAGCTGTTATGAAGGACAGCCGAAGCAGACATTCAGAAATAGTATGAAAGTAAGTCGGAAGCAGGAGTGAGGTCACAGAGGTAGCCAAGGTCAGTAGCTGCCGGCCAACGAGGTACAGAAGTGTAGTCAGAAGCGTGGCCAGGAACAAAGCGGAGGTCAGGAACAGGAGGGAAAAAGAGAATCCAGGATCAGGTCAGTAACAAGCTGGGTCATCGATGGAAGTCAGGTACCGTATACACTCAGGACACAGGGAAAGCTGAAGACCAATCAGCACTGACAGTGAGCTAGAGCATTCCTTAAATAGCCCGTCTAGTGGCAGAAACTGTGGGCATGCTCCTGCATGCGTGCACATGTGTGTGTGCAGCCCATTTGTATGAGCATGCTCATTTCTATTAGCAGTGTGGCTATGCTCTTCTATGAGTGATGCTATGTACAAATTTATGCACCAGTCCCCGTACTGGAATTCTCTTACAGGCATGCATCTTGCCTGATGTGTTTCCAAGGCAGACCCTCTTCATCAGAGCTTTTGGTATTCTATGAGCAAATACAAAACTTCCTCTGATTGGCTGAGGTGAAGAGGTGGGCAAATGGCATCATGATCTCCACCTCAGCCAATCAGAGGAAGCCTTGTATTCCTTCATAGAATACAAAGCCTTCAGTGAATGGCTGAGCATCCTGATTTTTTCCAGGAGTGGGACTAGAGGGTCTCATCCCTCTGCCAGAACACAGCCCTGTATACTGTGTGGAGTTGAAGCTATAGACAGAGGCGTATAGCAAGCGCAGCAGTTAGTGCAGTAAATAGTTTGTTTGGGCCAGCTATGTAAAGGGACATTAAAGTGGTTCTAAAGGCCCTACAGGTTTTTACCTTCATGCATTCTATGCACAAAGGTAAAAAACCTGTGTGCAGCAGCTCCCCCAGCCCCCATAATACTTACCTGAGCCCCATCGTGTTCCAGCAATATGCATAAAAGCCTTCGGGACTCTCCCTCATCATTGACTGGGACAATGGCCCCCGCTGTTATCAATGAGCCAGTGAGCCAATAAGAAGAGAGAGGGGGGGGTGGGACAGTGCCGAGCAGCGGCTCTGTGTCTGAATGGACACGCAGAGCAGTGGTTCTGCTTGGGTACCCACATAGCAAGCTGTTTGCTCTTGGGGCAGGAGGGAGGGGCCAGGAGTTCCGGTGGGGGACCCAAGAAGAGGCGGATCGGACTGCTCTGTACAAAACCATTACACCGAGCAGGTAAGTATGACATGTTTGTTATATTTTTTTAAAATAAGAAACTTGCCTTTAATATCACGTTAGGCTGGGATCACACTGCTCCGACATGGAAGTCAGGCGGCATCTGATCTGACTTTGCCCTAGGACTTCATGTTCAACTTTGAGTCTGGTATGAATCTCGAGTGGGGAACCCCACGCCAAAATTAAAAAAAAAATTAAATTGCGTGGGGTCCCCCCCCCCAAGTCCATACCAGGCCCTTGATAAATAAAATAAAAACTGCGGGCAGGAGGCTTATTGGAATCTGGAAGAGCCCTGTAACAAGGGGTCACCCAGATCCCCCCATGTGAATGAGTATCTGGTACATTGTATCCCTACTCGTTTACCCAAAAAAGTGTCAAAAATAAACACAGTACACAGGTTTTGACAAAGTCCTTTATTAAAGTATAGCTCCAATGTGTCTTCTTTCTCCGGTGATGTTTTCTCCCTCCGGTCTTCTCTCTACTGTTCTTCTCCCTCTGCTTTTTTTCCCCTCTGCCGGTTCTTCTTCCTCCTCCGTTGATGTCTTCTCCCGACGCTAGCTCCCCCTGTTGTGTCTGCTCCCGTTGTCTGCTATTTCTTGTATAGCCATGGGGCATGGCCATCCAGTGACATCACCCAGAGACCCCGCCTCCTTGTGCTGCCTCCGGAGTCTGGTATGGTTGGAGGGGGGGAGGGAACGCCACTCTGTTTTTTTTTCTTTTTTTTCTTTTTTTGACGTGGGGTTACCCTTTAAGGTCCTCAGAGCACGTTGCATGCCAAAGCCAGATCAGTTAAGATGATGATCCGACTTTGATCAGACTTCAATGATATTAAATTGGCTGAAGTCAGACCTAAGTTGGACCAAAGTAGTGCAGGAACATTTTTTTAAAGTCAGACCAGTTAAGATGGCTCTTATAGGGAACCATTGGTTTATGCATGTCATGCGACCTGTGCTCCCAATGTCGGAGCTATGTCGCACCAGTGTAAACCGGGCCTGAAACATGGATTTGAGTTTCAATAGAAAAGTCTGCACCGGGGAAAGCTGTCAAAATTTCTATCATTCTCTAACTTAAAAAAACACATTCTTCTCTCCCGGGAAGCCCTGGATAACTGTAGAGGGGAAGGGGTAAGGGGAGTATAAATCTAACTGTTTCTTTACAGGTACATTTACATATACTAACATCGGGTGAGCTGTACTGTAAATAAGGAGGGGGTCTGAGCAATATGAGAGGGCCTTGCTTTGTTCTGCAAGGTCGGTTGTAAGTAAGAGGGCATGGGGGAAACTCCATACCAACAATGCAAAGTGGTACATTAGCTGTCTAACAAAATCCCCCATTGTTTTCTTTTCAACAGTCTCTTGGGAAAATGAGTAAGTGGAAGCCACTGCAAAAAAGGAGAAATTATGAGCAGCGGCTGAAAGATATTTTGTTGGCAGAACCTAGAAAGAATAGTAGATCCTGTATAATGACTGTGAATGAAGTATCAAGGACTGCATTGAAGAGAGTTTGGTGCACACTCCAAACAGCTTCCCGACCTTCTACGTTAGTGCTGCAATGATTCACAATGGGTGGTGTCGTTCTTATTCTAGAAAAGCTACTGAGCACCGGCATATCATACACTCAAACGTGAGCAATTTATTAGCCACATATCTCGGGGTCACTTATAGCTAGAAACCCCAAATTTGGTATGCAAACACAATAGTACTAGCACTCACTACAACATATCCAAATTTGGAGTTTCTAGCACCAAGTGACCCCGAGATACATGGCCCTAAAGTCGGGTCACAAAATATTTTCGAATGCGGTTGAAATAATGTCGAATCATGTTGAAATCATTTCAAATCCGGTAGAAATATTTTCGAATTTGGTTGAAATATTTTCGAATGTGGCCGATTTTTCGAATTCGGTAGAAAACTAAACGAAATCCGAAAACGAATTTAAGGAAGTTAACGAATATAACTAAATGAAATTAATGAATTAACGAATTAAAACGAAATGAAACTAAACACATTTTTTCCTTTTGCACATGTCTACTTGATTGTAGACATACCAACCAACTTTGCCCTGGAGCTGTATGTACTGAAGTGCGAAACTGGGTGCAGATTCAGGGGAAAATCTTCTATAGTTCCAGGTGACAAGTACTAGGCCATTCAGAAAAAAAAAATCTAATAAATATCATTGTGTTATTGTTATAATATAAGCAAAAATTTAAATATATACACCACATTATGCTCATGTGGTAGGTGCTTTTCCAATGAGTTGCACCAGTCCAAACTCTATTTTTGGGGCGTGACAGCCCACTTTTATTGGAAAGAAAGAAGGAAAAAGTTCACATAGACATTAGTTGCCCAAACAGGGATTCTTTAACATCAACAGTTAACTGAAAATGCTGAGCCACCTGGTTCCCTTGTCAGCAGCACCACTGCTCTTCTTACCAGTCCCTCTGACTGTGTTGTCCAGTTTTCCTGGTTCTCTCGGTTAACTCTTCCTTTAGTCATAGCACCCTACAGCACGGCAAACTCCTGGCCTTTGTATAGGGGTTCTCTTGTCACTGCGATAGGAACCAACCAGACTCCCGGGACTAGACTTCCTGTCTACTGGCTAGGGCCCCTCTGACCCCAGGTTGAGACCTCCTGTCTTTTGACTCCTGGCTGCGGCACCTCTGACCCCTGGTTTGACCTCCTGTCTCTTGACTTCTGGCTGCGGCACCTCTGATCCCTGGTTGAGACCTCCTGTCCTCTGGCTGGGGCACCTCTAACCCTGGTTGGTCCTCCTGTCTCTTGACTCCTGGCTGTGGCACATTTAAACCCTGGTTGGTCCTCAGGTCTCTTGACTCCTGGCTGGGGCACCTCTGACCCCTTGTTGAGACCTCCTGTCTACTGGTTGGGGCACATCTGACCCCTGGTTGAGACCTCTTGACTCCTGGATGCGGCACCTCTGACCCCTGGTTTAGACCTCCTGTCTCTTGAATCCTGTCTGGGGTACCTCTGACCCCTGGGAGAGACCTTCTGTCTCCAATATGGGTGCTGTCTCCAAACTGGGAGCCCTGAGCTATCCTCAGGAAAATTCCGCTCCAGGTGAGTGATAGAACCAGGTAGGCTGGGAAAGGAACTCCTCCCAGGGGTGCTAGCCTCAGCTCGCCGGCTGTGCAATTTGGATAAAAGGAATGGATGGCTGCACACAGAGGTAGTGATGAATCTCTTTATTGTAAAATCCGTAACATGAATAACCCCACAGGACAGGCAAACAGGTACAGGTAGATGCGTTTCACACAGCGGCACTATGCTAATTCATGAATTCCTTTTATATAACAACCCTGCATACCTGTGTACTCACAATTTGGGTTTACAGAATCCAGAGTAAGCCAAAAACACAGCTTTCTCTACATACCCTGGCAGAATTTATGATTTCTTGGCCATTTTTCAGAGAATATGAATAATAACACAAAAACTTTTCTTTCACTCATGGTTAGTGTTTGGCTGAAGCCATTTATTATCAATCAACGGTGTTTACTCTTTTTTAAATCATATGACCCTGATCAAAAGTTTACATACCCCAGTTCTTAATACCGTGTATTGCCCCCTTTAACATCAATGACGGCTTGAAGTCTTTTGTGGTATTTGTGGATGAGGCTCTTTATCTTCTCAGATGGTAAAGCTGCTCATTCTTCTTGGCAAAAAGCCTCCAGTTCCTGGAAATTCTTGGGCTGTCTTGCATGAACGGCACGTTTTGGGATCTCCCCAGAGTGTCTCAATGATATTGAGGTCAGGAGACTGAGATGGCCAATCCAGAACCTTCACTTTATTCTGCTGTAGCCAATGACAGGTGGACTTGGCCTTGTGTTTTAGATCATTGTCATGTTGGAATGTTCAAGTACGTCCCATGTGCAGCTTCCTGGCTGATGAATGCAAATGTTCCTCCAGTATTTTTTGATAACATACTGCATTCATCTTGCTAACAATTTTGGCCAAATTTCCTGTGGCTTTGTAGCTCATCCCCAAAACATCAGCGATCCACCTCCGTGTTTCACAGTAGGAATGGTGGACCTTTCATCATAGGCCTTGTTGACTCCTCTCCAAATGTAGGGTTTATGGTTGTGGCCAAAAAACTAAATTTTGTTCTTGTCACTCCAAATGCTTAGTGCCAGAAGGTTTGAGGCTTGTCTCTGTGCTGTTTGGCGTATTGTAAGTCGGATACTTTGTGGCATTTGCGTAGTGATGGCTTTCTTCTGGCGACTCGACCATGCAGCCCATCTTTCTTCAAGTGCCTCCTTATTGTGCATCTTGAAACAGCCACGCCACATGTTTTCAGAGAGTCCTGTATTTCTCCGGAAGTTATTTGTGGGTTTTTCTTTGCATCCCGAACAATTTTCCTGGCAGTTGTGGCTGAAATTTTAGTTGGTCTACCTGACCGTGGTTTGGTTTCAACAGAACCCCTCATTTTCCAGTTCTTGATTAGAGTTTGAACACTGCTGATTGGCATTCTCAATTCCTTGGATATTTTTCTATATCCCTTTCCTGTTTTATACAGTTCAACTACCTTTTCCCGCAGATCCTTTGACAATTCTTTTGCTCTCCCCATGACTCAGAATCCAGAAACATCAGTGCAGCACTGGATGAAAGATGCACGGGTCTGTCAGGAGTCCAGAAACTCATTGACCTTTTATACACACACACACTAATTACAAGCAAACAGATCACAGGTGAGGATGGTGACCTTTAATAGCCATTCAAACCCCTTTGTGTCAACTTGTGTGCATGTTATCAGGCCAAAATCACCAGGGTATGTAAACTTTTGATCAGGGGCATTTGGGTAGTTTTCGGGTTCTGGAGTGGCCATCTCAGTCTCCTGACCTCAATATCATTGAGCCACTTCTGGGGAGATCTCAAATGTGCCATTCATGGAAGACAGCCCAAGAATTTACAGGAACTGGAGGCTCTTTGCCAAGAGGAATGGGCAGCTTTACCATCTGAGAAGATAAAGAGCCTCATCCACAAATACCACAACAGACTTCAAGCTGTCATTGATGTTAAAGGGGGCAATACGCGGTATTAAGAACTGGGGTATGTATACTTTTGATCAGGGTCATTTGGGTCGTTTCGGTTGTTATTATGGTTTAGAAAGAGTAAACACAGTTGATTGATAATCAATGGCTTCAGCCAAACACTAACCATGAGTGAAAGAAAAGTTTTTGTGTTATCATTCATATTCTCTGAAAAATGGACAAGAAATCATAAATTCTGCCAGGGTGTGTAAACTTATAAGCACAACTGTATAGATATATATCATTTTCTTTGATACTCCAAATAACAAAGTACACGTTTTTCGTATTGGAACGCTACCATTTGCTGCAACAACTTTTTAATTACATTTTTCAGATGTGAGACAATTTCGGGGATACAGCCATTACATTAGATGACTTTTGTCGGTGTTGATAATAACGTGCAATTTGCATAATTTTATGTTTACAAGTTTACTATTTTTCCAAAAATGAGGCCAACCAAGCATGATGAGAACAATAGTCCATATTGCCGGCCGGGCACTGCGTTGTCATGGAAATGTTAGGCCAGTTGCTGCTTTTTTGTCGGCATTTATGCATTATGTTCACTGCCAATTGGTATAATTTCGCCCCGAAAAATAAGCAGAAGGAGGACAAATTGGGGAGCTTTTTAAAACGAGGTGACAGGTTATCGTGGCACAAAATTTAAGTTGTCTGGGAATTACTAAAATGAAAACCAGAAAATGGGCTATTATATTAAGTACCGTTCTGTCAGTAGGAGTCTTTTTTTTTTTGTGTAGGCCATGCACTTATGAAAAACGTTTGAAAGGGGTTGTGCTTGACACATTTTATTAATTTTTTACTTTCAAGAACACTTATTCAGATGACATACATTATATTATATTACCAAAGGTATTGGGACACCTGCCTTTACACGCACATAAACTTGGGTTCAATGTTGAGTTGGCTCACCTTTACAGCTATAACAGCTTCAAATAATTTGGTAGAGGGGGGATTATGGTGTGGCGTGTTTTTCAGGGGTTGGGCTTGGCCCCTTAGTTCCAGCAAAGGGAACTCTAATGCCGCGTACACACGACCAGACTTTTCCACATCAAAAGTCAGACGGAATGATTCTGGCAGACTATTCGATCGGGTGTGGGCTGCAGCGGACTTTTGATTTGCAAAAGTCTGACAGACTTTAGAAATGGAACATGTTTCAAATTTTTCCGCCAGAACTCCGCCGGACCCAGTTCCTACAGAGAAATCCGCTCGTGTGTATGCTAGTCCGACGGACAAAAACTGACGCTAGCGCAGCTATTGGCTACTGGCTATGAACTTCCTTATTCTAGTCCAGTCGTACGTCATCACGTTCTAATCTGTCGGACTTTGGTGTGATTGTGTATGGCCAAGTCCGTTCATTCGGAAAGTCCGTCAGAACTCTGTCAGAACTCAGTCGAAAGTCTGTCGGACCTAAGTCCGGTCGTGTGTACGCGGCATAAGACCCCTTTCACACTGGGGCGGTTTTCAGGCGCTTTAGCACGGGAAGTAGCCTCTGCTAAACACCTGAAAACCGCCTCCAATTCATTCAAGTGTGACTTTTCACCCTGGGGCGGTGCGAAAAGATCTGTAAGCAGCATCTTCAGGCGGTTTGGGAGCGCTGTATTTAGCGCTCCCAAAACGCCCTGTCCATTGGAATGAATGGGCAGCGCCTCCGAAGCTCCTAAAAAGCGCTTCAGAAGGCACCGCAACACAGGAGTTTTTAACCCCTTCTTTGGTGTTAAAAGCGCCCTGCTAGTGGCTGAAAAGCGCAGTTCAAACAGTGCTAAAGCGCCGCTAAAACAAGCGGCACTTTAGCACTAACACGGCTGTGGCCCTAATGTGTGAAAGGGGTCTTAAGGTGTCAGCATACCAAGACATTTTGAACAACTTCATGCTCCCAACTTTGTGGGAACAGTTTGGGGACGGCCCCTTCCTGTTCCAACATGGCTGCACACCAGTGCACAAAGCAAGGTCCATAAAGATATGGATGAGCGAGTTTGGGGTGGAGGAACTTGACGCACAGAGTCCTGACCTCAACCCGATAGAACACCTTTGGGATTAATGAGAGCAGAGACTGCGAGCCAGACCACCTCGTCCAATATCAGTGCCTGGCCTCACAAATGCTCTTCTGGAAGAATGGTCAAACATTCCCATAGACACACTCCTAAACCTTGTGGACGGCCTTCCCAGAAGAGTTGAAGCTGTTACGGCTGCAAAGGGTGGGCCAACTCATTATTGAACCCAATGGACTAAGACTGGGGTGCCATTAAAGTTCATGTGCTTGTAAAGGCAGGTGTCCCAATACTTTTGGTAATATAGGGTGTATGGGCATGGCAAAATTATATGACCTTGTGTTCTCCCAGGGGCAAGAATAACCGGTCATAAACTTTTCCAGTATCTGTTGGATCAGTCCTGCTGGTTCCATCAGGAGGAACTTCATCTAGTTCCTCTACAGAGATGTTGGGAGGGCTTTGTCCATCAACTTCACGCTTCAGGTTCTTCCATAAGCTTTCTATAGGACTTAATGTCAGGGCTTTAATTCAGCCATACCAAAATATTCGTGTAAATGGCCCCATCACCAACAAACCTGCTAGTAGGTCCACTTTCCTGTCAGGTCTCTTTATTCGAATGGCCCTGATAGAGATATTTATCTTGCATTTCCTTTCCGGAAAGCTCCGGACACGTGCAATGTTAAACACATCGCTGAGCTATAAATGATTAATGGTTTGGGGGGACTGGCAGAATCTAATCACTTTTGGCACCTTCATTAGACTAAATGCATTGTAAATTCAGCTGTTAGACGTAGCCAAATCATATTGTATGTTACATTACGTTAATGTCTCGGGGCCCGCTTCCTGATTCTCCAGGAGGAGGAGAAGGAAGACAAAAGCAAATATTAGTGGGTGGGCATTGTGCTCCACGCCCACCCTTTTTTGAAGCCAATTCGAGCCTCAGGCTCTTATCCCGTGCTTAAAAAAAAAAAAAAACACCCTGGTGAAATCTATGCATCCTGTTCCCTGCATGTAGATGAAGGGGTCGGGTGCATGGATTAGGGGGGCGGCATCCCTGCGCCACTGTTTGTCACCCTAGGAAAGGGGATGTGTTAGGGCTACATAACACTGTGCTGTGGACTACATAACACCTCAATCTCTTCTCCATAATGGGGGGGGGGGTTATTTTGTAGTCCTCTGAGATGGCAGGACACAGTGCTAACTGATAACAGTCCAGAAGTAGAGAGCACAGTGCTTTGTGGGCGGCACAGTGGTGTAGTGGTTGGCAGTGGCACTCTCGCCTAGCAGTAAAGAGGGTCGCTGGTTTGAATCCCAACCACGACACTACCTACCTGGAGTTTGTATGTTCTCCCTGTGCCTGTGTGGGGTTCCTCCGGGGGTACTCCGGTTTCCTCCCACATTCCAAAGACACGCAGGTAGGTTAATTGGCTTCTGTCCAAAATTGCTCCTAGTATATGAATGGGGACCCTGGATTGCGGGCTCCTTGAGGGTAGGGACCGATGTGAGTGTGCAATGTACAGGGATAGGGACAATTGTAGACACTCGCTCAGGATGGACTGGTGTCTTATTCAACCTTTGTAATTAACTATATGTAACTATATATGTATAGTTGGCTCACAAGTTTTCTGGCTTAACAATCAGCTATTTGTTGTTAAGCATATATATGTAAAAATATTTTATACAAAAAAAAATCATATAAACATACAGCTCATTAATAAAAACATATTTACACAAAAATAAACAACAACTAACAAAAACAAGTGTACACCAGCAAATAAAGAAAACCGTTTCCTGACAAGATAACATAGAAAGAAACACATTTTAATGACGACAAAAAAGAGACTACAAACCCAGGTTAAGAAACCTTTTGAGATTTAATCGCCATCAGGATGTGATTCCAACACCCCCCCCCATTAACCCCTCTCCCACATCATTCACCCCAACTACCACATCATTCACCTTGCATTTTGCACCAGTCACCCTCGTTTCCTTCCCACCTCCCCCTCCACCATCATCCAATCCATCACTCACTCCACCCCTCGGTGTCTGCCGACCACCAGCCACACTTCTGCCACGCCGAGGAGGAGGGATTGGCACCACCATACATTCTGGTCCAGCACCCTCCGCCGCCTTCACTACACTAGGAGAAACAATAGGTCCAGACACAGACTTGACAACCACACTTTCTGACACTGACTGGGAGACCACAGACTGGGGGGACACTGACACCACAGAGGACAGAGACACTAGGATCCCCTGGTACAACCTCCGCCAACCCAGACTTCTCTATCTGGATGGAAGAATTCCTCCAATAGCTCTGGCTTATTGTGCATAGCTTTGGGGCACTGGCTATAAGGGTGACCAACCTTATCACACAAGTTACATTTAATGATGTTACAGTCCCTTGCCAGATACCCCAGTTCCTGACACAAAGAGCACTTCTGTTCTGGACATTTAGAGGAGAAATGTCCCTTGACTCCACATTTATGGCAAAGCTTAGGTTGACCAGGGTAAAAAATGGTAATTCTATCTTTGCCAATAAAGGCATAGGAGGGCAAATGCTGGACCACATTCCCACACACACTCAACCTCATTGACACTGACCACCCACCCGTCCAGATTCCTTTATCATCCACAATCTTTTTTAGGGGACACAATTTTTCACCAAACCTCCTCAACCAGACCCATAAATCCTCGGGGGGTATAGACTCCTACCTTGTCAGGATAGTCAAATTTATTTATCAAGGGCTGTCGTGAGACAACTTTAGGGACAAGCCCCTTCCAGTCCGGCTGGCCCCCTTATACACGCTCATACCACTCTCAAAACAGATCCAGCGATTCTGGACGCACAAATGATAAATCAGATTCATAGGAACCAGCCAGACTAATGAAGGCATAAATATCCTCCGCCTTAAAACCCATGGCTAGGATCCCATCCACAACCTCCCCCCTGATAGGTGGAATATCTCCTCCTTCCCACCTGAGCTGTACCACATTCCTGCATTTTAATGGAAGGTGCATTAGGTGAAAGTCGACAAACTGGCTCCCTTCCACCACTAGTTGCATGACTTTGTCCAGACACAGCCCTAGCAAAACTCTTAACTGGGACAGATGACACATTAACTGGTTGCATAGTAATATTAACTGGCTGCATAGGAACCTCTGAAATCTGGTTTGGTAAATTTCCCACCACTTGATCCTCCCTCCTCCCCTCCAGCACAACAGTCCCACTCACCATAGTCTCAGCAGACATAGACAGAAGTACAGTTAAACCACACTTGTTTAATAATATTAATAAAAAGGTAAACAGCGTAAACGTAATCAAAACATAGCCAGAGTTCAGGAACCGGAATGGATAGACAAGCCAAAACGTCAGGGAGCCAGAGATGACCGTAGTAAAACAGCAAGCAGGATCTGGAACCAGAAGGTATGTCGGCCAAGCAAGTCTTTAACGGGAACAAAGGAGAGCGTCTCTAGAGATGTGACCAAGGCGAAGGCAGAGATCATCTGGACTGGACGGCTTAAGTAGGCAGGACTGACGAGCAGGATCATCAACAGGTTAGTCACTGTGGAGAGAAAGGAGCTGGCAATCAGCCCACAGCTGAGTGGCCAGCTCTGAGAAGGAAGGATTGAGCCCACCCCTGACATAGTCCCCATTTACTTAGCTAATTATTGCTGCAATAAAAATAAAAAGAATCATATAAATGTCCAAAACTTTGATCCTTGATCATGTGATGTGTGGGGTCCCCGCTCTTCTTTCTTTCTTTTTTTTTTTTGTTGCTTTCATTCAACCTTTTGTATGACTATTATTTTGCTTAACAAGTGAAATATTTAACTTTTTGTAACTTTAGATTTCGATTTTGGATTTAACTTTTAAGCCATATTTTATTTTTGCCATTCTAGTCGAAATAAATAAAAAAAAAAAAAAAAAAATGAAAACAAAACAAAACAACAAAAAAAACACCACTATTCAGAAGAAGCCATTAAGGTTTCCAGCATGCACCTTCCATCACGCAAGATGTTCCTTCGCTTCCCCCGGAGCAGATCAGAATTCATTTGTGTCACTTTGTGTTTTGGAGGACAATATTTTATCTGAGTGCAGGCTAAACTTTTCATTTTGGTTTTATACTCGAAGACAGCAAGTTTGTGACAATATCAATAGGGAAGATGACATTGAAAAGGCGAAAAAAAGAAGAGCTGGAGGATTGGGAACACCCAGGAGAATAGATGCCCGATGTATAAATACTGTATATACAAAAATAAATATTTAAAAGGAAAATGCATATGGCAGTTCTTGAAAGCGCGGAAACATCTGCGGTTTTTAGGGACATCGTTTTCAGAAGATGCAATTAGCAGCCGGCATTGCTAAATTCCTGTATCTTTTGTGTTGAGAAGTCTCCAGAGTTATGGAGCTGATTTACTAAAGGCAAGTAGACTGTGCAGTACACTATGCAAGTGCAGTTGCTCAATGGTTTAGTAAGGGCACTTTCACTTGGGGGCGTCGGCAGTAAAGCGGCGCTAGTTTTAACTGCGCTTTACCGTTATTTTAGCAGTGCTTTTTGACCGATAGCGGCCCGATTTTAACCCCCCCCCCCGCTAGCGCCCGAATAAAGAGTTAAAAGATTTGGCAGCACTGCCCATTGATTTCATTGGGCAGGGCGCTTTAGAAGGGTTGTTTACACAAGACACCTGTCCACAGAATCTCTCTTCCATTCAAACCTCATCATCATGGGCAAGACCAAAGAGCTGTCAAAGGACGTCAGGGACAAGATTGTAGACCTGCACAAGGGCTGGAATGGGCTACAAGACCATCAGCAAGAAGTTCGGTGAGAAGGAGACAACTGCGCAGCAGGGAAACCTCTCCCACTGAGCGATTTCCGAGCAAGAGGTGGTATTCAATACATCTGGCCTTCTGCATTTCCACAGCTACCGGCGGTGACGGCGACACCTACGTTCAAGTGGGAACCAGTGCAACCCAGCTGGACTGGCACAGAAACCAGAACTTTTAGGAGGAAAAAATTAGCCTGAGCCAAACTGCAGCTTCAGACAACTAAATTTGAAAAATAATAGCGTCTGCCCATTAGGGCGCTACATTTGGTTAATAAGATTTGGCTGCTGTGGCCATATAAAACCCATGCCATGCAGTCGGTGTCTTTAGTTTAATGGTAAGGACCAAGGTTGACCAATCCTATAGTCATGGCAGGGCTCTGACTTTTCCAGTAACTGTTTGTAACTGTTGGATCAGTCCTGCTGGTTCCATCAGGAGGAACTTTATCTAGTTCCTCTACAGAGATGTTGGGAGGGCTTCGTCCATCAACTTCACACTTCAGGTTCTTCCATAAGCTTTCTATAGGACTTAATGTCAGGGCTTTAACCGGTTCCCGACCAGCGCACGCCGATGTACGTCGGCAGAATGGCACGGGCAGGCAAATGGGCGTACCTGTACGTCCCTTTAAATTTGCCGCCCTGCCATTGGGATCCCCCGTGAGTCCGGTCGCGGGTCCCACAGACTCGATCACGCGGCGGGCATACCCGCGATCATCTCACGGGGCGGCTGAAGGGAAGAAATGCCGTTGTAAACAGCATTTCCCCATTCTGCCTAGCAACTAGTGACGCTGATCTCTGCTCCATGTGATTGGAGCAGAGATCAGTGTTCACTAAATGAAAGCCCAGCCCCCCAGAGTTAGTAGCACGCCCCTAGGAACACTTAACCCCTACATTGCCACCCACTGGTTAACCCCTTCACTGCATTTATATAGCAGTGATTGCTGTATAAATGACAATGGTCCCACAAATGTGTCAAAAATGTCTGATGTGTCCCCCATAATGTCGCAGTCACAATAAAAATCGCTGATCTCCACCATTACTAGTAAAA
Source organism: Lithobates pipiens (assembly GCF_037356315.1). Lineage (NCBI taxonomy): Eukaryota > Metazoa > Chordata > Amphibia > Anura > Ranidae > Lithobates > Lithobates pipiens. Next base: position 219,400,901 of record NW_027507789.1, read on the forward strand.
AAAAAAAATTATAAAAATGCCATAAAACTATCCCCTATTTTGTAAACGCTATAACTTTTGTGCAAACCAATCAATAATCGCTTATTGCGATTTTTTTTTTTTTACCAAAAATATCTAAAAGAATACGTATCGGCCTAAACTGGGAGATTTTTTTTTTTTTATATATATTTTTGGGGGATATTTATTATAACAAAAAGTAAAAAATAATCAGTTATTTTCAAAATTGTCGCTCTATTTTTGTTTATAGCGCAAAAAATAAAAACCGCAGGGGTGATCAAATACCACCAAAAGAAACCTCTATTTGTGGGGAAAAAAAGGACCTCAATTTTGTTTGGGAGCCACGTCGCACGGCCGCGCAATTGTCAGTTAAAACGACGCAGTGCCGAATCGCAAAAAAAGGGGTCTGGTCTTTGACCAGCAAAATGGTCCGGGGGCTGAAAGTGGTTAATTCAGCCATACCAAAACATTCGTGTAAATGCCACCATTCTGCCAGGTCTCTTTTTCGGCCCTGATAGAGATATTTATCTTATTTATTTATTTCGCGTTTTCCCTCCCCGGAAAGCTCCGGGCGCGTGCAATGTTAAAACGCATCGCTGAGCTATAAATGATTAATGGTTCGGGGGGGGGGGGGACTGGCAGAATCTAATCACTTTTGTCACCTTCATTAGACTAAATGCATTGTACATTCAGCTGTTATTGGAAAGACGTAGACAACTCGCAGGAGGCCACCTGTCTGCACACCTTCATTAGCATAATGCTGAGAAGGTGCCATCCTTGCTTCACACTGATGTCACAATGACGGCTGGGAGTGGACGGAATGACAAGTAAAGGGATCTAATAATGATACTTGGAAACGCTACTTTTTTTTTTTTGTTACCATGGAGAAATGTTAAAGCAAAACGTTTTTATTTTTTTAGTTTTTTTTAGTTTTTTAAGGCGCCTTTCACACTTGTACGACCTGAAAGTCGCACGACTTTGACGCAACTTCAACGCGACTTGAAGCAACGCCTGTGTAATCTTGAGGTCTCGCGTCAAAGTCGGACCAAAGTCAGTGCAGGGACTACTTTGAAGTCGCACAGATATGAACGCTACTCGTCAGTGCAGGGACTACTTTGAAGTCGCACAGATATGAACGCTACTCATGGGGAATCGTGGGGGTAGGGCTTTTTTCATGTATGCGACTTTGCGGTCCCAACTCCCAGGACAAGTCGCACAAGTGTGAAAGCGGGGGGGGGGGCCTTAACCGGCTCCTGTACCTATACGTCGGCAGAATGGCTGCCGCTGGGCAAAGTAACGTACCCGTGCGTTGCTTTGAATTTCCCGCCGTGCCCGCCGCGAAGCTCCGTGCCCGCAGGTCCCACCGACTCGATCGCCGTGGGGGGATACTCGCGATTGTGTCACGGAGCTCAAGAACGGGGAGATGCCGATGTAAACAGCATCTCCCCCGTTCTGCCTAGTGACAGCAACACTGATCGTCTGCTCCCTGTCATCGGGAGCGGCGATCAGTGTCGCGTCACACACAGCCACGCCCCCCTCCAGACAGTTAGAAACACGCCCCTAGGACACACTTAACCCCTCCCCGCCCCCTAGGGGTTAACCCCTTCACTGCCAGTGAAATTTTTTACAATAATCAATGCATTTGTATAGCACTGATCGCTGTATAAATGCCAATGGTCCCAAAAATGTGTCAAAATTGTCCACCGTAATATCTAGGTCACGTTAAAAATCGCTGATCATCGCCATTACTAGTAAAAAATAATAATAATAAAAATGCCATAAAACTATCCCCTATTTCGTAGACGCTATAACTAAACTTTTTACCAAAAATATGTAGAAAAATACGTATCGGAATAAACTGAGGGGAAAATTTTTTTTTATATATATTTTTGGGGGATATTTATTATAGCAAAAAGTAAAAAAATACCTTTTTTTTTCAAAATTGTCGCTCTTCTTTTGTTTATAGCGCAAAAAATAAAAACCGCAGAGGTGATCAAATACCACCAAAAGAAAGCTCTATTTGTGGGGAAAAAAAGGGCGTCAATTTTATTTGGGAGCCACATCGCACGACCGTGCAATTGTCAGTTAAAGCGACGCAGTGCCGAATCGCAAAAAAAAACGCTCTGGTCAGGAAGGGGGGGGGGGGGGTAAATCCTTCCGGGGCTGAAGTGGTTAAATCCAGAATCTGGAATAGGGTGAGGTCTATGGGGCACAGTTGTAGGAGAACAAAAATTAAAACGGACAAACTTTACCCAAATACAATTTATGTCATTTCCCCCCACCCCCATTTTTTTTTTTTTGTTATTTGATCACCACTGCAATTTTTTTTTTTTTTGTGCTATAAAAAAAAAAAAAAGACAATTTAAAAAAAAACTTTTTTTTTTTACTTTTTATCTCCTTGCACTTAATCTATTATTGCTATTTGGATGATGGGGTACCCCTGATCTCTATTTTTATTTACTTAATTGGAGGTTTCCCTAATATAAATTTCTGCTATAAAACACATCCAATAAAAGTTGTAAAAAAAATCAATTTACCCCAATATGTATTCTGTTACATGTTTTTGGTAAAAAAAAAAAAAAATCCCAATAAGCGTATATATTGATTGGTTTGCACAAAAGTTATAATGTCTACAAACTATGGGATATATACCGGAACTGTTTTTTTTTTATATACTAGTAATGGTGGCGATCAGCGGTTTATAGCGGGTCTGTGCTATTGCGACAGACAATCTGACACTAACTTAACCACTAACTGGGAACCAGTGACACTAATACGGTGATCAGTGCTAAAAATATGCACTGTCACTGTACTAATGACAGTGGCTGGTGTTTTGCTTGCGTCTATCTAGCAAGGTTACTTTGTGGTAAAAGCAAGGAAGCTACGACTTCTGCAGTGTGTAAATGTGCTTTTACTATACAAAAATGCTGTACATACAAAACTATTACAATATTAGCAATACAATACAAGACTGATAGATATCTATAACAAGCAAAATGCCTAGAAAATGAACAGCCTATGGTCTATAACAGTACAAATGCACTTAAGAATTACTTAACTTCGGTTATTGTATGTTTGTGATCTCCATTGCCAACGATTCTCCTTGAGACCAGGCCCCTTCTTGTACCATGTGTACCAGTGTGCCAGTGTCTTCTGCTCTTAAAACATGATGAGCCCCCCTCTCCCAGTCCCTATTGATCCTTTTATTTGAAACCAGATTGTTGACAATGGTTGCAAACTTGTTTCCATACTGTAGCTAGAGAGACAATAGCCTATTCAAACTGTCAATTGAATGCAACAATGGTATCTACGTACCCATTGTATGCAACAGCATTTGTTTGAGAAATATCAACTCAAGCCAAAACCTGACTGTAATCTGAATTCTGAAAAAAAAAACCCATCAAATGCAGCCTCACTCTACCATCAATCGCAGCCACTGTGCCCATCAATTGCCACCACTGTACCATCAAATGCAGCCACTGTGTCATCAAACAGCCACTGTGCCCATCAATTGCCACCACTGTGCCCATCAATTGCCGCCACTGTGTCCATCAATTGCCACCACTGTGCCCATCAATTGCGGCCACTGTGCCCATTAATTGCTGCCACTGTGCCCATCAAATTCAGCCACTGTGCCCATCAAAACGCAGCCACTGTGCCCATCAAAACGCAGCCACTGTGCCCATCAAACGCAGCCATTGTGCCATATAAAATGCTGCCACTGTGCCATCGAATGCTGCCACTGTGCCCTATCAAATACAGCTACTGTGCCCATCTTATGCGGTCTATGTGCCCATATTATGCAGCCACTGTGATCCATAAAATTCAGTCACTGTGCTCCTCATATGCAGCCAGTGTGACATCATATGCAGCCACTGTGGCCCATCAAATGCAGCCTCCCTGTGCCATCAAACGCAGCCACTGTGCCCATCAATTGCTGCCACTGTGCCATCAAACGCAGCCACTGTGCCCATCAATCGCGCTACTGTGCCCATCAATTGCCGCCACTGTGCCCATCAATTGCAGCCACTGTGCCCATCAAATGCAGCCACTGTGCCCATCAAACGCAGCCACTGTGCCATATAGAACGCTGCCACTGTGCCATCAAATGCTGCCACTGTGCTCATTCTATGCAGCCACTGTGCTCCTTATATGCAGCCAGTGTGACATAATTTGCAGCCACTGTGCCCATCAAATCCAGCCTCACTGTGCCCCATCAAATGCAGCCTCACTGTGCCCCATCAAATGCAGCCTCACTGATATGATATATCTAGGATTCCTCCTTCTGGCTTGGGCACTGTGTAGAGTAAGTCAGGCACCCCTGCCAGACAACATGGCCAGAGCCTTGATCTGCTCTACAGCTTGATCAAGAACAGTGACGGCTGGTGGTCAATCGGTCTAGGAGGCGGCAGACAGACCTGACCACAGACCTCTTCCCCACCCCCATCGCCCCAGCCCACCATCCCACATTAACTCTCACGCCCCCCACCCCGTCGCTCGAGACCGCCACCGTACCGATACCCACACTGTCCCCCCAGGTCTACGGCTCACTCGCTCGCTCTCTTGCCCTCCAGGCCCCCTGTCATCCCTGCATTTACCTCATGCAGGTCACAGCTGCGGCAGCGGCTTCCCCCCTTCGTCTCCTCCGTGCCACGGCTGACGCTTCTCCTCCCAGCCAATTGGGTCTTCGGACTCCCAGCCATGGCTCCCCCCCCTTTCCGTCTCCTCTATGTCTATCCCAGACTACGCTTCTCCTCCCGGCCAATCAGGTCTTAAGAGAAACGGAAAGACATTAGCGAATATTAATTATTAATATTAATGTCACACAACTGGGTGGGTTTAGTGAAATCCATGTGTCTGGCACCCTGCTGTGTAGATTAGGGGGCCGTACGTGGATTGACGGGAGGGGGGTGGTACCCGTGTGCCCCTAATGAGTGCCTACCACTGATCAAGAATATGCCCCCAGCTGAACAATGAAGGAACAGCGGAACCCCAATGAGGTAATTGCTCTCTGCTCTTTGTCGGTACATGTGCAATGCAGAAGAATGTGATTGGCCCTTTCTCAGCCTGAGTTTTGCAGTAGAGAGGATTACCAGATGCTGACATGAAGACAAATTCAGGTACTGAGGCCAGCTGCATTTAATTTGCATCAGTTTCATTTTTTTTTTTTTTGGCTTCAAACCTCCAGTACTTTAAGCACACAGTGTGTTATTTCAAGCGCCTTATTTATATACTTCAGCCTCATACACACGATCGGTCTTACTTTTTTTGGAAAAAATTCAAATTTTTGAAGACAGCAGTAAAATTAGCCCAATTTTTGTTTATATTACGAAAGATAATGTTACACCGAGTAAATTGATACCCAACAGGTCACGCTTCAAAATTGCGCCCGCTCGTGGAATGGCGACAAACGTTTACCCTCAAAAATCTCCATAGGCGACGTTTAAAAAAATCTACAGGTTGCATGTTTTGCGTTACAGAGGAGTTTTAGTGCTAGAATTATTGGTTTCACTCTACCGATCGCGGCGATTCCTCACATGTGTGGTTTAACTACCGTTTTCATATGCGGGCGCTACTCACGTATGCGTTCGCTTCTGCACGCGAGCTCGGCAGGACGGGGCGCGTTAAAAAACTGTTTAATATATTATTATTTATTTTACTTTTTACTTTTACACTGCTTAAAAAAAAAAATTGTCACTTTTATTCCTAATGTAAACATCCCTTGTAATAGAAAAAAACATGGCAGGTCCTCTTAAATATGAGATCTGAGGTCAAAAAGACATTTAGACTAAAATGCAATAAAAAATAAATAAAAAAATGTAATTTAACCAGTTCCCGACCAGCGCACGCCAATTTACGTCGGCATAATGGCACAGAAAGGCATATTGGCGTACAGATACGTTCATTTTTATATGCCGCCCTGCCATCGCGTGCGCGCCGCCGGCGGCGCGCTCGCGTGTCGGTCGGGACCCCCGTGAGTCCCGTCGTGGGTCCCGCGGAATCGATTGCCCCAGAGATAACCACAATCGTCTCACGGGGAGGCTGAACTGGGAGATGCCGTTGTAAACAGCATCTCCCCGTTCTGCCTAGCAACAAGTGACGCTGATCTCTGCTCCATGGGATTGGAGAAGAGATCAGTGTTCACTAACACAAAGCCCAGCCCCCCCCCCCCACAGTTAGTAACACGCTCCTAGGAACACTTAACCCCTACACTGCTACCCCCTGGTTAACCCCTTCACTGCCAGTGTCATTTACACAGGAATCAATGCATTTGTATAGCACTGATTGCTGTATAAATGCCAATGGTCCCAAAAATGTGTCAAAAATGTCCGATGTGTCCGCCATAATGTCGCAGTCACAATAAAAATCGCTGATCGCCGCCATTACTAGTAAAAAATAAATTATTAATAAAAATGCCGTATTTTTTACATTTTGTAAACGCTATAACTTTTGTGCAAACCAATCAATAATCGCTTGTTGCGATTTATTTATTTTTTACCAAAAATATGTAGAAGAATACATATCGGCCTAAACCGAGGGAAAACATTTTTTTTATATATATTTTTGGGGGATATTTATTATAACAAAAAGTAAAAAATAATGCGTTTTTTTTTCAAAATTGTCGCTCTGTTTGTTTATAGCTCAAAAAATAAAAACCGCAGGGGTGATCAAATACCACCAAAAGAAAGCTCTATTTGTGAGAAAAGAATACGTCAATTTTTTTTGGGAGCCACGTCGCACGACCGCGCAATTGTCAGTTAAAGCGATGCAGCTCCAAAACGCACAAAGTGCTCTGGTCTTAAGCCAGCAAAATGGTCCGGGGTCTGAAAGTGGTTAAAAAAATCATTTAAAAAAAATTGGCAATTTAAGAGCTGTGGGCAGAAGTGAAGTTTTTGATGTCGCTTCCGCCCTGCAATTGTATGGAGACAGGTGGGGGCCATCTTCCCCTCACTCGTCTCCATACTGAGCCAGCAGGAGGACGCGATCGCCTACGCCACTGCCGACAGCTCCGGTAAGCGGCAGAAGGCACCGGATCGCAGCGGGAGGGGGGGGTGGCCCTCTCCCGCCACCGATAAAAGTGATCTTGCGGCGAATCCGCCGCAGGGACTACTTTTATCTTGTAGCGGACCGCCTACTGAAGAAGGGGATACCGGGGTTATGGCAGCTATCTGCTGCCATAACAACGATATCCTCCTTCAAACAGTCACCGTAAAACTGCGGCGGACGGTCTGTAAGAGGTTAATGGGATAATAATGAAGCCGCTTTGCTGGGGATACTGATGGAGTTATTGCAAACTAATTTTCAAAGACTTTTTTTTCTAGTGATATCAAGAATAATATTATTATGCTTATTTTTTTATTATTATTTGGGCAAGTTACCACAACACCATTATCCCGTAGTTTTTAAGATCAAAGATACAACTATGTTGTTAACCGCTTCCCACCCGCCCTATAGCCAAATGAGGGCTATAGAGCGGACGCTCTCGTCCGGGAGGCCGTCCCTGGACATCCTGGTGTTTACTTCTGCAATGCGCGCCGCCGCGGGCGCGCATCTAGGAAGTTTTGTGTTTGCCGTGTCCCCCTGAGACAGGCAAACACAGATCGCTGTAAACGGCCAATCACAGCGGCCATTTACAGCGCGATCGGCGTGACCAATGTGAGATGATCTCATATGTAAACATATGAGATCATCTCTCAGCGCCGCTCTCCCTCCTCACACAGACAGCATGTGAGAGGGGAGAGATGAATGGCTGCAGCGGCCGTAAGTGGGAAAAAATAAAAAAAAGTGCCGCCCGCCCCAGTGCCATGCTCCCCCAGTGCCATCCACCCCAGTGCCACCTGTTAGTGCTATCTTTCCCCAGTGCCACCTGTTAGTGCTATCTGTCCCCAGTGCCACCTATTGTCAGTGCCATTTGTCCCCAGTGCCATCTGTCATCAGTGCCATGTATAAGTGCCATCTGTCATCAGTGCAACGTGTCATCAGTGCCACATAGTGCCACCTGTCATCAGTGCCACATATTAGTGCCATCTGTCATCAGTGCCATGTATCAGTGCCATTTGTCATCAGTGCCACCTGTCAGTGTCACGTGGCATCTGTTGTCAGTGTCACGTGTCATCAATGCCACTTATCAGTGCCATCTGTCATCAGTGTCACGCGTCATCGGTGCCACGTATTAGTGCCATCTGTCATTAGTGACATCTGTCATCAGTGCCACGTATTAGTGCCATCTGTCATCAGTGCCACGTATTGGTGCCACGTGTCATCAGTGCCACGTACAAGTGCCATCTGTCATCAGTGCCATGTATAAGTGCCATCTGTCATTAGTGCCACATATTAGTGCCATCTGTCATCAGTGCCACGTATAAGTGTCATCATTGCCACGTATCAGTGCCCTCTGTCATCAGTGTCACGTGTCATTGTCCTGGTGCTCCAGGGCCTTCAAAAGTGTAATAAGTAGTCAACAAGTTAGATGTGTAATTTATGCTCCTAGAACACGTGATGGCGCTCCCTGCATGTTGGGCCTCTCTATGTGGCCAGGCTGTGAAAAAGTCTCACACATGTGGTATTGTAATACTCAGGAGGAGTAGCAGAATTTTTTTTGGGCTGTCATTTGTGGTATACACATGCCATGTGAGGGAAATAACCTATTACAATGACAATTTTGTGGAAAAAAAATAATAATTAAAAATCTTAATTTTGCAAAGAATTTTGGGAAAAAAATGACAACATCAAAAAGCTCACCATGCCTCTTACTAAATACCTTGGAATGTCTACTTTCCAAAAAGGGGTCATTTGGGGGGTATTCGTACTTTCCTGACTTGTTCGGGTCACAAGAAATGAGATCGGCCACCAGTACATCAGATGTGATCAATTTTGTGTGATTCGCACCACAGCTTGTAGACTCTCTAACTTTCACAAAGACCAAATAATATCCACTAATTTGGGTTATTTTTACCAAAGATATGTAGCAGTATAAATTGTGGCCAAAATTTATGAAGAAAAATTAATAATTTGCATAATTTTGTCACAGAAACAAAGAAATATGCGTTTTTTTTCAAAATTTTCGGTCTTTTTTCATTTATAGCGCAAAAAATAAAAACCCCAGAGGTGATCAAATACCACCAAAAGAAAGCTTTATTTGTGGGGAAAAAAGGACAAAAAATTCATTTGGGTACAGTGTTGCATGACTGAGTAATTGTCATTCAAAATGTGAGAGCACCGAAAGCTGAAAATTGGTCTGGGCAGGAAGGGTGTTTAAGTGCCCAGTAAGCAAGTGGTTAATGTTGCATTGTATTTTCTAAAATGTAACAACCTACTTCCAAACCGTCATTTGAAGTAAAACACATCGCCAAGTATTATTTTCCACAATTTTTTTATTGTATATTAAAAAAAGGAAAACAAATAAAATTAGACATGCTATCTGCCAATAGAACTTAACCAAAAAGTGCATTCTATGCCTCCAAAAATATAGAAAATATAACAAATCAAATCATTGTTATTCAACCAAAAAAAATAATGTCAAAGCAATAACTCCAAGGCCAATAATAAATAAAGTGCTATCTCCTCCGATTCCGCAACATGGCTGGTTGACGAACGGCCGTTCAGAAACGAAATGAAAAGCGCGAAATGAAAAGCGCGAAACAACACTCACCAAACTTCTACGAATGCCCTGTACACATGTTCGGAAATTCCGACCACAAAATCCATTGGATTTTTTTTAGACGGATTTTGTTTGAAACTTGTGTTGCATATACACGGTTGGACAAAGTTGATCGTTCGGGAACGTGGTGACGTTCGTTTGCGTACGACGGGACTACGTAGAGGCTAGTAGCCAATAGCTTTGGTCTTGTAATTTGATCTGAGCATGCGTGGCACATTGTCCGTCGGAATTCTCTACAAACGAACGGAAAAAGTCTAATCGGATTTTTTTTTTGTCAGAAAATTTTAGATCCCGCTCTCAAAGTCCGATGGAGCCCACACACGATCGGATTTTCCGACAATTTAATCCAATCTGACCTTTTCCTTCGGTTTTTCCGACCGTGTGTACAGGGTATAACACAAAACTAGCAGAAGGAGCCCAAAGGGTGGCGCTAAAGAGCTGAAAAAAAAACGTAGTCCATCACCACGTTCGTAATTGTTGTCTAACAATTGTGTGGCAATGTGTACGCAAGACAAGTTTGGGCCAACGCCCTTCGGACAAAATTTCACGCTTTTGTTGGCCGACAATCCGATCGTGTGTGCGAGGCTTTAGGCCCAGTTCACACGCCTGAAGCTACAAAACACAGGAGGGGGGGGGGGGGGGGGGAATCAATTATTCTCTATGGAGCTCAAACAAGTTCTGGAACTTTTTTTAAATTTATTTTTTAGGCAGCTTTGGGCGTTTTTCTGCTTTTTACATTGGTGACCTTTTGTACAAAATCACGGTAAAATCCCACGACTTTCTGCCAGAAACCGCTACGCTCGGGCGTGAATGGGGCCTCATGCCACGTACACGCGACCGGAGCTTTTTGACAGCAAAGGTCAGACGGAACGAGTCCGTCGGACAATTCGATCGCGTGTGGGCTTCATTGGACCTTTGCTTGCCAAAAATCTGGCGGACTTTAGAAATAGAACATGTTTTAAATTTGTCCCACCAGACCGAGAAATCCGTTCCTCTGTATGCTAATCCGACGGACAAAAACCGACGCTAGGGCAGCTATTGGCTACCGGCTATGAACTTCCTTATTCTAGCCCGGTCGTACGTCATCGCGTTGGAATGCGTCGGGCTTTGGTGTGATTGTGTGTGGCCAAGTCTGTTCATTCGGAAAGTCCATCGGAACTCCGCCGAAAGACCGTCGGACCTAGTCCCTCGAAAAAAGTCCGGTCGTGTGTACGCGACATTATACTGACCATAGTGATACATTGCATTGCGACAATTCCCAAGCGAAGCTCGGATCGATGCGTGGCACAATACCATAACACAAGCGTGGCCATTAATCTAACGATCCTTTTGGCTTTTATCGCTCCGCAGGCTACCATCTTCCAAATTGAAATGCGGAAGGAGTGTTAGGAATATCAAAAGACAGAGACCCGTCCGATTGCAATTTCAATACACAAATACAACGTCTCGATCAATAAAGATGGATGGGATGGAGCCGTGCGAAGTGGCAGGTGTTATTATCCGGATCAAACATCATATTATATCCAACCAACTGAGTTCTCTTTTAAAGAGAAGCTGGCGCTGAGCGTTTTTTCTTTTTTCCCGCTGTAGTGTTACCGTTTGGCTCAAGGTGTCTACTTAATCAACGTCCCAACTTGTGTCAAAAGACGGTCATTACTGCCCTCTAGATTTATGGTTTAGGTCAAAGCAAATTACTTTCCCTCTTTCTTTTTTGCAAGCCTCAGTTCCACTGCGTTTAATCATACTTTACTTTCGGTGGAGAGAAGATTTGGCTTTTTTTTTTTTTTTTTGCAAGGGGGGCTTGGAGCGATCGGAAAATATAAATCTCGCGCTGCGTTTGTCGATTGAACTGTTCACATCGCAAAAAAGGAGGTTCACCAGGTTTAATGTCCACCGAGACCCGATACAAAGGAGAGGCAATTACATCTGCATGCCTGATAATGAAGAGTCATTATAAGTGATTAGCTTCGGCTCAGCCCCGTACAAGTATGAAAGTAGATTCCAGAGACCTGAACAAGAGCTTCACGTGTTTCTTTTTTGTTGTGTTCCCTCGCTTTCTGAGATGTAATTCATCTTAAAGAGGAGCTCCACCCTAAAGTGGAGCTTCTGCTCATTGGAACCCCCCCCCCTCCGGCGCCACAATTGGCACCTTTCAGGGGGGAGGGGGGTGCAGGTACCTGTACAGTACAGGTATCTGCACCCACTTCCGGCATAGATATCTGCAGAATATACGCCCCTTTCCCGCAGAATCTACGCCCCTTTCCGCAGGTCCCCCGCTGTCTGCTGGGAAACACGCGGATCCCAGAGACAGCGGGGACCATCCTTATTGCGCAGCGCGACTCGCGCTTGCGCAGTAGGGAACCTGGAAATGAAGCCGCAAGGCTCCACTTCCTGATTCCCATAACCAAGATGGCGGCGGCAGCACCCGAGAGAGACGATCGAGAGATCGGCTCCGGGTGCCGACATCGCGGGCGCGCTGGGCGGGTAAGTGTCCTTATTTTAATAGTTAGCAGCTGCAGTATTTGTAGCTGCTGGCTTTAAAAAAAAAAAAAAAAAGGCCGGACTCCCGCTTTAATTTAAAGTGTTTTGTTAAACCCCCCCCCCCAAAAAAATAATAATAATTCAGATCCTATTCGCTTAAAGCGGAGTTCCAGTCATCATTTTTTTTTACATTAACCACTTAAGCCCCGGACCATTTTCCAGCTAAAGGACCAGGACCCTTTTTGCGATTCTGCACTGTGACGCTTTAACTGAGAATTGCGCGGTGACAAAATTAGCGTCCTTTTTTTTGCCCCACAAATAGAGCTTTCTTTTGGTGGTATTTTATATCACCCCTACGGTTTTTCTTTTTTGTGCTATAAACAAAAATAGAGCGACAATTTTGAAAAAAAAACGCATTCTTTTTTACTTTTTGCTATAATAAATATCCCCCAAAAAATATAGAAAAAAAAAACATTTTTTTTTCCTCAGTTTAGGCCGATACGTATTCTTCTACATATTCTTGGTTAAAAAAAAAATCACAGTAAGCGTTTATTGATTGGTTTCTGCAAAAGTTATAGCGTCTACAAAATAGGGGATAGTTTTATGGCATTTTTATTATAACATTTTTTTTTTTTTACTAGTAATGGCGGTGATCAGCGATTTTTATTGTGACTGCGACATTATGGCGGACACATCGGACACTTTTTGGGGCTATTTTGGGACCTTTCACATTTATACAGCGATCAGTGCGACTAAAAATGCATTGATTACTGTGTAAATGTGACTGGCAGTGAAAGGGTTAACACTAGGTGGCGCAGTAGGCGTTAAGTGTGCCCTAGGGAGTTATTCTAACTGTGGGGGGGAGGGGCTGTGTGTAACACATCACTGATCACCGCTTCCGATCACAGGGAGCGCTGATCAGTGACAGTGTCACTAGGCAGAATGGGGAGATGCTTATTTACATTAGCATCTCCCCGTTCTTCCTCTCCGTGAGGAGATCGCGGGTATCCCCGCGGACTCCACTGTCAGACTCACGGAGCTCGCGGCGGCCACGCACGCGCACCCCACCCAGCCAAGTCTCACGAGATCACGTACAATAACGTGAATTCGTTTGCTCAGTAAAACTGCGGCAGCTGGTCCGCAAGCGGCTCTTGTTCTGTGTAATCTGCCCCCCTCTAAACTGTAAAAAAAAACCTCCCTGAACCTGTAAAGTGTAAATGAACTAAAGTGCTCAGCAACCATAAACTTCTTAATATAAACAGGGAATTCCAATGGATACTTTATATTTCATCTCCTCCACACTCCTCCATAGTAAGCTCACATGCAGAATATCTAAATCTCCATATGCAGAATCCCAATAAAATATTTTAATAAAAATCGGCACCTTGCATCTAAAATAACACTGTTCAGCTTCACTCAAATCAGAGACTTCCGGAAGTGACGTCACCCGGCTTCTCCCGACGCGTTGCGTTGCTGATCACGTGACTTCATTAAGGGTTATCCTTAATGAAGTCACGTGATCCGCGACGCAACCCGTCGGGAGGAGTCGGGTGACATCACTTCCGGTGGTGGCCGAGACCAGAAGTGTCTGATTTGAATGAAGCTGAACAGTGTTATTTTAGATGTAAGTTGCTGCTTTTTATTCAAATATTTTATTGGGATTCTGCACATGGAGAGTTATTTATATTGCATGTGAGCTTACTATGGAGGAGCGTGGAGGAGATGAAATATAAAGTATCCATTGGAGTTCCCTGTTTATATTAGGAAGTTTATAGTTGCTGAGCAATCCAAGGAGGAAGCGCCTGCGGCTGCGGACACCATAGAGAGTGATACCAGAAGTGCGGCTAGACCTGTAGGCAGTGGCGTAACTAGAACCTTCAGGGCCCCGATGCAAGAAATCATGAAGGGCCCCCCTGAACCCCAGCCAGGGCCCTTCCCTCTGACTCCGGCGGTGGAACTCCAGGGCGTGGTCACAGGTATGACCTTTGTGAGCCCTGTAGTTCCACCACTGGTATCAGTAGTTTTTTTTTATTATTTTTATTTTTAGGTGCCCCATTGGGGGACTGTCCCTAGGCAGGATGGGGTCCCCGTCCCCAGAAGAGATGAGGTCCTTTTCTCCAGGGCAGATGAAGTTACTGCCCCCAGGTGAGAAGGGGTCCCTGTCCCCAGGGGGAGATGGAGGGGGTAAGTAATGGTGTGTGGGGGATGGGGTCCTCTCACTCACCATGACCAAGCTGCAGGCCACACACTCATCCATGTTGGCCTGGGCTCCATCCAGTGGGCTGAGTGGGTGATCAGCATATCTCCCAGAAAGACCTTTTATCATCTGTGTATGACGGGGGAGGAGGGGGGCTGGCAGACAAGCCTGCAGTGTCCTCTGGGGAGCCGGCTCTCATAGGGCTGCACTGCATATGTGTGCTTAAAGTTTGTTTACCCGGGAGAAGTATGCAGTGAAGTGTGGTCCGGACTCGGGGGGTGGGACTCTGGCTGGGAAGAACAGACATTGGACTGAGCGGCAATGCATGGAGCAGGAGAGGGGTACTCTGAGGAGCCGGCCGAGGACACAGGTCATGCTGGGAATGCACAACTAAAGAGCAGCCAGTGCGATAGTCGAGCATGGAGCTCTGCTAGTCACCCTCCACCTCCAGCCATCCGTGTGCATGGTGCACTGGTACCCCTAGCTGCCTATGCTGCTGCCGGCCATATGCAGAGTGGGCTGCATGGGCCCCCTGCATCACAGGGCCCGGTTGCGGTCGCGACTGCTGCACCCCCTATAGTTACGCCCCTGCCTGTAGGGGTCTTTCCCTGAGGTGCGAGGCTGGGGCACACCGTGGTCACGGATGGTGAAAGTTCTTCACTTTGAAAGAATTGAAAAATATTCAATTGTGCACTGTGGATGGTGACATCACTATATGAACAGTATTTTTTTGCACTCAAGTTTTTGCATGGAGTACTTTATGAATTTTGCTAGAACTTATCTGGAATCATACATCTGGTTTTATTGTCTGAATCATAGTATTCATTGTTGAATGTTATTTGCACTTTATTATTTGCACAGTTTTTTTACTTTATTTATTGAAGTTTTATATGCACTTTATCGTATTGAGGAAGCGCCACATTATTTATTGTTTATACCTCCCTGGACCTGCCACTTCCTGTATCCCCTCTCTGTACTGACCACGAAAATCAGGGCTGCTGAACCCTGACCACCGTGGTCAGAGTGCATCCCTTTGTCATACACAGCTGCCCTCTCTGCTCTCCTGTCTCCTCCTCACCCCCTCCTCCTTGCCTGTCAGCTCCCTCTCTGTGTCTGTCTACGCCCTGCCTCCCCGCCGCTATTATAAAAACAAAATCCTACAATGGTCACTGCCAGCCCCTCTATTAAAGTCTGGCATACCACACTATGTAAGTCATTTTTAAAAATGAGGCATTGTAAATATCAATTTAGAGCTATCCTCGGGCCGCTCACGTGACTTGAGCGTCGCTCTAAGAGCTCTGAGACAGGGCTTCTGCGGGAGCTCACGTGATCTCCCCAGCTGACGTCAGAGGGAGATATTGGAGCTGTAAAGCGGCCATGGGTCACGTGACCGGCCTGAAGATAGCTCTTAATAGGTATTTCCAACGCTCATTTTTTTTCCCTCTTACACTGGATTATGTGCTAGTATGCTTCCCATCCAGTGCCAAGAGGTCAGCGCTGCAGACGCTCCCATCTTCACCCGTCTTGCTTCCGGGTTCGCCGACTCCGGCTCTGTGATTGGCCGGAGCCGCATGCACGAGGGAGCCACTGGTCAAGGCACAGGGCTCTGAAGGAATGGCTCGGGTGGCCATTCCTTTAGAGCACATATGCGCCGGTGATGTCACTGGCTTCATGTAATGCAAATATTTATAAACTATCAAGAGAAAAACTCACCCAAGCTCTACCGCTATATAGTATAGTTGGTGTGTAGAGTAGTCGGTGCTCTGGCTGATTAAGCTCACAAAAGATCCATAAAAAGTACAGGCCGGAAACTCGACAGCTTCTACATAGAACATATTTATTTAAGCATTACAGCACTAACATCATCCAAAAACACTGACGCGTTTCGGCCTTAGGCCTTCATCAAAAGCAAGTTGATGAAGGCCTAAGGCCGAAACGTGTCAGCTTTTTGGATAAAGTTATTGCTGTAATGCTTAAATAACTATTTTCTATGGAGAATCTATCGAGTTGCCGGCCTGTACTTTTAATGTAAATATTTATACTACCTGTAGATCAGCCTTATTATAAGCTTACCTACAGGTAAAAGTTAGTGATGGAAGTTTACCATCTTCCACTTCCAGTTTAAGTTCTGGGGGCGGAACAAAACACGTTAGGGGTGTGGCCTGGGAGGGGCCAATCTTCAAAACTTCCCCCTTTGTTTCTCCCTCCTCGTCTCCTTTTCCATTTGTTTCCTCACTCATCTCCCACCCTGTTCTTTTATCCCTCCTCACCCCCCCCCCCTCTTTTTTGCTCTCTTCTCCTTTTTTCTTTGTCCTCCTTCTACCGCCCCCTCCTTTTGTTATTCTCTCTGCTCTCTTTTCTCCTTCCTCATCTACCCCTTCATTTTTCCTCCCATGTTACCCTACGCCCCCTTCTCTTTTTCTCCCTCTTCAATTCCCCCGTTCTTTTCTCTGTCCTTTATAATGGCCGGAGTTCTACCTTAAATGGCAAGAAACTGCTTTTGAGAATGCTTTTGTGTCAGACTAAGAATGTTGGGTAGTTCGTTGCTTTAAAGGTTATGCCATTCTATTTTCTACCAAGAGAATTAAACTGACGAGTATGTGGACTGATCCGAAGCCTTGAAATGTATTGTTGAAGCCTAATAATAATAATAAAAAAAAAAATACATTAAGTGGAGTGATAACAAAAGCAAAAAATTTGTAAAATTAATTCTCCTGCTGTTTGATATTTCTGTCCATTCTCTTCATACCAGAGATCATGTCACCTTTCTGGTCTATCTTGTTGTGGCAGTCCTAACTAACCAGTCACATATGATTAACCACTTAAGCCCTGGACCAATTTGCAGCCAAAGGACTAGGCCCCTTTTTGCGATTCGGCACTGCGTCGCTTTAACTGACAATTGCGCGGTCGTGCGACGTGGCTTCCAAACAAAATTGGCGTCCTTTTTTTCCCACAAATAGAGCTTTCTTTTGGTGGTATCTGATCACCTCTGCGGTTTTTATTTTTTGCGCTATAAACAAAAATAGAGCGACAATTTTGAAAAAAAATCAATATTTTTTACTTTTTGCTATAATAAATATCTCCAAAAAATATATTAAAAAAAAATGTTTTCCTCAGTTTAGGCCAATACGTATTCTTCTACATATTTTTGGTAAAAAAAAAATCACAATTAGCGATTATTGATTTGTTTGCGCAAAAGTTATAGCGTTTACAAAATATGAGATAGTTTTATAGCATTTTTATTAATATTTTTCTTTTTTACTAGTAATGGCGGCGATCAGCGATTTTTATTGTGACTGCTACATTATGGGGGACACATCAGACATTTTTGACACATTTTTGGGACCATTGTCATTTATACAGCAATCAGAGCTATTTAAATGCACTGATTCCTGTGTAAATGACACTGGCAGTGAAGGAGTTAACCACTAGGGGCAGTGTAGGGGTTATGTGTGACGTTATGTGTTTTTTTAATTGTAGGGGGGCGTGGCCTGGCATGTGACGTCACTGATCGTCTTTCCCTATAACAGGGAACAGACGATTGGGGACAGCCACACTAGGAAGCATGAGGAGAGCTTAGTTTACATGGACCTCTCCTCGTTCTTCAGCTCTGTGACCCGATCGCGGGACACCAGCGGCGATCGGGTCCGCTGATCCTGCAGTCACAGACCTCAGGACCGGGTCGGGAGCGCGCTGCCGGCGGCACACTCCCGTCCCACGGCTGGGCACTTAAAGAGCCACGTACAGGTACCTGATTGTGCCAAGCCGTGCTATTCTGCCGATGTACATCGGGGCGAGGCGATCCTTAAGTGGTTAAAAAAAACTAAAATAAAAACATAAATCAGAAGTTATGGTGAAAAATGCATATTATGATTAGCAGATTGAGAAATATGCCAATCCCAACTGTTGTTCTTGTGAAAGATAATGCTTGGCCCCGCCCCATCTTGCCTTCTTATTGATTATTGAAGCTATAAATCAGATTAAAGGACCAATAGGAAGGAGTTTAGATTTCCATTGACTTTAGCTGCCTATACAGTGGGGACAATAATGATTTGACACCCTGCAGACTTTGTAGGTTTGCCCACTTACAAAGAAATGAAGGGTCAATCATTTTTATCATAGGTGTATTTTAAATGATAGAGATGAAATATCAACCAAAAAATCCAGAAAACAAAAAAAAGATACAAATGTTATAAATGTTGCAGTTCATTGAGTAAAATAATAAGTATTTTATCCCCTACCAAACAACAGTAATTCTGGCTCCCACAGACTGGCTACAGTAGGTGCTCATTTGATACACAGATTAGTCCTGTCTATGTAAGAAGGTGCTCCTAACGACAACTCGTTATGTGTATAGAAGACACCCGTCCACAGAATCTCTTTTTTCCATTCAAACCGTCACCATCATGGGTAAGACCAAAGAAGACCTGCACAAGGCTGGAATGTCGGGGACAAGACCTGCACAAGGCTGGAATGTCGGGGACAAGACCTGCACAAGTCTGGAATGTCGGGGACAAGACCTGCACAAGGCTGGAATGTCGGGGACAAGACCTGCACAAGGCTGGAATGTCGGGGACAAGACCTGCACAAGGCTGGAATGTCGGGGACAAGACCTGCACAAGGCTGGAATGTCGGGGACAAGACCTGCACAAGGCTGGAATGTCGGGGACAAGACCTGCACAAGGCTGGAATGTCGGGGACAAGACCTGCACAAGGCTGGAATGTCGGGGACAAGACCTGCACAAGGCTGGAATGTCGGGGACAAGACCTGCACAAGGCTGGAATGTCGGGGACAAGACCTGCACAAGGCTGGAATGTCGGGGACAAGACCTGCACAAGGCTGGAATGTCGGGGACAAGACCTGCACAAGGCTGGAATGTCGGGGACAAGACCTGCACAAGGCTGGAATGTCGGGGACAAGACCTGCACAAGGCTGGAATGTCGGGGGCAAGACCTGCACAAGGCTGGAATGTCGGGGACAAGACCTGCACAAGGCTGGAATGTCGGGGACAAGACCTGCACAAGGCTGGAATGTCGGGGACAAGACCTGCACAAGGCTGGAATGTCGGGGACAAGACCTGCACAAGGCTGGAATGTCGGGGACAAGACCTGCACAAGGCTGGAATGTCGGGGACAAGACCTGCACAAGGCTGGAATGTTGGGGACAAGACCTGGCCAAGGCTGGAATGTCGGGGACAAGACCTGGCCAAGGCTGGAATGTCGGGGACAAGACCTGGCCAAGGCTGGAATGTCGGGGCAAGACCTGGCCAAGGCTGGAATGTCGGGGCAAGACCTGGCCAAGGCTGGAATGTCAGGGACAAGACCTGCACAAGGCTGGAATGTCAGGGACAAGACCTGCACAAGGCTGGAATGGGCTACAAGACCAACAGCAAGAGTCTTGGTGAGAAGGAGACAACTGTTGGAGCGATTATTCGCAAAAGGAAGAAATACAAAATAACCATCAATCGTCCCTCCGTCTGGAGCTCCATGCAAGATTTCTCCTCATGGGGTGAGGATGATTGTGAGAAAAGTGAGGGATCACCCCAGAACTACACGGGAGGAGCTTGTGAATGATCTCAAGGTAGTTGGGACCACAGTCACCAAACAAACCATTGGTAACACAATACACCGCCATGGATTGAAATCCTGCAGAGCCAGCAAGGTCCAAAAAATTAGAATATCATCAAAAAGTTTATTTCAGTAATTCAACCCAAAAAGTGAAACTCCTATATTATATAGATTCATCACACACAGAGTGATGTATTTTAAGCATTTCTTTCTTTTCATTTTGATAATTATGGCTTACAGCTAGTGAAAAACCAAAATTCTGTATCTCAGAAAATCTGAATATTGCATAAGACCAATAAAAAACGTTTTTTTTTTTTAATACAGAAATGTTGGCTTTGTGAAAAGTATGTCCATATAAAGTACTCAATACTTGGTCGGAGCTCCTTTTGCATTAATGACTTCATCAATGCGGCGTGGCATGGAGGTGATCAGCCTGTGGCACTGCTGAGGTGTTATGGGCTTCCAGGTTGCTTTGATAGCGGCCTTCAGCTCATCTGCATTGTTGGGACTGGTGTCTCTCATCTTCCTCTTGACAATACCCCACAGATTCTCTGTTTATGTAAGGTGAGTTTGCTGGCCAATCAAGCACAGCGATAGCATGATCATGTGACCAGGTATTGGTACTTTTGGCCGTGTGGACAGGTGCCGAGTCCTGCTGGAAAATCCAATCAGCATCTCCATAATGCTGGTCAGCAGAGGGAAGCATGAAGGGCTCTAGAATTTCCTGGTAGACGACTGCGCTGACTTTGGACTTGATAAAACACAGAAGACCAACACCAGCAGATGACACAGCTCCCCAAATCATCGCTGACTGTGGAAACTTCACACTGGACTTCATGTAACTTGGATTCTGTGCCTCTCCACTCCTCCTCCAGACTCTCGGACCTTGATTTCCAAATGAAATGCAAAGTTTACTTCCATTCCGAAAAGAGGACTTTTGGACCACTGAGCAACAGTCCAGTCCTTTTTTTCTTAGCCTAGGTAAGACGCTTCTGACGTTGTCTCTGGTTCAGGAGTGGCTTGACACAAGGAATGCAACAGTTGTAGCCCATGTCCTGATCACATCTGTGTGCGGTGGCTCTTGAAGCACCGACACCAGCCGTAGTCCACTATTTGTAAATCTCCCCCAAATGCTTGAATGGCCTTTGCTTCACAATCCTCTCAAGGCTGCGGTTATCCCTGTTGCTTGTGCACCTTTTTCTACCACACTTTTTCCCATCCACTCAACATTCCATTGATATGCTTGGATACAGCACTCTGTGAACAGCCAGCTACTTTAGCAATAACCTTTTGTGACTTACCCTCCTTGTGGAGGGGGTCCATGACTGTCTTCTGGACAACTGTCAAGTCAGCAGCCTTCCCCATGATTGTGCAACCTACTGAACCAGACTGAGAGACCATTTGAAGGCTTAGGAAACCTTTAGGCTGGGTTCACACCGGAGCGATGCGGGAACGCCGCGAATCCGCGGCGTTTTCCCGCATCTCATGCCTCCCGCCGGCAGTTCACACTGCCCTATGCGGACTGCTGGGAGTGTCAGTGAAATGTTAATGACACCCCCAGATCAGTTCGCATATCGCAGTGCGATCTGCAAACTCGGACAGGAATCGGATCGCATGGTGTGAACACCCATGCGATCCGATTCTGCTGCGGACCAAAAAAAGGGTCCTGTGCGAGTTTGGGGCGGGTGCGATGCGAATTCAGCCATACTATCTGTATGGCTGAACTCGCATCGCACAGAGATCGGATGTGATTTGCACTGCAGTGCGGTGCGAATCACATCCGGTTCTCGCTGCCGCAGCGGTGTGGACCCAGCCTTACAGTGGAGCTGCACAATTAATCGTCAAGAATCGTTATCGCGATCTTGACTAAAGTCTTTCACAATTCTTTCTATGCAAAGAATTCTCTCTGCTCTTCTGGAGCGCAGAGCCATCAAAAGAAAGGGAAAGAAAAACTGGACAAACTGGGCAGTCTGCCAAGAATCAAAAGTTCTTTATCAGTTGAACTTAAGTATAAACATGGTAACAATTCGTCAATGGAATAGACTGTGTGTGTAAGTGAAAAAAGTTTAATCACTTAAACACTAATGCCCCATACACACGGTCAGACATTCCAACCACAAAATCCATCTGATTTTTTCTGACGGATTTTGTCCCGAAACTGGTGTTGCATACACGCGGTCGGACAAAGTTGTCGGAAAATCTGATCGTTCGGAATGTGATGACGTTCGTTCGTTACGACGGGACTACGTTGAGGCTAGTAGCCAATAGCTTTGGTCTCGTAATTTGATCTGAGCATGCGTGGCACTTTGTCCGATCAGAATTCTCTACAAACGGTCGGAAAAAGTCCGATCGGATTTTTTTGTCAGAAAATTTGAGATTCCGCTCTCAATTTTTTTCCGGCGGAATTTCCGTGGGAAAAAGTCCGATAACGCCCACACACGATCGGATTTTCCCATAATGTAATCCGATCAGACCTTTTCCGTCGGAATTTCCCACCGTCTGTACAGGGCATTAGAGTCGGTTCACACAGGGGCGACCTGGGATCCCATCTGTAAAGTCTACTTTGAGATTACTTCTGGCAAGTCTGTTTGCCCTTGTACACACGATCGGAGATTCCGACAACCAAATCCGTCGGATTTTGTCCGACGGATCTTCTCCGAAACTGTTGCATACACAGTCGGACAAAGTTGTCGGAAAATCCGATTGTTCAGAACGTGATGACGTAATTTCGTTACGATGGGACTACGTTCAGGCTAGTAGCCAAAAGCTTTGATGTAGGAATTTGATCTGAGCATGCGTGGCACTTTGTCCGATCGGAATACTCTACACATGATCGGAGTATGTCTGATCGGAGCATTTTGTCGGAAAATATTTCCGGCAAGTTGGAAAATTTGGTCCGACGGATATTCCGACGGAAACAGTCCAATGCAGACCACACACAGTCGGAATATCTGACAAAACGCTCCGATCGGACACATTCCGTCGGAATCTTAGCCCTTGTACACACGATCTGAGATTCCGACGGAATGTGTCAGATCGGAGCATTTTGTCGGATATTCCGACTGTGTGTGGTCTGCATCGGACTGTTTCCGTCGGAATATCCGTCGGACCAAATTTTACAACTTGCTGGAAATATTTTCCGACAAAATGCTCCGATCGGTCATACTCCGATCATGTGTAGAGAATTCCGATCGGACAAAGTGCCACGCATGCTCAGATCAAATTCCTACATCAAAGCTATCAAAGTCATCACGTTCTGAACGATCGGATTTTCCGACAACTTTGTCCGACCGTGTGTATGCAACAGTTTCGGACAAAATCCGACGGATTTGGTTGTCGGAATCTCCGATCGTGTGTACAAGGGCTTAGAGTGTCAGCGTTTGACTACACAGAGACTCCTATAGACACCCATTGAATATTTGCCACTTATGGGACACTTTATTCAACTTTGGGAGTAGTTGTACATTGATGCAATTACCCCTCTTATTTACAACATTTATTCAGTTTTTGTTGCAACGTTTTATTTACTGTTGATTTATGTGCATTTGTGAGTTTTTGGCATGTATATTCCTTTATTTTAATGTGCACAGATTTTAGCACCATATTTTTTGTTTGTATATGATTTAGGACTTTGTTTGTATGTAGGCAGCTTTTTGTCTGTACTATTTTGAAGTATAGCACAGTCTTTTTTCTTTTTGCGACCTGGGATCCGACTTCAAGTCGCCCGGGTGAGAAAATCAATGGAAGTGAATGGAGCCGTCTTAAAGTGGTTGTAAACCCATGGGAAAAAAAAAGCAACCTGCAAGGCAAAGGCATAATGAGCTAGTATGCTATGCATACTAGCTCATTATGAATAACTTATCTGAGAACGAAGCCCCCGAAGCGGTCCTGCGTCTTCATGTCCGCTGCTGCCATGAATCCCGGAGTGACTTCCGGGTCTCGCTGCTCCGGTGCTGTGATGCGCCGGAGCAGTGATGACATCACTCCCGCGCATGCGCACGGGAGCCGACACTCGCGGCATATCGCCACGATCTGCGGCCTGCCCAGAGCGCCTGGGCGCCGCTGTCTACGGTGGCTGTCTTTTTTGTAAATATCTCTTAAACCGTATAGGTTTAGGAGATATTTCTTGGACCTACAGGTGAGCCTTAAGCCCCATACACACTATCAGTTTTTCTGCTGAGTTTTTCCTTCAGATTTACCAAAACCATGTAATATGAGGTCAAACCTTAGGAGTTCCAATGTGTGTGCAATCAGGCAGGCTCTTCTATTACATGGTTTTGGTAAGTCTGAAGGAAAAACTCAGCAGAAAAACTGATAGTGTGTATGGGGCTTTAAAGGGGTTGTAAGGGTTCGTTTTTTTTTTCTAAATAGGTTCCTTTAAGCTAGTGCATTGTTGATTCACTTACCTTTTCCTTCGATTTCCCTTCTAAATGTTTTTTTTCTTTGTCTGAATTTCTCACTTCCTGTTCCTCCTCAGTAAGCTGTTCTGGCTGACTAAACACCGCTCGGATGATGGTGTGAAGTTTACTGAGGAGAAACAGGAAGTGAAAAATTCAGACAAAGAAAAAATATATTTAGAAGGGAAATCGAAAGAAAAGGTAAGTGAACCAACAATGCACTAGCTTAAAGGAACCTATTTAGAAAATAAAAAACGAAGCTTTACAACCCCTTTAATCTAGGCTTACCTGTAGGTCAAAGAGGTTTGTAAGGGTTTACAACCACTTTAATGCACACTACTGCAGTCACTCCGACTTCAGAAAAGGTTCCTGTACGACTTCAATCCGACTTCTAGGCGACTTGTACCCATTGATTTCAATGGAAGTCGCCTCCAATTCGGATCTCCATCTATATTGAATCGACAATGTCGCCTCTCTAATAATAAAAACCGGCATGGGTTCCCCTTCAAGGGCAAACCAGGCCCTTTGGTCTGATATGGATTTTAAGGGGAACCCCCTACGCCAAAAAAACAGCATGGGGGGCCCCCCAAAATCCATACCAGACCCCTATCCGAACACGCAGCCTGGCCGGTCAGGAAAGGGGGAGGGGACGAATGAGCGACCCCCCCCCCTGAACCGTACCAGGCAGCATGCCCTCTACATGGGCGGTGCGTGCTTTGGGGAAGGGGGGCACTCTGCGCCCCCCCAAATTTTCAGAGATGCTGAATTTTGGGTTTTCACTAGCTGTAAGCGCTAATCATCAAAACAAAAAAAAAAAGAAATGTTTGAAATATATCACTCTGTGTGTAATGAATCTACTGCATATAATATACGAGTTTAACTTTTTGAATTGAATACTGAAATAAATTGATGATATTCATATTTTTTGACCCTGTTTACTGAACCAAACCCCTCAGGCTGACAGCCAGTCGATGAGCATTTTCAAAAAAAGGTCAAAGCAAGGGCCAGCCCCGCATGACAGGCTCACTTTAAGAACTGGCTGCTTGTTTCTCCAGAATCCTCGACCCCCCCCCCCCCTCCCCGCGTTTCCGTGAACGCAGTTGTGTTGGTAATTGAAAGCATAACGCTCCATACATCTACAACATATTTCCTTTGTAACATGTTTGGAGAGACGCACTGTAAACAACACCATTAGATCTGACAATTTTATTCCCCCCCCCCCCCCCACCTACAACAACATATGCTCCTTTTAGCGAAGAATTGTGCGGGAAACTTGGCAGACAAATCAGCCAACTGTTCTCAGACGCGGTCGATTAAATCTGTTATCTAAACACAAACCGAGACAGCGCCAGTGAGAAAAGGGAAGGACGGGGTTGTTATAAACGTGTGACTTCTACAACGCACTCCGGATCATTTTGACTTAGAATCTGTGCGGTTTCCGTACAGTCATTATTATTTTTTTCTGGGACGTACTGAAATATTCTGTTGTAGATGGACGATATAAAGGGTCAGTCCATCCTCAAATGACACACTATATCGTCAAAAGTATTGGGACACGTGCCTGGGTTCTATATTGAGTTGGCTCCGCCCTTTGCAGTTATAAGCCCCTGTACACACGGTCGGAGATTTCGACAACCAAATCCGTCGGATTTTCTCCGTCGGATTTTGTCCGAAACTGTTGCATACACACGGTCGGACTAAGTTGACGAAAAATCCGATCTTTCAGAACGTGATGACGTAATTTCATTACGATGGGACTACGTTCAGGCTAGTAGCCAATAGCTTTGATGTAGGAATTTGATCTGAGCATGCGTGGCACTTGGTCCGATCAAAATGCTCTACACATGATCGAATTAGGTCCGACCGGCCCAGTTGGTCGGGAAATATTTCCAACATGTTTGAAAATTGGGTCCGATGGAGATTCGGACGGAATCAGTCCGATGCATACCACACACAGTCGGATTATCCGACGACACAGTCTCGGCTCTTATTCATCCCAAAGGTGTTCTATCGGGTTCAGGTCAAAACTCTGTGCAGGCCAGTCAAGTTCCTCCACCCCAAACTCGCTCATCCATGTCGTTATGGACCTTGCTTTGTGAACTGGTCCAAACCATTTGGTGGAGGGGGGATTATGGTGTGGGGGTTGTTTTTCAGGGGTTGGTCTTGGCCCCTTAGTTCCAATGAAGGGAACTTTTAAGGCGTCAGCATACCAAGATATTTTGGACAATTTCATGCTCCCAACTTTGTGGGAACAGTTTGGGGATGGTCCCTTCCTGTTCCGACATGACTGCGCACCAGTGCACAAAGCAAGGTCCATAAAGACGTGGATGAGTGAGTTTGGGGTGGAGGAACTTTACTGGCCTGCACAGAGTCTTGACCTCAACCCAATATAACACTTTTGGGATGAATTTGAGCGAAAACCGTGAGCCAGGCCTTCTTGTCCAACATCAGCGCCTGACCTCACAAAAAAGCTTCTGGGAGAATGGTCAAACATTCCCTAATGCCGCGTACACACGATCGGACTATCCGGCGGACTTAGCAGCAAAGGTCCGCCGGACTTTCCAAACAAGCGGACCTGCCCACACACGCCCGGACTTTTCCGGCAGACAGTCCACCGGACTATGGCGGGAGTCCGCCAGACTTTTGAAATGAACGGACTTGCCCACACACGGAGAAAAGTCAGTTCATTTCGAACTTGGCTCCAGGTAGACGGAACTAGCGAAGGAAGTGAATGTCGCCTCCATCGGCGAGATTGACACCTCTTTAGCCCCGTCACCTGGTATGGATTTAAAGGGGAACCCCTACAACGAAAAAACGGTGTGGAGGTCCCCCCAAGGTCCATATCAGACCCTTATCCGAGCACACAGCCCGGCTGGTCAGGAAAGGGGGTGTGGACGAGCGAGTGCCCCCCCCTCCTGAGCCGTACCAGGCCACGTGCCCTCAGCATGGGGGGGGTGCTTTGGGGAAGGGGGGCCCTGCGGCCCCCCACCCCAAAGCACCTTGTCCCCATGTTGATGAGGACAAGGGCCTCTTCCCCACAACCCTGACCATTGGTTGTCGGGGTCTGCGGTGCTGTGCGTTAGAAGAATGACCTCAACCTTCAGTCCTTCAGAACTGGCTGAGGTTATTCTGCGCATGGGCCGACACTGCGTAAATGACTCATTAACTATTATCACAGTGTATATCTTGGCTCCTGGCTGCTGTATCTGGGCCTGTCCCTTCTTAGCATCCGTATAATTCAAAGGAGTCCCCTCTTTCATTAATTTCCACATCTGTGATACATCGCTACAATACCCCATTTATTGATAAACGCTCATTACCCTGAGCACCAACGTTCTTAAAGGGTCCCAACATAGGCGGCAGAAGAATCTAATAAACACTTGCCCAAGTTACTCAATCCTGTGGGCAAAACTGTGTTTAACTACAAGTCCGTATTTTGCAGGCTTGAACCTAGCCCCTTTGTTTGAGAGCTTCCAAGTGGCATAGTTGGCCTTCGTTTGTTACCCTTGTTTGGTCACTTGACAGTCCGGAGGACAATCCACCTGTCTGTGTGCTAGTCCACCGGACTTTTGAAATGAACGGACTTGCCCACACACGGAGAAAAGTCCATTCATTTTGAACGTTGCTCCAGGTAGAAAGGACTAGCGAAGGAAGTCCATGTCGCCACCTCCATTGGCGAGATTGACACCTCGCTAGCCCCGTCACCTGGTATGGATTTAAAGGGGAAGCCCTACGCCGAAAAAACGGCGTGGGAGTCCCCCCAAAGTCCATACCAGACCTGTATCCGAGCACGCAGCCCGGCCAGTCAGGAAGGGGGTTGGGGACGAGCGAGCGCCCGCCCCATCCTGAGCCACACCAGGCTGCATGCCCTCAACAAGGGGGGGGTGCATTGGGAAAGGGGGGGCCGAAGCTGGAAGAAGAAAGCAGGGGCCCAGCAAGATGGGATCGTTATCATGTTGGAATACTGCCCTGCGGCCCAGTCTCTGAATGGGGGGGTTCATGCTCTGCTTCAGTATGTCACAGTACATGTTGGCATTCATGGTCCCCTCAATGATCTGTAGCCCCCCAGTGCCGGCAGCACTCATGCAGCCCCAGACCATGACACTCCCACCACCATGCTTGTCTGTAGACAAGACACACTTGTCTTTGTCCTCCTCACCTGGTTGCCCCCACACACGCTTGTCACTATCTAAACCAAGTAAGTTTATCTTGGTCTCATCAGATCACAGGACATGGTTCCAGTAATCCATGTCCTTAGTCTGCTTGTCTTCAGCAAACTGTTTGCAGGCTTTCTTGTGCATCGTCTTTAGAAGAGGCTTCCTTCTGGGACGACAGCCATACAGACCAATTTAATGCAGTGTGTGGCGTATGGTCTGAGCAATGACAGGCTGACCCCCCACCCCTACAACCTCTGCAGCAATGCTGGCAGCACTCATACGTCGATTTCCCAAAGAGAATCTCTGGAAATGACGCTGAGCACGTGCACTCCACTTCTTTGGTCGACCATGGAAAGGCCTGTTCTGAGGGGAACCTGTCCAGTTAAACCGCTGTATGGTCTTGGCCACCGTGCTGCAGCTCAGTTTCAGGGTCTTGGCTAAGGATGAGCCGAACACCCCCCCCCGGTTCGGTTCGCACCAGAACCTACGAACAGACCTAAACTTCGTGTGAACTTTAGAACCCTATTAAAGTCTATGGAACTCGAAAGTTCAAAATCTAAAGTGCTCATTTTAAAGGCTAATATGCAAGTTACTGTTCTAAAAAGTGTTTGGGGACCTAAGTCCTGCCACAGGGGACATGTATCAATGCAAACAAAAGTTTTAAAAACTGCAGTTTTTTTATTCCTTTAAATTTCATACCTGGGGGGGGTGTCTATAGTATGCCTGTAAAGGGACGCATGTTTCTGGTGCTTAGAACTGTCCCTGCACAAAGTGTAATTTCTGCAGGAAAAAAAGTCATTTAAAATCACTCGTGGCTATAATGAATTGTCAGCTCCCCGTAATACAGAGAGCAGTCATTGAAAGTCATTGGAAAAGTGTGGGGTTCCCCCAAATTCAATTACCAGACCCTTCAGGTCTGGTATGGATTTCAAGGGGAACTCCACACCAAATTTAAAAAAAAAATGGTGTGGGGTTCCCCCTAAAAATCAATACCAGGCCCTTTATCCGAGCACGTAACCTGGCAGGCTGCAGGAAAAGAGGGGTGGGACTAGAGAGCGTCCCCCCCCCTCCTGAACCGTTCCAGGCCACATGCCCTCAACATTGGGAGGATGCTTTGGTGGTTTGTGACCCCTCAAAGCACCATGTCCCCATGTTGATGAGGACAACAGCCTCATCCCCACAACCCTGGCCGGTGGTTATGGGGGTCTGCGGGCGGGGGGCTTATCAGAATCTGGAAGCCCCCTTTAACAAGGGGACCCCCAGATACCGGCCCCCCCATTTGAAATGGTAAGGGAGTACAAAAGTACCCCTACCATTTCACAAAGAAAGTGTAAAAGAATGTTAAAAAAGACACACACACCGTTGAAAAAGTCCTTTATTAAAAATATTTTTTTTTTAAAAAAGATTCCAGCGGTGGTAATCCACTCTTGCTATCCAGCGACGGATGATCATCTCTCCGGGGTCCAGTGATGGCTGATCTGATCCAGCAACGGGTGATCTCTCCCTCCAGCGCAGCGCAGTCCATTCATCCACTGGCGGAGACACTGCGGGGATCCCGGCAGCCTGACATTTCTTATATGAGGAAGGTGGGGCCACCTGTCACCTGACCCCGCCCCCCTGGACGCAAGTGGGAAAGCCTGGCTTCCCAAATGACGTGTGGGTGACCCCGCCCCCCTCTGATGTAACGCAGGTTTCCATTAAAGGGTCTGGTATGGATATTTAGGGGGAACCCCACGTCATTTTTTTTTTATTTGATGCGGGGGGCCCCTTAATATCCATATCAGACCTGAAGGGCCTGGTAATTGAATTTGGGGGAACCCCCACGCTTTTTTTTTTTTTTATCAATGACTTTCAATGACTGTTCTCTGTATTACGGGGAACCGACAATTCATTATAGCCGCAAGTGATTTTAAATTACTTTTTTTCCTGCAGAAATGACATACACAGAAATGAAACATGTGCCCCTTTACAGGCATACTATAGACACCCCCCAGGTATGAAATTTAAAGGAATATTACACTTTTATTGTTTCACTTTAAGCATTATTAAAATCACTGCTCCCATAAAAACGTCCGTTTTATTTTTTTTGCATTGATATATGTCCCCTGGGGCAGGACCCGGGTCCACAAACACTTTTTAGGACAGTAACTGGCATATTAGCCTTTAAAATTAGCACTTTAGATTTCTCCCATAGACTTGTACAGGGTGCTCTGCGGTTTTTCGAATTTGCCGCGAACACCCCAAATTGTTCACTGTTCGCGTCAAACATGAGTTTGACTTGAACTCGAAGCTTATTCATCCCTAGTCTTGGCACTCTTCTTATAGCCTAGGCCATCTTTATGTAGAGCAACAGTCTTTTTTTTCAGATCCTCAGATAGTTCTTTGCCATAAGGTGCCATGTTGAACTTCCAGTGACCAGTATGAGAGAGTGAGAGCGAAAACACCAAATTTAACACACCTGCTCCCCAATTCACACCTGAGACCTTGTAACACTAACGAGTCACATGACCCCAGGTAGGGAAAATGGATAACTGAGCCCAATATGGACATTTTCACTTCATTAATGGCTGTGTGTTGAGTTATTTTGAGGGGACAGCAAATTTATACTGTTATATAAGCTGTACACTCACTACTTTACATTGTAGACAACAAGTGTCATTTCTTCAGTGTTGTCACTTAAAAAGATATAGTAAAATATTTACAAAAATGTGAGGGGTGTACTCACTTTTGTGAGATACTATGTATATATATATGTGTGTGTGTGTGTGTGTGTGTATGTATGTATGTGTGTATATATATATATATATATATATATATATATATATATATATATATATATATATACATAAATTGTCAGTTTATAAGCAACTTTGCTGTTATACTTTTCCAACACTCCTTCTCAACAGCATGTACCGTATTTATCGGCGTATAACACGCACTTTTTTCCCCTTAAAAGCAGGGGAAAATCGTGGGTGCGTATTATACGCCGATCCCCCAAAATTCTGAGCCTCTGAACGGCTTTCAGCCGCCTTCGGCTCTTCAAGGCGACTTTCGGCCGCCTTTGGCCATTATCGGCGGCTTTCGCCCATCTTCGGCAGCTTTCGGCCGCCTTCGGCTCTTCTCGGCAGCTTTCGGCCGCCTTCAGCTTTCGGCCGCCTTCGGCTCTTCTCGGCGGCCGAAAGCTGGCGAGAATGGCCGAAAGCTGGCAAGAAGAGCCCAAAGGCGGCCGAAAGCTGCCGATAAGAGCCGAAGGCCCGCCGAGAACTACCGCACGCTGCTGAGATACACATCCGACTCTGTATCTCGGCGGCGGCATTTATAAAAAAAATAAAATACAAATAGCAAATAAAATAGACACGGCTGCAATGGGGGACAAGACTGCATAAGGCTGCAATGGGGGACAAGACTGCATAAGGCTGCAATGGGGGACAAGACTGCAATGGGGGACAAGACTCCATAAGGCTGCAATGGGGGACAAGACTGCAATGGTGGACAAGGCTGCATAAGGCTGCAATGGTGGACAAGGCTGCATAAGGCTGCAATGGTGGACAAGGCTGCATAAGGCTGCAATGATGGACAAGGCTGCAATGGTGGACAAGGCTGCAGATGACACTGATGGGCATATAAATGTAAGTTGTTTTTTTTTCCCCTTAAACTTCCCTCCTAAAAGTTTTTTTCCTTAAAATTCCCTCCTAAACTTGGGGTGCGTGTTATACGCCGGCACGTGTTATACGCCGATAAATACGGTATTTTGTACATCTTTTTTTTTTTTTTTACAAGAAAGTACCTTTGTACATTTTAAGAGCTTTGTCATCACAGTGCAAATTTTCTTTCCTTCTGTCATTTTCATCAATTTATTTCCCTTTGACATGTCCTAGTGTCAGCTGCTGCTCAGGCCTGGTTTCTAAAGCATTAATAAGAGCAATATATGTCTCTGGAAGGCTGCAGAGGAGCAGGGCAACAATATGATTATCTTTGATGTCCTCTCTGATGGCACGCAGCTGCTCTATGATCTCTACCATAGATTTCAAGTCGCCACGCATATAATGGCCACAGTTCTTTCCCATAGTGTGCCTCCTCCAAGTGTGTTTCCCCCATTGTTAACTGTGTCACCTATTGTTTCTGTCTGTCTGCTAGTATTGTGTGCACTCTGCCTTGTTAGCAAACTATTGTGAGATGTTATGTGTTTATACTAGGGCTGTTACTGATTAAAATTTTCGTGTTAGATTAATCAATTTTTTTTAAATCGATTAATTGACTAATTTCGATTAATTATAACGCACATACAGATCCAATTACTTTTAGCTGATCTCCTTGCATTGCAACTCTGCATTAGTCAGTGGTAAATGTGGTATACACTATATACAATCACACGACACTAGTTAGTTTCCACAATCCATGATTTAACTTCACAGTTCACACAAATACGTTTTAAATTCAAACTGTAGCACTGACTTAAGTCGTTTCTTTTTCCACAGTAGCATGACAATCCCTCCACCTCCGGTCTAAATAATCTCTCTCACCTTATAGCATGGACCCCTGTGCAAACAGGTGGTCATGCAAGCGGGTATCAAAAGGGTTAACACGGACCATAAACTTCTCTCACGTCTCCTTAGATCTCAGCAAGGACGCCAGGTCATGGGTAGAAAGAAAAGATCGAAGTGCTCACCGCTTAAGTATAAGATTTAATTTTTGTGTTCAAACACAAACGACTCACATAAAGATGATAAAAACACATCATGTAAAGCCGACAATCGTGTTAGTTCCGTAGGGCAGCAGTGGGTGACATCATGCGTAGCTCCTCCCCCGTACGCGTTACGTTCAATCAAAACTTCAACGTCACAGGACTCCTCCCCCCTTCCCTTCGTTAGCAGACTGAGGCACTTGGGGTAGGGGGGAGGAGTCCAGTGACGTCGATGTCTGTGACGTCACCGGATCTCCGACGGAACTTCCTGAGGACCCGGAAGCCGGCGGAGAGGTGAGTACCGATCAAAAAACTTGTGATCGATCAAAAAAATGTATTGACTAATCGAGGAATTAATCTTTCATTTCCACAGCCCTAGTTTATACTTATGATAATGTGTAATGTACGTTATGAGCTTGGTGCCGGGCAGTCTGACCTGGATTGAGATTTCTGATTAATCACAACATTGTCTGGATGGGCACTGAGTCACCTAGGTGGCTAGTTAATTAATTAGCTTAATGTTTATAGTATAGGTTGGGTGTTTAGCTATGTTAATTATATCCCTGTTTACACTTTGTATTGTTAGGATAATATGACCAACCCTCACCTGATTGTGTGTGTGTGTGGTATATAAATATTGTGTGAGTTTTCAATAAACTGTTCCAGTTTTGCATCTGAGCTAATCCCGTCTGGTATCTTTGGTGCAATGTGCCGCTATAATATCTGGTTCCTACGTCCAGACTGGAGGAAGCCGTATCTTGACGGAAGCGCCTAAGCGGGGTGCTGGACGGTTCCGTCACAGTAACAATCCCTTAATGCGTGTATGAATAACCACATTATTGTCATTCTCTTCTGCAGAACAGCATCCCGCCTCAATAAAGATTCCCGGCCCCGGAAAATCTTTTCCCTCGTCAGTTTGAAACTCACTTGCTTTTGTTAGTGTTAAGTATCGTCGCAGGTGTTGTATGGAAATGGATGTGATGCATTCTCCCAGCCCCGAGTCCTGACACGTCTAACAACTGCCGGGAGATGCGGAGGAGAAGGAAAACCGCTTCTTCATTCTGTTTGGATTAGCTGGGAGGGTATTTTTCTACATTTACAATTTCTGCAATCTGTATTTATTTCCTTTTCATTGTTTAGAGAGCTGGTCTTCGATGATGTGAGAACAGTTCCATAGTTTGCTGATATGTTCCGTTTTCCTATTGTTCGGTGTATATACACCGTGATGTCTATACTTGTTGGTTTATTTTACTCAGAACAATGCAGCTTTTCTTGTCTTTTTATTTCCTCGGCTTTTCGATGGAACTATACAAACCAGAAGAGGTGTTCCAAATCCCGCATGGATCGGCAGAATACGAGTGCCCAGCGAGGTGACAAATGTATTTTCCGTATTATCACTTCATACAGGGACAAGTTTCTACACTGGCGGTAATTCTCTCTTCTGGTCTTTTTTTATGCATAACAAAAGTTAGCGTACAGTGCATCCGGAAAGTATGCACAGCACTTCACTTTTTTCCACATTTTATTATGTTACAGCCTTATCCCAAAATGGATAAAATGCATTATTTTCCTCAAAATTCTACAAACAATACCCCATAATGACAACATGAAAGAAGTTTGTTTGAAATCTTTGCAAATTTTTTAAAAAAATAATAAAGGAAAAAAATCCCATGTGCATAAGTATCACAGCCTTTACTCAATACTTTGTTGAAGCTCCTTTGGCACCAATTACAGCCTCAAGTCTTTTTGAGTATGATGCTAGAAGATTAGCACACTTTTTTTTTTGGGCAGTTTCCTCCATTCTCCCCATTGATAACGTCATCTATGACGAAACTCGTCTGGGGAGGTACGCAGTGACGCCACCACGCTCTACGAGGGGAGGACGGGACGCTCTTTCGAATGCCGGCCGGCGTTTTTTGATTCTGTTTGATGCTGATACAAAGATATTTTAATGTAAGTGTGATACTTTTATTTAATAAACTATACGAATGGTTTTACGCTATGGAGGCATCTCTCTCTTTTTGATGTTGTTACCGGTGATATACGTGATCATTGACCACTGAAGCTCTAAAGGCTTGGTTATTGCCATACACCTACGATAGGTGTTATCTGGATGCAAGAACCAGGATCTGATGTTCTACCACTTATATCGTAACCTGTTTCGGATAAATACCACTAAGGCTGTTACTGTTTTTATATCTGGTAAGCGCATCACTTATCTGGTGACGGGCACGGATTTGCAGCTGTGTGTGGACTCACGGTGGTGACTCACTAATCGTTGCTACAGTGGAACGTTTTATTGGACTTTAACTTTCACCCTTATTTCTTTAAATTTTCTTTATGACATATTGATTATATGTTTTGTACAAAAATATTTCTTTTTAATTGTTTTTTGTATAATAAGTGATTGCTATTGGCAGCAGACATTCATTTTGTACGAACGTCATTTAATCCCTCATTTACTTTTTATTGATGCAGTTAGTTTAAAGTACATATAGGGTCACTGGCGCAGCTCTCCAAATTTCCTTTCTTCCTCCATTCTCTGCAGGACCTCTTAAGTTCCATCAGGTTGGATGGGGGGGTGTCGGTGCACAGCCATTTTCAGATCTCTCCAGAGATGTTCAATCGAGTTCAAGTCTGGGTTCTGGCTGGGCCACTCAAGGACATTCACAGAGTTGTCCTGTAGCCACTCCTTTGTTATCTTGGCTGTGTGCTTAGGGTTGTTGTCCTGTTGGAAGATGAACCTTCACCCCAGTTTGAGGTCCAGAGTACTCTGGAGCAATTTGACATCAACGTCTAGTCTCCCAGTTCCTGCAGCTGAAAAATATTCCCACAGCATAATGCTTTACTGTAGGGATGGTATTGGCCAGGGGATGAGCAATGCCTGCAGATAATCCTCCATACATGACACTTGCCATTCAGGCCAAAGATTTCAATCTTTGTTTTATCAGACCAGAGAATTTTGTTTTTCATGGTCTGAGAGTCCTTCAGGTGCCTTTTGGCAAACTCCAGGTGGGGCTGTCATGTGCCTTTTTAATGAGGAGCGGCTTCCGTCTGGTCACTCTACCATGCAGACGTGATTGGTGGAGTGATGCAGAGATGGTTGTTCTTCTGGAAGGTTCTCTTCTCTCTACAAAGAAATGCTGGAACCCATCATGTTCTTGGTTTCCTCCCTGACTAAGGCCCTTCTCCCCCATTTACTTAGTTTGTCAGGGCGGCCCGCTTTAGGAAGAGTCCTGGTAGTTTCAAACTTCTTCCATTTATGAGTGATGCAGGACACTGTGCTCATTGGTACCTTCAATGTTGCAGAAATGTTTCTGTACCCTTCCCCCGATCTGTGCCTCCAAACAATCCTGTCTCGGAGGTCTGCAGACCATTCCTTGAACTTCATGGCTTGGTTTGTGCTCTGACATGCACTGATAGCTGTGGGACCTTCTATAGACAGGTGTGTGCCTTTCCAAATCATGTCCAATCCACTGAATTTACCACAGGTGGACTCCATTCACGTAGAAACTTCTCAAGGATGATCAGTGGAAACAGGAGGCAGCTGAGCTCAATTTTGAGTGTCATGGCAAAAGATATGAATACTTATGTACATGGGATTTTATAGTTTTTTTATTTTTAATAAATTTGCAACGATTTCAAACAAACTTCTTCCATGTTGTCATTATGGGGTATTGTTTGTAGAATTTTGGGGAAAATTATGAATTGAATCCATTTTTGGAATAAGTAACACATGTAGCACCCCTCTGACACCCCAAAGGCAGGATAGCACCTCCAGAGGCCAGGAACGAGCTAGCCTCTCACTCCAGGTCTGAGTTTATGGCTAAAAGGGGGGGAGGTGAGAAAGGATTGGGCACCAGTCACTTTTGTCTTTTTAAAGTTTTATTACTTTTATTACAGGTTCCCTGCTGACAGCTGGATGTAAAAAAGAATGCAGACGACTAAAAATTATGACAATTTTTTTTTTTTTTAATGGCGTGGAGTCCCCCCAAAATCCATACCAGACCCTTATCTGAGCATACAACCTGGCAGGTCAGGAAGGGGGGGGGGGGGCGAGCGAGTGCCCCGCCTCCTGAACCATACCAGGCAACATGCCTTCAACATGGGGGGGGGGGGGTGGGAGCTTTGCGGACAAGGACCTCATCCTCACAACCGTGGCCAGTGTTTTTGAAGGTTTATTAAGCCCCCCACTTTCCTGACCTGCCGGGCTGCATGTTAGGATAAGGGTCCGGTATATATTTTGGGGGGGGGGGGGGGGGGGTTTGTCATGGTTTTTAATTGTCGCCATTTTTTTACATTCAGCTGTCAGCGGGGAATCCACTGACACATGATGACATGATGAGTCTTCTGTTGTTAAGGACGCGGGGGCCGGATCCCTGGCCTACTCCTTAACAACAAGCTCAGTATGTTCAATTATCGCATTAAATAATGCTGAAATGCAATTGCACAAATACCGCATTCGGTATTTAACACAAAATTCTTAATGAATTGAAAATTTGCACAATTGTTACCACAAGTAGTATTTTGCCGCATTTTATTAGCCGCTATTTAACTCGGTGAACTTAGTGAATTGGCCCCATAGTCATTATATCTGCTCAGGAGATCACAATAATCTCTCACCTCAGTCATTAGACTGTAATAATTTTGTTTGAAGGTTGGTGAGGAGCTGGAACCAGGGGCCGCATGCAACTTGTTTTCTGTCACAGAGATAGTTCAAAGTGGTCAGAACATTTGGTGGTGTGTAGCTCCTGGTGTTACCTAGCGGGGAAACCTGCCCTTTTGGTCTTTATCTGCAATCTATGGTCACTTTTGGCGTATGGTTTTTCTGATGCAGATAAACAATCAGGTGTCCCAGCAGTGCTTGGTCGCTTTATTTTTAGGAGATTTAGAAGGTATTGGACGTCCTAAACAACCAGCATCCCCTGAGGAAGCCCGCTACATGGGTGAAACATGTTGGGAAGTCCATCATACATTGCTGTGTTGTTAAAGTTGTAAACTAAATGTACTAGCCATCATTTGTATCTCCCTCTTTTTCATTCTTCCCATTGATGAATGAAATTTTATTTTGTCGTTTAAAATGGAAAAAAAAAGGAATATTTCATACATTATATTTGATATTATTTCAAATTTATTTGCACCTATAAAGTCCCAAACTTTATGCCCCTCTATTATGTCTGAGGGGTGGTCAGGACTCGGTCTGAGCTTCTGGTAGGCTCTTGTCTTTCCATATGTACACCGGGGTTGTAAGTGACGTGTGTGTCAGTATATGCATGCTTTTATTCAGGAACAGGGAATTGCAATTTCCCATTTGTTGTCTGATGTATTTCGTTGCCTGAGGGTTTATTAAGTAATGTTCCACATGTTTTAATCTATCTGCTGTCAGGGTTGCCGGTGGAGAATTGATTGTACCTTGTTAGCTCTGTGTGCTTGGCTTCATCTGGCTCTTACATGTAGCTTTACCAACGAAGGAGCCGCTGTATTTAACTGGTTCTTTCGCAAACTAGTGCAGAGGAAGCCAGGCACGCAGTAACAGCCCATTCACTTTGGCTTATTAAACAGTCTAGGGCAGGGGTATCAAATTCAGTCTTCGCCGAGGGCCACATCAGCATTATGATTGCCCTCAAAGGGCCTGTTATATCTGTAAGACTAGATGTCCAGAGCACCCCATGAGATGTCAGGGGCCCCCCCACCATCGGAAGTAAGGGGCCCCCCACCCTCCCTTACATCCCAGTGCACCCCCCTTACCTTGTGCAGCTGCTGGGAAGAAGCGGCTGAGAAACAGAAAGTGCAGAGTCCAGGGGAGAACCAGAGGAGGGCTGGAGCCAGCTGCTGGAGTTTGCTGAACGCTGAGACCAGGGGAGGAGGAGACAAGGGGGTGCTGCGGCTGCACAGAGAGGATCTGTAGGAAGAGTTCTGTCCTCCTCTCTGCTGTTGACTGCTGAGACAAGGAGTCAGAGATGAGTCTCTCTGCAGCTGAATGGAGAAGCACAAGATCTGGTGGAGGAGTTTTTCCCTCCTCTCTGCTGCCAACTGCTGAGACAAGGTGAAGGCGGAAACTAGGGGGGAGAGCTGCAGCTGCAGGAGGGGGTGCGAGGGCCACATGAAATGGCCTGACAGGCCAGATTTTGCCCATGGGCCTTGTGTTTGGCACATGTGGTCTTTGTTTTTGTTCAGTCATTTAGTCGTGTCCTACCCTTCGTCAGGGCCGTCTTTAAGGCAGGGCAAAAGGGGCAGCTGCCCTGGGCCCTGTCATGGCTGTGGGGCCCAAAGCAGTTGCCTCATACTTGCCAACTATCCCGGTTTAGATTCCCTTGTCCCATGAAGTTTTAGTCCTGTGCTGTGTCCTGATATCTCAGTGTGAAGTGCTGCTACTAATGCTGCCCAGCTCTGCCCTATTGTTGTGTACAGATGACTCACCTGCAGACCCCGTGTTTACATGTAAATAACTTGCATTGATATGTAAATAGTGGCAGCATTATTTTGTAAATAGAGGCGGCATGCATATGTTTATTATGCCCCCCTGAGGTCATATCCACCATCGCCTATACTGAATGCTGCCCACTTGAGGTAAAGGGCCATGCTTAAAAGTCCTGCCTACAACTGTGGTTATTAAGCCTACCATCAGCCTGTTCTGCAAAGGTAAGCAAATTAGTAGGGGGGATGGTATTGTGGGGTGTGCAGAGGCAGGCAGAGAAGGAATTACAGTTTGGGGTGCACAGGTGAACAAGGACGGGATGTTTAGAGGTAAGGTGCAAAGATGAGCAGAGGAGGCAGGTAGCGATAAAGGGGTGGAGGGTTGGAGTGGAGAGGATGGTGTGGGAGGTTTGGGCTGCAGAGGTTATCAGGGGTTTTAGGGTGCAAAGGTGTACTGACAGGGTGGATAAAGATGTAGGTCACATGTAGGGCAGCCCAATTATTTCAATACTGCGCTGCTCTATGTGCTAGAAACGTGGACGAAAGTCCTTAACACTTTTTCAAAATCACACGGTGCCACAGCACATGTCAACAGATGCGTGAGGGTGTCATTAACAATTAATGACACTTCTGTGTATCTGCTAAAGGGCAGCACGTTTCTGTGGTGTCAGGAAAGCGATGTTGAATGCGTTCCCGACACACACAAATGTGAACGCAGGCTAAATGTCTCAGTTACATTAGTGGTCAGTGTAAATCTTCTCCTTACATTGGGGCTTGGTGTACAATCCTTTCATTGACACTAGTGGCCAGTGTTACCTTACACTGGTGATCAATGTAAATCCCTCCTTACATTGGTGTTCAGTGTAAATCCCTCCTTACATTGGTGATTACTGTGAATGCTCCTATTACATTAGTGGTCAGTGTAAATCCCTCCTTACATTGGTGGTCTGTGTAAATCTTCTCCTTAAATTGGGGCTTGGTGTACAATCCTTTTATTGACACTACTGGACAGTGTGAAGGTCCTCCTTACATTGGTGATCAGTGTAAATCTTCTCCTTACATTGGGGCTTGGTGTACAATCCTTTTATTGACACTAGTGGACAGTGTGAAGGTCCTCCTTACATTGGTGATCAGTGTAAATCCCTCCTTACATTGGTGGTCAGTGTAAATCCCTCCATACATTGGTGGTCAGTGTAAATCCCTCCTTATATTAGTGGTTGCTGTGAATGCTCCTTTTAGATTAGTGGTCAGTGTAAATCCCTCCTTACATTGGTGGTCAGTGTAAATCTTCTCCTTACATTGGGGCTTGGTGTACAATCCTTTTATTGACACCAGTGGACAGTGTGAAGGTCCTCCTTGCATTGGTGATCAGTGTAAATCCCTCCTTACATTGGTGGTCAGTGTAAATCCCTCCATACATTGGTGCTCAGTGTAAATCCCTCCTTATATTGGTGGTTGCTGTGAATGCTCCTATTAGATTAGTGGTCAGTGTAAATCCCTCCTTACATTGGTGGTCAGTGTAAATCCTCTCCTTACATTGGGGCTTGGTGTGAATGAATGAATGAATGAAATACTTATATAGCGCACAATGCGAACTGAATCGCCTCTTATTCACTCCTCAATCAATCCTTTTATTCACACTAGTGACCAGTGTGAAGGCCCCCCTTTACATTGGTGGTCAGTGTAAATCCCTCCTTAATTTAGTGGTTACTGTGAATGCTTCTATTACATTAGTGGTCAGGGCAAACCCCTATTACATTAGTGGTCAGTGTAAACCCCTATTACATTGGTGGCCAGTGTTGAAACTCCTCTTTATATTGGTAGTCGGTAAAATCAGCATTGCCATTGATCACACCCTCCCCTCCCCCCAAAACTGCCACTGATCCCTAGGAGTTTTCTGTCTATTGATGGGTCCCCTCACCTCCCCAGTCTATAGTGAGTGTGCAGGAAGGTGGAGAGCGAAATAGCATGGAGGGGTTCCCTTAGAAAATGTTTACCCAAGGTTCAATCAATATTAAAGACATCCCTGCTCTTCATGTCCTCATGGACCATAGCACACCAAGTTTTACTGTCCTTCACTGCCTCCCAAAGCTTGCTTAACTTCATGTTCATTGTTTCGATGATGCTATCTATCCATCTTGTTTCCTGTTGTCCTCTTTCTCCTTTTTCCTTCCATGTTTCCCAGCATCAGGATCTTTTCCAATGAGTCCTCTCTTCGCATTAGGTGGCCAAAAT
Organism: Lithobates pipiens; assembly: GCF_037356315.1. NCBI lineage: Eukaryota > Metazoa > Chordata > Amphibia > Anura > Ranidae > Lithobates > Lithobates pipiens. The sequence continues at coordinate 219,442,695 of NW_027507789.1, forward strand.
ATTTGAGTTTCAGCTTCAGGATCTGTCCTTCCAGTAAATATTCAGGGTTTATTTCCTTCAGGGTTGACTGGTTTGATCTTCTTGCCATCCAAGGGATTCTTTCAAGATGTGGTCTAGTGGATGCCTTTTCTTAAAGTTTATTTGCTTGCAGAACTGATAACAGGAGGGGGGTTTGGGTGGAATGGGATACTCCAGCAGCACTGAACAGCAACAGGGGGACACTTCACTAAGGCTAGGCTTCTCTGAACAGTCCTTATGCCAGGCGTAAAACCAGAACTGAGACCCTGTAGTAGAGCTGTCTCGGAGCTACCGCTGGCACCTTCATCAAAGGAAACAGCATGCAGTTTTGAACTCAGTACTGACAATGTCCCAGAATAGTTGAACATTTCCCACTATCCACTGGATGCTCTTCAGTGAGTTCTCCAGACCAGATCCTTAGCTTCAGAAGTATTGATATAGAGATAGGCCCCCAACTATGCCACAGCTGGGACCTTAATGAACATCAGCTTGAATCAGCAGAACTGCTGAAGGCTTCCCGGATGAGTGGAATCCCCTCAACTGGAAGCCCTGCTGTTCTAAAGCTCAGAATATTTATGTGTCCCCTCGGCCACCTACTGGGCCCCACCTCCCCAGGGATTGAATGAAGCACAATAAATATGCAGGCTGCTCATTTGACTTTCCTGCCCACTATGCTCTAGAAGCCCCTAGAGTGCAAGGGGGAAACAATCAAACCTGCAGCCTGTGACACCCATAACAGCCCAAAGCAATCAAAACCTGCTCCAATGATTACAGAGGAGCCACAAAATACTAAATCTACCTAACATCCTATCTCTGTGTACTCAGAGATGAGCAGTTATATGATAATGGGTGCTTCTGTTCTACTTTCTTGTGGTGGGTTACAAATCCCAGGCTTTTAGTCTGCTCAGTGTAATGTCATTTAGGCAGGCCACACACTACTAGTAGAATTTTATTAGATGCATTTAGAACTTTTGTTAGATTTTCTAATCATTAGTGGGGTTAAATTGATGCTCATTTCTGACCTCAGTCACAGATTTGAAGGAGCGAGATTGAAAATAGCTGTATGGACCCAACAGTGGAGGGGGCGGGGATTTTGCACACAATCCAGGTGGCGGTAGTCTCTGGGAATGTGTGTAAACCATAGGGGGCGATCAAGGGGTTAATTGTGTTCCCTGTGTGTGTTCTAACTGTTGGGGGGTGGGCTGCCAGAGACAAGACCAAGATCACTCTTCCCTATCTAGGACCAAAAGATCTCTGACATGTCATCTGGCAGAATGGTGAATCACCTTGTTTACATAGTCAGTTCCCTGTTCTGCATCTGTACACAGTGATCGTGGGTCACAGGTGGACATTGAGTCGGAATGCGGCGGTGATCAGTGGCCTCCTTACTTTAGAGAGGAGGCAGGTTAGGCAGACATGGATCCAGGCTGCAGCACCTCGCTCTGGGGGCCATTGCTTCTCCTCCAGTTATAGCAGAAAGTGGGTCCTGACCGAGACCCGATTGGCCCGGGAGTCCTAAGACACCCAGGCCAATCGGGTCTCAGGAACTGCTTCCTGAGTGGCTGGGAGGAGAATCGGGAAGACGATAGTGCATATTAATTTGCTATTGTCACACAGGTGGGTGGGCTCGGGGTGCAGTTGTCAGAAACCATAAAATCAGGCCGAGACAGAAGTACAGTTAAATCACACTTGTTTAATAATAAAAGTAAAAAAGAAAAAACGTAGTCAAAACATGGCCAAAGTTCAATAACTGGAATGGATAGTCAGCCAAGCCAAACATCAGGGATCAATGTAGTGTCCATCCAGCAAGCAGGATCTGGAGCCAGAAGGGATGTCAGCAGAGCAATGCCGCGTACACACGACCGGACTTTCCGGCAGACTAGGTCCGAATGTCTTCCTGACGGACTTTCGGCGGAGTCCCGACAGACTTTCCGAACGAACGGACTTGGCCACACAAGTCCGTTCGAAAGTCTGTTTGTTTTGAAAGTGATGACGTACGATGGGACTAAACAAGGAAGTTCAATAGCCAGTGGCCAATAGCTGCCCTTGCGTCTTATTTGATCTGTCTGACCAGCACACAGACAAACGGTTTTCCCGATATTTAGTCCGTCGGATAGATTTGAAACATGTTCTATTTCTAGGTCCGTCTGATTTTTTTTTTGAAAAACAATCGGACTAGCCCACACACGATTGGATTATCCGATGGACTAATCCCTTCGGACCTAGTCCAGTCGTGTGTACGCGGCACAAGTCTTGTACAGGATCGCAGGAGATAGTCTTTGTGATGTTGACCAAGGTGAGGGCAGAGATCCTCTGGACTGGACGGCTTAAAGTGGAGGGCCACCCTGAAAAAAAAAAAAATATTAAAAATTACAAAAAAATCTAAAAAAAAAAAAAAAAAATGAAAAAAATTATTTTTTTTTACTTACCAGAAATGCCTGTTGCTAGGCACATAATCCTAATCTTCCTCTTCCTCCTCCTTCTGGTCTTCTCTCCTCGTCGCGGCGTCTTCTGGGTAATGGGTCGCGCTGTGATCTGGGAACTGTGTGTTCCAGAACACAGCGCGTCCCATTCACAAAGCGCTGCGTGACTCGCGCATGCGCAGTAGGAAACGGGCAGTGAAGCCGTAAGGCTCCACTGCCTGTTTCCCTTACAAGGAATGGCGGCGCCGGGACCCGAGAGCCGAGGGACGGGTTGGCCTCGGGCGGCCGACATCGCGGACGCCCTGGACAGGTAAGTGTGTTTATTAAGTCAGCAGCTGCAGTGTTTGCAGCTGCTGACTTTTTTTTAATTTTTATTTTTTAAACGGCCCTCCTCTTTAAGTAGACAGGACTGACGAGCAGGATCATCAACAGGTGAGTAACTGTGGAGAGATAGGAGCTGGCAATTGGCAATAGCCGGCCAGCTCGGAAAAGGAAGGGCTGAGCCCAGCCCTGACAGCAGTGCTCTCCCACCCTTTTTTGAAGCCAAAAAAGTAAAACCTTGCGTCCGGCACCCCACATGTAGATTAGGGGCCCTGGTGTATGGAGGGGGGGGGCAGCGCCACAGGTCTACAGACACAGATGAAAGTTACAATGGACCAGGGGACTTTGCACTTCTCCAAGGAGTGCGGTATGTACTGTGTACACTCTGTGGATTTGGGAAGGCGGTCACCCTACTTGCCATACATGTATAGATTTGCGGCAGGTGCCGAAATCGTACGCCGAGCTGCGCATGCACGGCTCGGTGCGTGGTGTGGGCAGGCAGGTAAGAAACTTTAATGCAGAAGAGTTTTCTTTTCTTAAAAGTTTCACTTTATGATCGAAAAGCACGAAACGAATCTATATTCGGTTAGGTCTGCGCTGTTTGCTGTCTCTGTATCGCTAGATTAATATATCATCTTCATATGAAGTTATTCTTCGGATTGCACTAAATCAGGAATAGAATTTACAGAGTAACAGTCATAGCAACAGAGCAATAAAATTAGCATTTAGCTTTGTGTCGTATTAAAGCTGCTGTTGGAGTCTCAGTTTGGGAGAGACAATACTGCTGAGCTGTGTTTATTTTAACACTATGAGACTCGGATTGTAAAGTGTGCTGGGGGAGGGGGGAGGGGGCTTCACAATGGGGGAAATGTCACCATTGAAACTCGGCAGGTTGCTGTGATTTCTGCCGCTTTAGCGTTCCCACTGAGATGGGCGGAACCTGAGACTGCTACTTTCTGTAACCTCTCATTGTCATCAATTAACCAATTCAATCCCGGGCACTTTTACCCCCTTTCCTGCCCAGGCCAATTTTCAGCTTTCAGCGCTGTCGCACTTTGAATGACAATTGCGCGGTCATGCAACACTGTACCCATATGACATTTTTTTTTTTTTTTTGCACACAAATGGAGCTTCCTTTTGGTGTTATTTAATCACTGCTGGATTTCTTCTGCTAAAAAAAAAAAAAAAAAAAGTGAAAAGACCGAAAATTTTGAAAAAAAAAAGTTTTTTCTTAGTTTCTGTTAAAATTGTTTGTAAATAAGTGATTTTTTTCCTTCACTGATGAGGCTGCATGGATGGGCACTGATAGTCTTCATAGTTTTCATAGTTAGTAAGGTTGAATAAAGACACCAGTCCATACAGTTCAACCTGAGTGTCTACAATTGTCCCTATCCCTGTACATTGTACATCACACACTCATATCAGTCCCTACCCTCAAGGAGCCCACAATCCAAGCTCCCCATTCATATACTAGGGCCAATTTTGGACAGAAGCCAATTAACCTACCAGCATGTCTTTGGAATGTGGGAGGAAACCGGAGTACCCAGAGGAAACCCACACAGGCACAGGGAGAACATGCAAACTCCAGGCAGGTAGTGTCATGGTTGGGATTTGAACCAGCAACCCTTCTTACTGCTAGGTGAGAGTGCTAACCACTACACCACTGTGCTACCACTGTGCCACTGAGATGGCACTGAGATGGCACTGAGATGGCACTGAGATGGCACTGAGATGGCACTGAGATGGCACTGAAGGGAACTGAAGGGAACTGATGAGGAGGCACTAATATGCAGAACTGATGGGCACTGATAGTTGGCACTGACATGTAGCACTGATGGGAGGCATTGATGGGCACTTATAGTTGGCACTGACATGCAGCACTGATGGGCACAGATAGATGGCACTGATAGTTGGCACTGACATGCAGCACTGATGGGCACAGATAGGTGGCACTGATGGGTACTGATTTGCAGCACTGAAGGGCACTGATAAGGTGTACTGATGAGGCGGTACTGATGAGACAGCACCGAAGGGCACTAATGAGGAGGCACTAATATGCAGCACTGATGGACACTGATAGTTGGCATTGACATGCAGCATTGATGGGCACGTTAGATGGGACTCATGGGCACTGATAGGTGGCACTAATTGGCGGCACCGATGAGAAGGCACTGATGGGCGCTGAAAGGCAGCACTGACTGGCATCACTGATGGTCACTGACTGGCATCACTGATGGGCACAGTTGGGGCTGCACTGATCATCAGGGCACTGATGATCTGTGCAGATGTCCCCTGTGAGGAAATGCCACTGATCGTCTCTCCTCACACGCTGCCAGTGTGAGGAAAGGAATGCCAATAACTGGCATTTCCTTGTTTACATGTAATCAGCTGTGATTGGGCACAGCTAATTATATGGGTAAAGAGCCTCGTCATCGTGTGCCATGGACAGATCGCACCAACGATTGCCACACTATGTGGCCCCTGTGACAACAGTGGGACAATATCATGTGACGTCGCCCCAGAACAATAGAAGCACTGCCCTCCCGTCATTCATCAATATGGCGGGCAGGAGGTGGTTAAAGTGGAGCTTCGCCCAAAAGAGAAAGTTCTGCCTTCCCCCTCCTTTACCACATTCGGCAGGTCATTTTTTTGGGTGGGAAGTGAATACCTAGCTTTAACAGGTAACCGCTTCCCACAGGAAGTCCCCCCCCCACCCCCACTGTGGGTTGGCTGCCCACAGTTAAGATGTCAGCACCGGGAACCTGAAAGCTAGTGAAGAAGTAGCCCGGGTGAGGAAGGTGCTGGATCCCTGCCCATGTAGACGATGCAGCAGTCCAGGCATTTGAAAGCCCAGCACTTCTCATGGGTTCTTACTGGCCAACAGAACACAATGATTACTGTGACAGTAATCACATGCCAAAAATCCAATAAGCTGGTTGTACTGAAGTCAATTGATGGATAGTCTTGGCTACAATCATCCTGCCCATGTATCGAAAACCGTCCGGTCTCTGCTGAACCAGATAAAACTTGATCCATCTATGGCTTTAGAGCTTCCAGGATGGATCCGAGTCATTCCAATTGGTCAAAGTGGTCACATGCCAGAATCGCTCTGAGCCAGCCTGGAATATATATATATATTATTTTTTTTTTTTTTCAGGATATTTATTATAGCAGAAACTAAAAAATATTGTGTTTTTTTTTTTTTCTTTTAATTGTCGGTCTTTTTTTTGTTTATAGCGCAAAAAAATAAAAACCGCAGAGGTGATCAAATACCACCTAAAGAAAGCTCTATTTGTGGGGAAAAAAGGGACATACATTTTGTTTGGGTGCAGCGTTGCACGACCGCGCAAATGTCAGTTAAATCGGCGCAGTGCCGTATAACACAAAAAAAAACAAAAAAATGACCTGGTCAGGAAGGGGGTAAATCCTTCCGGGGCTGAAGTGGTTAACCACCAGAGCACTTTTTGCGATTCGGCACTGCGTCGCTTTAACTGGCAATTGCGCGGTCGTGCGACGTTGCACGCAAACAAAATTTATATCCCTTTTTTCCCACAAATATAACTTTCTTTTGGTGGTATTTGATCACCCCTGCAGATTTTAATTTTTGCGTTATAAACTAAAAAAGAGCGACAATTTTGAAAAAAAAAGCAATATTTTTGACTTTTTGCTATAATTATTATAAATAAATAAATATCCCCCCAAAATATATAAAAAAAAAGATTTTTTTGCGTCTACAAAATAGGGGTTCGTTTTATGGCATTTTTATTATAATTTTTTTATTAGTAATGACGGCGGTTTGCGATTTTTATCGTGACTGCGACATTGCGGCGGACAGACTGGACACTTTTAACACTATTTTGGGACCACTGTCATTTATACAGTGATCAGTGCTATAAAAATACATTGATTAATGTGTAAATGACACTGGCAGGGAAGGGATTAAACCCTATGGGGGCAATCAAGGGGTTAAGCGTGTCCTAGGGAGGGATTCTAACTGGTGGGGGGGATGGTGGGCTACCTAGGACATGACACCGACCACTGCTCCCGATCCAGGCCCGGACTGGCCATAAGGCAGACCGGTGGCCTCCGGGCCGCATGTCTGGCTGTGATATGCAGGTCCGGCCGCTGTTGCAGGTTCCGACATGCAGGGCCGGCTGCTGATGTTCTGCGCTACATGCAGGGGTGGCCGCTGGTGGTGGTGGGAGGAGTGGAGGCATTCTCCGCCTACCAAGCCCATCCATGGCAACCCAAGCCATCGCTGAACAGAAAGTCTCTGTTCGCGCATGTGCCCCGCAGCCGGGCATCTGGCAACCAGAAAGCCAGGAGAGGAGGAGGGACAGAGAAGCCGAGGAAGAGGTCGCTATGGGGAGACGCTGCCACCCATGGCTGTGCTGTGAAAAGGGGAAGGCGAGCTGCGGGGTGTCAGAGTATCTCCCCCGCTCGCCCCCCCTTCTCCTGTCAGCAGAGCGTGGCTCCCACCTTTTTTAGCTGCTCAGCTTGGTTACCGATTTGCTTCTGTCCCCATTGGCCACCGTGGAGGGCCAATCAGGAGAGGCTAGCAGTGCATCATGGGACATGTAGTACTGGAGGATTGTAAGCCCCATTGTTGTCCACAGGCAGCAGACTTCAGCCCCCAGCATGCACTTTGCTGGGGGAAAGATTGAGAGCCTGGAACCCAGGAAGAAGCTGAATGACTACTAGGAAAAAGAGAGGACTGTGCTGGGGGAAGCCAGAGAGAGAGCCACGCTATACCCACGCCACCAGAGAGAGCCACTCTGTACCCGCACCATCAGAGAGAGAGCCACGCTATACCCGCCCAACCAGAGAGAGCAACGCTATACCCACACCACCAGAGAGAGCCACGCTGTACCCGAACCACCAGAGAGCCACGCTGTACCCGCACCCCCAAGGAGAGTACCCACAACACCAGAGAACCAAGCTGCACCCGTACCACGATGTACCCGTACCACCAGAGAAAGCCACGATGTACCCACACCACCAGAGAGAGCCACGCTGTACCCACACCACCAGAGAGAGCAACGCTGCACCTGCACCACCAGAGAGAGCCACGCTGTACCCACAACACCAGAGAGCCAAGCTATACCCACACCAGCAGGGAGAGCCATGCTGTACCCACACCACCAGAGAGAGCCATGCTGTACCCGTACCACTAGAGAGAGAGCCATGCTGTACCCGCACCACTAGAGAGAGAGCCACGCTATACCCACACCACCAGAGAGAGCCACGCTATACCCGCACCACCAGAGAGAGCTACGCTGTACCCACACCACCAGAGAGAGACACTCTGTACCCGCACCCCCAAGGAGAGTACCCACAACACCAGAGAGCCAAGCTGTGCCCGCACCACCAGAGAGAGAGCCACGCTGTACACACACCACCAGAGAGAGCCACGCTGTACCCGCACCGCTAGGGAGAGAGCCACACTATACTCGCACCACCAGAGAGAGCCACGCTGTACCCACACCACCAGAGAGAGAGACGCTGTACCCGCACCACCAGAGAGAGCCATGCTGTACCCGCACCACCAGAGAGAGACACGCTGTACCCGCACCATCAGAGAGAGACACGTTGTACCCGCACCACCAGAGAGAGACACGCTGTACCCGCACAACCAGAGAGAGACACGCTGTACCCGCACCACCAGAGAGAGCCATGCTGTACCCACACCACCAGAGAGAGCCACACTGTGCTCGCACCACCAGAGAGAGAGCCACGCTGTACCGCACCACCAGAGAGAGAGCAGGTCAGTGTCACTGGGCAGTATGGGCACCATAGGAGACAGACAGTACTAGCATTGTATGGCCACAATAGGATTGGGACATCGTAATATAAAGGGGACTGCCCTGTAATCATTGCAGTGCCCCTTTACAGTGCAGTCCCCTTTATATCACAGTGTCCCTGCACATTACAGGTGGAACGACAACAGTCTATTTATGTGCCCCCCCCCCCCCGTCCCTCTGGAAAAGTTGGCTGCTCAGTCTAAAATGCCCAGGCCTATTTTCTGTCCCAGTCCAGGCCTGTCCCGATCACAGGGAGCAGTGATCCCCTTCATGTCACTAGGCAGAACGGGGGAAATGCCTTGTTTACATCTCCCCGTTCTTCCGCTTCGTGACACGATTGCGGGAACGCGGTCACAGAGCACGTGGCGGATGCGCCCACATTGCCACATCTTAAATGGGGACTTACCTGTACGCCCTTTTGCCCACCTGTGCCATTCCCCCTACGTATATCGGCGTGCGGTGGTCGGGAAGGGGTTAATGAACAAGTGGGCTGAAAAAAAAAGAACAGATTTTTCCATCCACACAAACGAGGCTGATCGGCAAAACTTTTTCAACATTCCCGTTTCTAACATTTAACTTCTGTCAAACAGGAACGGCTTACACATTGATTGAAATTCAGCCAGTCCTGCTGAACCGGAGAAAATGTGATCCGTCTAGGGCCGGCTTTACAGTCCTTATTTTTTTTTTTTGGACAGATATTAAGTGTGTTGCCCTCATTAGATCCTTGATTGGTACAAATCAAACGCAAATGCATCCCCTTTAAAAAAAAAAACACAGAGCAGAACCCATCTTGGACGGCAGTGACTGTGATAAACGTACCCCACACCGCTCCATTCATCAGTTTACAGATGCCGGAATTAGTAAGTATCGCTCACTCTGTTTGCTCGGGCATTAGAAACTCTATTGTGTTCCAGGGCTAATGAGCCAAATCTATCATCTTCGGCTCCATTGCAATGCTTCTCCGTGTATAAATACTCAGTCAGCAGGGATTCCAATCAGCAGACAATTCGCCATGCTTCCACACTTTGGTTTTATTCAGTCTGGTTTGAGTGATGTCATATGAATGAAGCTTTATACATGCAATACGGTTGGCACCAAACCAGTTGGCATCCAACTTGTAAGCGTTGGGACAATTATGTTGTGACTGCAGGGGGCTGTGCAATGGGAAATATTCCTCAGCACTAAACACTATATTCATCTGCGTGATTCTGGCTATGGAAAAACCTGGACAACCTAATCCATCAAAAGTTTGACTTTGACGAATATCGCTTCTAAATTGGACGAACCGAATAAGAACGATTATCCGCAGCAAGTAATGCCGCGTACGCGCGGTCGGAATTTCCGATGGGAAATGTTGGATGTAAGCTTGGTGTCGGAAAGTCCGACTGTGTGTACGCTCCATCGGACATTTGCTGTCGGACTGTCCGCCAAGAAATGTTGGCTGGCAGGTTCTCAACTTTTCCGCCTACAAAACGTTGCTGTCGGAATTTCCAATCGTGTGTACACAAGTCCGTCATGGAGGAGTGGAAGAGGACTACAGTGGTAACCTGTGAAGCTCCGGTGAACTCCATGCCAAGAGGGTTAAAGTGGTTGTAAACCCTTACAAACCACTTTGACCTACAGGTAAGCCTAGATTAAGGCTTACCTGTATGTCCAAGAATTATCTCCTAAACCTATACGGTTTAGGAGATATTTACCCGAAGACAACCACCGCTGTCTACGGCGCATGCACCGTAGACAGCGGTGCGCAGGCGCACTGGGCAGGCCGCAGATCGCGGTGATATGACACGAGTGTCGGCTCCGGCGAATCACAGCCGGAGCAGCGAGACCCACCAAGAAGATGGACGCTCGGAACTACAGGGGACAGTGGTGACTTCGCTGGCTCCAGTGTCAGGTAAGTGACACATAATGGACTACTATGCGATGCATAGTAGTCCATTATGCTTTACCTTTGCAGGGAATCAAAGAGGAAGTAAACCCATCAGGGTTTACTTCCTCTTTAAGACAGTGCTGGGAAATAATGGTGGCCACAGAAAATATTGAAACTTTGGGCCCAATTTGGACATTTTCACTTAGGGGTGTACTCACTTTTGTTGGCAGCGGTTTAGACATTAATGGCTGTGTGTTGAGTTATTTTGAGGGGACAGCAAATTTACACTGTTATACAAGCTGTACACTCACTACTTTACATTGTAGACAAGTGTAATTTCTTCAGTCTTGTCACATGAAAAGATAGAAGAAAATATTTATTTAAAAAAATGTGAGGAGTGTACTTAGAGTTGCCACCTGTCCAGGATTCACCCGGACAGTTCGGGTTTGGAATCCTGTGTCCAGGTTTCAGTCTGCCTGAAACCCGGACACATTATTTAGATTGGGCTGTGGCTCCCCAAGTAGCTTAGATAGTAACACAAAAATCTGTTGCCATTCGGGATCGGCTCTCTGAGGGTAGGTTTGGCATCACTGGGGGGGCATGATGTTAGTAAGAGCAATTTGGCCACACCCACTGTTTGCCGCAGCGCACTGCATTACCACTTTCCTTGGGGGGCACCCAAAGGTGTCCCAGGTCTTTTATAATCCTATAGTGTATACTACGGAAAAAATGTGCCCTGTGCCGCTAAAGTGTTCGGGTTTGGCTTGAAGAAAAGGTGGCAACCCTAAGTGTACTCCCTTTTGCAAGATACTGTATTTATTTTTCTAGTTTTACTTCAACAACTTAGACTATTGTGTTCTGATCCATCACATATAATTCAGATAAAAAACACAACAACATTGAACTAAAGGCTATAATGTAACAAAATAGGTAAAAAGCCAAGGGGTGTGAATACTTTTGCAAAGCACTGTAGATAGAAAAAGAAGTGAAGGAGATCTCTGCAAAGCGAAAGAGATCCTCTCTTATGCCGCGTACACACGATCGGAATTATGGTCGGAAAAAGGTCTGATGGTTTTCCCGACGGAACTCCGATGGAATTCCGCTCAAGCTGGCTTGCCTACACACGGTCACACCAAATTCCGACCGTCAAGAACGCGGTGACGTACAACGGGACTAGAAAAAGGAAGTTCAATAGCCAGTAGCCAATAGCTTCCGTCTCGTAGTTGAATCCGAGCATGAGTGAGTATTTGCACGTCGGAATTGCATACACAGGATCGGAATTTCTGATAGAAAGTTAGCTCTCAAATTTTTGCTGGCGGGAATTCGGCCACCTAAATTCTGATGGAGCCTACACACTCTGACGAAAAGCTCTCATCAGTCTTTTGCTGGCCAAAATTCCGATCGCGTGTACGCGGCATTAGATACAGCAGGTAAAATAAGTATTAAAGACGTCACCATTTTTCTAGTTAAATATTTTGGTAAAGGCGCTATTAACATGAAATTGTCACCACATGTTCGTAAAAACCCGTGCAATACATACAAAGACACCAAAACAAATAAGTTCAGAAATTAAGTTCTGTGGAATAAAATGGAAGGACACAGGGAAAAAACTATTGAACACGCTAACTGAAATGTATTTAATACTTGGTACAAAATCCTTTATTGGTAATGATGGCTTCAAGACGCCGACTCCTGTATGGAGAAACTAGTCGCATGCGTTGCGCAGGTGTGATGTTGGCCCATTCTTCCACACAAATATTCTTCAAATCTTGAAGGTTCTGTGGGCCTCTTGTATGAACTTTCTTCTTTAGTTCTTTCCATAGATTTTCTATTATCAGGTGATTGGCTGGGCCATTCACTGAAACCAATTGAGAGTTTCCTTGGCTTTGTGTGTTGAGGGTCATTATCTTGCTGAAATGTTCACCCCTCGTTTCATCTTCATCGTCCTGGTAGATGGCAGCAGATCTTTATGAAGAATGTCTTGGTCCATTTTTCCATTCATCCTTTCTTCAATGATATGAAGTTTGCCAGTACCGTATCCTGAAAAACAGCCCCGCCCCCACCATGATGTTCCTTTACGCATTACGTCACTTCTGACGTTGTATTCTGTCGTACGAAAATTTTCATATTGTGAGCAATCTCTTCACTTTCGACATGAGACTAGCATGCCCCAAAAAAAAAACGGACGTTCGGTAGTCTGAAAATCTAGGCGTGTGTACGGGGCTTTATAGTTTTCTTTGAAACAATTGTACCTCCTAATTCCAGGTCTTTCTGAAGCTCTTCACAAATGGTCCTTGGCTCTTGGACAACTCTTCTGTTAATTCTTTTCATTCCTCTGACAGAAATCTTGTGAGGAGCACCCAGTCGTGGCCGGTTTATGGTGAAATTATGTTTTTTTCCACTCCCAGATTATGGCCCCAACAGTGCTCACTGGAACTTTCAGATGTTTAGAAATCCTTCTGTAACCAATGCCATCAGTATGTTTTGCAACAATAAGGTAGGGAAGTTCTTGAGATAGCTCTTTGCTTTTACCCATCATGAGATATTTCTTGTGTGACACCCTGGTTATGAGACACCTTTTTATAGGACATCAGTTGAGACTGAACCAGCTGATATTAATTTGTACTAACAAGGGGCAGGATTCCTTTCTAATTACTGATAGATTTAAGGGGGGGGGGGGGGTCCTTATCTGACAAAAGAACACTATTGCTAGCGGCTATAGTCGCTGCCAATAATCGCATTAAAAATGCAACTTGCTGGTTGTACTCAAGTTGAAAGACTAATCAACTTGGGCACAATCAGCTTGCCAATACATGGTTCGAATCTCGGCCAATCTCTGCTGAACTGGATGACATTTAAACTGTCTTTGACCGGTTTAAGAGTCTAAGCCGACACTAATCCAACGAGACTGCCCCCCCAACCCAAGCATACAACACGTGATTGACAGCCTCAGCTGTGCATGTTTCTCTATGAGACTGTGCAGAGGTGGGTGTGTAATTTCCTTCCATTCATATCTCAGATTACACTCAATGCTGTGCGGTGTGTGATGTCAGAACCCCCCCCCCCCCCCCACCACCACCTCTGAAAGCTCAGGGATGATATGTAAAATGTGTGCTTTAGGAGGCTGTACATGGATTTGTTTAATCTCTGTGTATCACCTGAGGCCAGTCACTTCACTGGGAATATGTGTTTTCCTGATTGCTGTGTTGGAGTTGGAGATGAGGTGCTGTTACACCTCTAGATAATGATCTGCAATATCTGTCCTTGTGTCTGGGGGCCGTCTATACTACATTTTAAGTATCTACCATCCTGATAAGCACCTTCGTTTGATTCCAGAAGCTGCAACATGTGACAGCGCATGCTAAAATTGGCATACTTTACTGTAACATGTGATATTAATTGATCATTAGATGGAAATGTTTCCTGTGCTATTAAGGAATATTTTTTTTCCCTTGCAGTTTTCACATCTGAGTCACTAAGAGGAAGTATGGATCATTAGAGGTGATAACCAGCTTCTCACTCATCTGCTACTACCAAATACAGAACTGCTTTTCGCACATTCAGCAGATCGCTTGACTTTCTACAGAAAAGCTACAAGGCTGTACATCAACGGTCTCCCATGTAGCTCCTTTGTACGTTCCCCGGTGACCCCATTGGATCTAACTCTGGTTCTCCCTGCTCTTCACACACTGACATTTCCATCCTTTAGGTCAGCCTTTCTCAACACAGAGGAACCCTTGAAATAACTTTCCTGTTTCAGGGAACCCCTGCTAATAATGACTATATCTACAACTCATGATACATTAGTGATGATGGTCAGTGGGATAAATGCTCAATTACACCTGTGGTCATTGAGAAGAATTACCCCCCTTACAGATAGCGAAAAAGATCAATGGTGTCAGTGGGAACTTGTTTGAGAGGCAGAAACTGCTCATTGCTCAAGGAACCCCTAGCAACCTCTGGAGGAACCCTAGACTTCCATGGAACCCTGGTTAAGAAACCCTGCATTAATGTGATGGTCAATGGGAAGAGTACACCTTACACTTGTGGTCATTGGGAAGAATATCCCTTTTACAGATAGCTAAAAAGATCAGTGGTGTCAGTGGGAACTTATATGAGATGCAGAAATTGCTCATTACTCAAGGAACCCAGAGTAACCTCTGGAGGAACCCTATCTACAACTCATGATACATTAGAGTGACGGTCAGTGGGGACAATGCTCCCTACACTTGTGGTCATTGGGAAGAATTACCCCCTCACAGATAGCGAAAAAGATCAATGGTGTCAGTGGGAACTTGTTTGAGAGGCAGAAATTGCTCATTGCTCAAGGAACCCAGAGCAACCTCTGGAGGAACCCTAGACTTCCATGGAACCCTGGTTAAGAAACCCTGCATTAATGTGATGGTCAATGGAAAGAGTGCTCCTTACACTCGTGGTCATCGGGAAGAATTACCCCCTTACAGATAACTAAAAAGAACAATGGTGTCAGTGGGAACTTATCTGAGAGACAGAAATTGCTCATTGCTCAAGGAACCACTAGCAGCCTCTGGAGGAACCCTATCTACAACTCATGATACTGTACATTAGTGTGATGGTCATTTCGAAGAATGCTTCTCACATTTGTGGTCATTGGGAAGAATATCCCCCTTAGTCGGAGATTCTGACGGAATGTGTCCAATCGGACCGTTTTGTCGGATATTACGACTGTGTGTGGTCTACATCGGACTGTTTCCATCGGAGTATCCGACGGACCAAGTTTTCCAACTTGTTGGTAAAATTTTCAGACAAAATGCTCCGGTCGGACATACTCCGATCATGTGTAGAGAATTCCGATCGGACAAAGTGCCACGCATGCTCAGATCAAATTCCTACACCAAAGCTATTGGCTACTAGCCTGAACGTAGTTCCGTCGTAACGAAATAACGTCATCACGTCGGATTTTCCGACAACTTTGTCCGACCGTGTGTATGCAACAGTTTCAGACAAAATCCGACGGACAAAATCCAACGGATTTGGTTGTCGGAATCTCCGACCGTGTGTACAAGGGCTAACAGATAGCTAAAAAGATCAATGGTGTCAATGGGAACATCTCTGAGAGGCGGAAATTGCTCAAGGAACCCCGCGCAACCTCTGGAGGAAACCTAAACTTCCATGGAATCCTGGTTAAGAAACCCTGCATTAATGTGATGGTCAATGGGAAGAGTGCTCCTAAGGGCCGGTTCACACAGCGAGGCGCGGCGAGGCGTCTCCGACTTGCCTCGCCGCGACCTGCGGGGACCTCAGCGGCGACTTGCAGAGGACTTCTGTATAGAAGTCAATGCAAGTCGCCCCCGAAGTCGCCCAGAAGTAGTACAGGAACCTTTTTTCTGAGTCGGAGCGACTCGAGTCGCTCCTCTCAGAACGGTTCCATTGTACAGAACGGGGGCGACTTGCGGGAGCGAGGCGAGGCGAGTCGTGTCGCCTCGCCTCGCCTCGCTGTGTGAACCGGCCCTTACACTCGTGGTCATTGGGAAGAATTACCTCCTTACAGATGGCTAAAAAGATCAATGGTGTCAGTGGGAACTTATCTGAGAGGCAGAAATTGCTCATTACTCAACCCCATGCAACCTCCGGAGGAACCCTAGGCTTGCATGGAACCCTCGTTGAGGAACCCTGCTTTAGAGGCATTTATCTGTCTCACCCACAGGGTGGTATTCCTTGCAGACATCACTTCTATTGTCTAATGTCTAAGTTCTACCAGGTGAATGTGTAGGCCTCATCTGATGCCATCTTCAGATGTAGATTCTTCAGGCAGCTCTTTGAGATGCAGGCAGTCCCCATTCCTCCATTGCTTTTTAGAGATTGTTAGCGTAGTTTGCTGCTTTGTGTCCCACCCTGACCTAGACAGCTTTTAAATGGTCCATTAGGTAAATGAATCCTGTGGTTTTCAAGGGATAAGAAAGAAAAGAGTTAATTTATCTTCGCCGAATATAATTATTTTCCTGGGATCCACTGAGGGACTCGGGTCTCTCTTGAGTAAATTATGCAATTACAATGATGTGGTTCTCACCATGGAACCATTTTTATTATTAGTTGACTGTATTTATGGGTGAGGTTTGCAGTAGGGTTTGGTGTTCTCGCCTGTGAAAAACTCCTTTTTTTTAATCAATATTTTTTATTTCAAGATTTTTCAATTAAGATTTATCTAGTTTTTTTTTGGTTTTGTTTTTTATCAAGATTTATCATGTTTTTTTTTTTCAAGATTTTTTTTATAAATCAGGATGGTATCAAGATTTATCACCTTTTTCACTTTTTTACAGTGGAGGTAAGTATAACATGTTTATTATTTAAGAAAAAAAAAAAATTGTATTTACAACCCCTTTAATGCCAATGGTCCCAAAAACGTGTCAAAAGTGTCTGATGTGTCCGCCATAATGTCACAGTCACAATAAAAATCGCTGCCATTACTAGTAAAAAAAAAAATAATAATAAAAATGCTATAAATCTATCCCCTATTTTGTAGACACTATAACTTTTGCGCAAACCAATCAATATGCGCTTATTACGATTTTTTTTTTTTTTAAACAAAAATATGTAGAAGAATACATATCAGCCTAAACTGAGAAAAAATTTTCTTTAAAAAAAAAAAGGGGATATTTATTATACCAAAAAGTACCAAATGTTGTGTCTTTTTCAAAATTTTCTAAAATTTTTTGTCTATACCGCAAAAAATAAAAACTGCAGAGGTGATCAAATATCACCAAAAGAAAGCTCTATATGTGGGAAAAAAAGGACGTCAAATTTGTTTGGGTGTGACGTCGCACGAGCGCGCAATTTTCAGTTAAAGCGTCGCAGTGCCGAATCGCAAAAAAAGTGCTCTGGTCAGGAGGGGGGGGGGGGGGGGGGTTAAATCCTTTCAGGGCTGAAGTGGTTAAGGAGAGTACAAAAATCCTATTTTTGCACAATAAATAGCAAATCCTTTCAAGCAGCATGCAATTTTAATGACCCTCAATATTCGGCCTCTTCCACTCCCTTCTATAGACTTGGTGTTATTTATTTTTGAATCCAGTGGTTTTGAAGCTCCATGAATTTCCTTTTTATGCTCGCCGTACCTGCCGGGGGCCACATATTTCACAGCACTTTGCCTTTTTATTTTTTTTGAGGTCTGTATAAAACGGCAGCTTGGATGGTGTGTTGTTATCACCTGGGGACTGCAATCCGTAAACACGTCTCAGACCTTCAGGTCCGGGGGGCTCTGTCTTATGATCCATGCCTCTTTTCTCTCGCTGTGAGATGCCTACGGCCCGTGTCTCTGTTATTTGGAAATCTGAAAAATAAGGGAAATAAAAGCCATCAGTGCTTTTGCTCTCAGGTAGCGGTCAGTCACAAGCTCTCTATGTATTTATATGTGGAGAAAAGTGCGAAATGCGCATCGGTTTTCTTTTTCCCTCACCTTTTTTACTGAGGCATTTCAGACCAGGAATTTCTCTTGTTGCTAGAGAAAAATACCTGCATGGAAGTATGTAAAGTTCAATTTTTTTTTTTTTTTTTTATAGTTTTGGATAAAATGTGAAAGGGTTGGATCCTCAGTCAGGAGATTCATCCTCTCCGTTGGTCCAGGTGACCATTGTTACCGATAAGAAGCAGGTGATGGGAAATCCAGATCATTTGAGTTGTCACAATAACAAGAGGTGAGCTTGTATCTTCCAAAGGAAAATCTGTTCTGGTGATAGCAGTCTAAATGGAGTAATACTGTATAGCAAAGGGGAAAATAATGACTATACAGTTGTGCTCATAAGTTTACACACCCTGGCAAAATTTATGATTTCTTGGCCATTTTTCAGAGACTATGAACGACAACGCAAAGACTTTTCTTTCACTCGTGGTTGGTGTTTGGCCAAAGCCATTTATTATCAAGCAACTGTGTTTACTCTTTTTAAATCATAATGGCAACAGAAACTACCCAAATTACCCTGATCAAAAGTTTACATACCCCAGTTTCTAATTCCGTGTATTGCCCCCTTTAACATCAATGACGGCTTGAAGTCTTTTGTGGTATTTGTGGACGAGGCTCTTTATCTTCTCAGATGGTAAAGCTGCCCATTCCTCTTGGCAAAAAAGCCTCCAGTTCCTGTAAATTCTTGGGCTGTCTTCCATGGACTCCACGTTTTGAGATCTCCCCAGAGTCTCAGGAGACTGAGATGGCCACTCCAGAAACCTTCACTTTATTCTGCTGTAGCCAATGGCAGGTTGGGTTGGCCTTGTGTTTTGGTTTATTGTCATGTTGGAATGTCCAAGTACATCCCATGTGCAGCTTCCTGGCTGATGAATGCAAATTTTCCTCCAGTATTTTTTGATAGCACACTGCATTCATCTTGCCATCAATTTAGCCAAAATTACTTGTGCCTTTGTAGCTCACACATCCCCAAATCATCAGCGATCCACCTCCGTGTTTCACAGTAGGGATGGTGTGCCTTTCCTCATAGGCCTTGTTGACTTCTCTCCAAATGAAGCATTTATAGTTGTGGCCAAAAGCTCAATTTTGGTCTCATCACTCCAAATGACTTTGTGCCAGAAGGTTTGAGGCTCGTCTCTGTGCTGTTTGAGGTATTGTAAGCTGGATACTTTGTGGCATTTGTGTAGTAATGGCTTTCTTCTGGCGACTCGATCATGCAGCCCATCTTTCTTCAAGTGCCTCCTTATTGTGCATCTTAAAACAGCCACACCACATGTTTTCAGAGAGTCCTGTATTTCACCCAAAGTTATCTGTTGGTTTTTCGTTGCATCCTGAACAATTTTCCTGGCAGTTGTGGCTGAAATTTTAGTTGGTCTACCTGACCGTGGTTTGGTTTCAACAGACTCCCTCATTTTTCACTTCTTGATTAGAGTTTGAACACTGCTGATTGGCATTCTCAACTCCTTGGACATCTTTTTATATCCCTTTCCTGTTTTATACAGTTCAACTATCTTTTCCCCGCAGATCCTTTGACAATTCTTTTGCTTTCCCCATGACTCAGAATCCAGAAACGTCAGTGCAGCACTGGATGAAAGATGCAAGGGTCTGTCAGGAGTCCAGAAACTCATTGACCTTTTATACACACCCACTAATTACAAGCAAACAGATCACAGGTGAGGACGGTTACCTTTAATAGCCATTCAAACCCCTTTGTGTCAACTTGTGTGCATGTTATCAGGGGTAAACTTTTGATCGGGGGTTATTTGGGTAGTTTCTGTTGTCTTAAAATGAGTAAACGCAGTTGATTGATAATAAATGGCTTCAGCCAAACACCCACCATGAGTGAAAGAAAAGTGTTTGCGTTATCATTCTTATTCTGAGAAAAATGGCCAATAAATCATAAATTCTGCCAGGGTATGTAAACTTATGAGCACAACTCTATATGATTCTAATACTGTATCACCTTTTTTTTCATCTTTATAAAGATTTAGACTCCATACACACTATGCAACTTTTGTTGTCTGATTTCCATTAGATTTACCAAAACCATGTGGTGCAAGGGTCTGCCTGATTGCATACAAATCGAAACCCTTAAGGCCCGTACACACGATGCAAATTTTGGAAGGGAATTGTTGCTTGGGTGGTCAGTCGTCCGAAATTCTTAGCGTTAATATGCTCTTTTCGATATCTGATTTTCCTTTTTCGTCAGACAAAAGCTGGATGAACAGACTAGTAAATGTTTGACAAACGACAGCTCAACATCCGATTTTCGTATAGTCAGTACAGAAAAGTCGAAAGTACAAGTACATGCATGATCGGTCTTGTAAACTAGCGTTCGTAATGGAGAATTCACATTCATGAAGTGGCCCAAAGGGTGGCGATCTAGAAATGAACTTCCACTTTATACTCTAGTAGTACGACACTGGGTTCATGTTTGTCAAACGACAATTTGCGGATAGTTAGTATGCTAGACAAAATCCTGCACATGTGCTTTTGGCAAACATCAGACGCTCGGTTGTACGACAATCGAACAGTGTGTACGAGGCTTTAAGGTTTGACCTCGTATTATATGGTTTTGGTAAATTTAGAGGAAAAAATCTACAGAAAATTGTATAGTGTGTATCAAGCTTTTTGCCTTATACATGCAAAAACTGTGATAATATGATACAGTATTGCCAAATGTATTGGGGCGCCTGCCTATACATGCACGTGAAATTTAATGGCATCCCAGTCTTAGTCCGTAGGGTTCAATATTGAGTTGGCCCGCCCTTTGCAGCTATAACAGCTTCAACTCTTCTGGGAAGGCCGTCCACAAGGTTTAGGAGTGTGTCTATGGGAACATTTGACCATTCTTCCAGAAGAGCATTTGTGAGGTCAGGCACTGATGTTGGCTGAGAAGGCCTGGCTTGCAGTCTCGGCTCTTATTCATCCTCTACCCCAAACTCGCTCATCCATGTCTTTATGGACCTTGCTTTGTGAACTGGTCCAAACCATTTGGTGGAGGGGGGATTATGGTGTGGGGGTTGTTTTTCAGGGGTTGGTCATCCCAAAGGTGTTCTATTGGGTTGAGGTGCAGGCCAGTCAAGTTCCTCCACCCCAAACGTGCTCATCTGTGTTTTTATGGACCTTTCTTTGGGCACTGGTGCGCAGTCATGTTGGAACAGGAAGGGGCCACGCCCAAACTCTTCCCACAAAGTTGGGAGCATTAAAGTAGTACTAAATGTCTTGGTATGTTGAACCTTTGAGAGTTCCCTTCACTTGAACTAAGGGGCCAAGTCCAACCCCTGAAAAACAACCCCACGCCATAATCCCCCCTCCACCAAATGTTTGGGAATGTTTAACCATTATTCCAGAAGCACATTCGTGAGGTCAGGCACCTATGTTAGACGAGAAGGCCTGGCTCTGAATCTTCACTCTAATTCATTGCAAAGGTGTTCTATTGGTGATTTGGCCCAGTGCACAAAGCAAGGTCCATAAAGACATGGATAAGTGAGTTTGGGGTGAAGGATCGTGACTGGCCTGCACAAAGTCCTGACCTCAACCCAATAGAACACCTTTGAGATGAATCGGAGCGGAGACTGCGAACCAGGCCTTCTTGTCCCAACATTAGAATGGTCAAACATTCCCATAGACACACTCCTAAACCTTGTGGACGGCCTTCCCAGAAGGGTTGAAGCTGTTATAGCTGCAAAGGGTGGGCCAACTCAATATTGAACCCTACGGACTAAGACTGGGGCGCCATTAAAGTTCATGTGCAGTGTAAAGGCAGGCGCCCCAATGCTTTTGGTAAGATAGTGTATCTCTCCTCTCCATTCACAGAGAAACACGGTGGTGGCCTACACATTGACTGATCACTGTGATGGCCAAACAGAGGCTATCACATCGATCAGGTGCCCCGCAACTGGGAGTTCCGTGTCCCGATCATTAGTACGGAACCTGGGGCTCCTGCTGGAAGGCTGTCGCGCTTCGAGCACAAAGACAAATACCCTACAGAAAAAATCCCAGTCCAGTGGGGCCGCATATATGCCTACCGTCGGCGTGAAGGGGGTCATATGGTAATTCTTTATATGAGATTTTAGTGATTGGGTTCACATCTACTTTATTAAATGGAATAGAAGATTCATGAAGAACTCTAATTGGAGGAAGATCTATATAGGAAGTCCCCGGAAAAAAACGAGCCTAAAATGCAGAGCTGATGGTGAGGAGTATACTGTAGGTGTGATATAAAAGCTCATTGTTTTAATATTTCTCTCCTGTTTATACATCCCCTGTAGGGCCGACGTATTTCCCCGCTCCCCCCCCCCCACAACAACCAGATTAGACAGACACTTGTAAGGTTTGTGTGACTTGTTTACCGCAACATCCTCAAAGTGCTGTCTTTAGTTGTTTGAATTCTTTTTATTTGGCAGATGCTCAAGGAGACGGCGCTTTTTTTTTTTTCTTTTTTTTTGCTTTTTTTTTTCTCCTGCCTCGCTAACTTCCCCATCCTGTTCACGAGATGGATTTCATGTGCTAGAAATAATTGCTTCACTATAATGAGAGGAAATGAGATTTTCTACCCCAAAGAGCACCGAGAGTGTTAAACTGTTCAAGACATTAACTGATTGGGTGTCGGCGGTTTCTTTCCGCTGCAACGTTTTACGCTCTGTTTAAGTAGACAACTGTTTACCAATCACTGCTAATTTCACTTTTAAAACATAGGTATTAGCAAATGACGGGGTTGTTAAGTTAAAGGCTGCGAGGTGAACGCTGTTTCGATTTGTAATTGTCAGCGTGCTTAAGGATAAAGTATATGTTACATAAAAACCTCGCCAAGCTCCTTTCTCCCTCATCCCTGCAAGAATAAATCCAATAGTATTTATATCTTAGTGATCTGAAAACACTAA
Source organism: Lithobates pipiens (assembly GCF_037356315.1). Taxonomy (NCBI): domain Eukaryota; kingdom Metazoa; phylum Chordata; class Amphibia; order Anura; family Ranidae; genus Lithobates; species Lithobates pipiens. Next base: position 219,465,449 of record NW_027507789.1, read on the forward strand.
ATTGTCAATATCGCCTTTCAATCCCGGATGAGCCCCCCCCCTCCCCCCCACCAGAACTAGCACTGTCTGTACTCCTGATTCTAAAGGAATCGTGTGATAAGGGGGATCCATAATAATGGTGTTCTGTAGTCAATGTATGGGACGGGTTGTATGCTCATTGTTCAGCTTGGATGGAGTACAGCCTGCTCTAGGCACAGATCATTAGCTTCCAGTGACTGAATCTCTGCGTGTTGAGGAATCATAGAAATGGTAGCTTTTGGAATATAGTATGTTCCAGGAGAGAATATATTAGTGTTGTTTGGCATTCGTTTGCAATCTAGTACTGGGGTATAGAGTAGTCCTAGGGTTTACAATTGGGCAATGGTGTCAACTCAGGTTTAGTTTTGGGAATAGTAGTCCTAGGTGTAGTTTTTGGCCTTTTTTTATAAATTCTTTATTTTTTCATCTTTTCTTTCCATAGATTTCACATTACATTTCGTTATACATCTACAACTTCTTTAACAGCTATAACAGTCTTATAATATTTCAATCCATACCTCAATTCCACGTCATCCTCCCCCCTCCCTCACCCTTCCCTCCCAGAAAAATAAATAAATAAATATACAAAAAAAAAAAAAAAAAAAAAGTTTGAATTTTCACTATAATCCCCCCCCCCTCACTCCCCCCCCCCACCACCACCCGCCTGCTCTATCATATTTCGAAATGTTTTACATCATACTTTCTCTATAATTTAGATATGGAGCCCAGATCTTCTGATATTTCTCATCTTGATCTCTCATTGTCATTGTTAAATTTTCCATTTGTTGGATTTCTGCAATTCTCTGAAACCACTGTGCTCTAGCTGGAGGGTTGCTTTTTTTCCACAGAACCGGGATACATGCCCTTGCTGCTATCAATAAATGTCTCAGCAAAGAATTTTTGAATCTTTCTATTGCCATTGGGATGTCCAGCAGCAGAAAAGTTGCCGGTTTATCTCCCAGGTCAATTCCTGTAATCCTTACAATAGTATCGGCTACCATCTCCCAGAACACTCTAATTTTTGGACATTCCCAAAATATATGTAATAATGTTCCTTCTGCTCCATGACATCTCCAACATATCTCTGATATCTGGGGGTAAATTTGATGTAACACTTTTGGTGTTCTATACCACCTAGTAAGGATCTTGTATCCCCCTTCTTGATATCTGCTTGCCATCGAGGCCTTTTGATTAAACAACAGCATCTTATCCTTTTGTTCTGGGGAAAACGTAGTCCCTAAATCTCTTTCCCAAGCCTGTAAAAAGGGCAAATCTTGTGAAGTCTCCTGTTCTATTAACATACTATAAAAATAAGACATCAGATGTCTCAGTTCCTCTCCTTTCAAACAGATCTCTTCAAACTCAGTCAATGCCCTTATTTCTACGTATACCTTTGATTTAGATCTAATAAAGGCTTCTAATTGCCTCATTCTGAAAGGGTCTAGTCCTAATGTCATTCCTTTTTCAATATCTTTTTTAGTCATTAACCGATTGCCTACCGAGAAATGACAAATTCTACTCATACCTCTATCTTGCATTGTTTTAAACTTTGGATCTGTCATTCCCGGTAGAAATGCTGGGGTACCAAGGATAGGAAGGAGCGGACTGGGAATTCTTGAAATAGATGTTTTCCTGAATACTCTTTTAGTTATTCGTAATGTCTCCCCTAGTATTGGATGTTTTCTCAATCCCATTGGTATTTCTGTATCTGGAATCCACACTAATCCTTCCAATGGGATATCTGTCGCTGCTTGTTCTGTCTGTATCCACGGTTTTTCGTTTTTAAGCCTACACCATTCCACTACTCTAGTTAAGTGTGAGGCCTCCTGGTATTTTATTGGATCTGGAAGTCCTATCCCTCCTTTTCCTTTGGGGAGTACTAAAATATCTCGACGTACTCTTGCTGGTTTCCCAGCCCAGATGAACTTCATAAATCTTGATCTAAGATCCTTAAACAAACTTGAAGGGATCTTAATTGGTATAGTTTGAATTATGTATAACAGTCTGGGCATCACATTCATTTTAATAATATTGGTTCTCCCGAACCATGTAAAAATCTCTTTGTCCCATTTTTGAAGATCACTTTTGATCTGTCTTACCAGTGGGATATAGTTAAGTTCGAACAGTTCATTTAGATTTTTTGACATTTTTGTTCCTAAGTAACTTATATATGAATTCGTCCATCTAAAATCAAATTGCGTGGACACTGCTTGCAACTGAGGCGAATCCATCTCTACTCCCATTGCCTCCGATTTTCCATAGTTTATTCTAAAGTTGGATATTTTCCCATATTCTCGTAGCTCCATTAGTAAAGATGGGAGAGATGTAATTGGGGACGTTACAAAAAAGATCAAATCATCTGCATAAGCTGCCAACTTCTGATCTTCATTTTTTATTTTTACCCCCCTGATATCCACATTGGCACGTATTTTCCTTAAAAAAGGTTCTATTGTCAAAATGAATATCAGGGGTGAGAGGGGACATCCCTGGCGTGTTCCATTTAAAATGGAGAATGGCTCTGATAATCTGTCATTCACTTTCACCCTAGCACTTGGTTTTGAATATAAGTTTAGGATCCATCTCAGCATCCCCTCCCCCAGGCCTATATGTTGTAGTACTGCTTTTAAGAATATCCAATCCACCCGATCAAACGCTTTTTCTGCATCCGCAGATACTATCACCATTGACTTATGCAATTTTTGTACCAGGTAAATTGTGTTCACCACTCGTTGCGTATTTTCTCTTCCTTCTCTCCCTGGGACGAATCCCACTTGATCTGGGTGTATTAGTTCCGGTATCAAATTTATCAATCTCATGGCTAATATTTTTGTGAACAATTTAAGGTCCACATTCAACAGTTTTTGGCCTTTGATGATGGAGGTGTGTTAAGTTTGGGATTAGACTTAGGTGTTAAGTGAGATGTGGCAGTCTTTGGGCATTAGGTGATGGAGTAATCTTAAATTTAGTGTTGGGCCTTATGTGATAGAGTAGTCTTCGGTTAGTGTTGTGCTTTAGGTGATGGAGGTGAGTTAGGTTTAGGGTTGGACATTGGCTGATTAAGTAGTATTAGATTCAGTGTTGGGCATTGGGTGATGGAGTAGTAATTTAGTGTTGGGCATTTTGTGATAGAGTAGTCTTCGGTTTAGTGTTGGCCTTTAGGTGATGGAGGTAAGTTAGCCTTAGGATTGGACATTGGATGATGAAGTAGTATTACATTCAGTGTTGGGTATTGGGTGATGGAGTAGTCTTAGATTTAGTGTTGGGCATTAGCTGATGGAGTAGCTGATGTAGTAGTCTTAGATTTAGTGTTCTGCATTTGGTTTAGGATTGGACATTAGGTGATAAAGTAATATTATATTCGGTGTTGGGCATTGGGTGACAGAGTAGTCTTAGATTTAGTGTTGGTTATTAAAAGAAAAAATGGCTGTGCTGTGCTTCCAAAAAAATGGGACCTTACACGAAAATGTTATAGAGCTAATTATTCAGATGGAGATATGTCAGATGGTATATATTCAAACTAGTATGGTAAAGTAGTAAGGGAGAACTCTTATCCTAATGTAGAAATTCTTCTATCAATAGTGCCTGCAACAGTGTGTACACAATAATAACTGTCACAATCCCAAGTGCAACTTATATCTCTATGATATAAAAAAATAAAAATAGTGCTAAGTGCAAAACCACGTACAGTGGTCTAACTATAAATCAGACTTCTATGACTGAAAGTGCTGGGTGCATCATAGCAAAACCAAAGTGACTGAAATATAAACAGTTACTGGCTACGTAAGCGCAAACTAGTGACAATAATAAAGTGCAAAAAATGCAAAACTACAGTGCAAAAAATGCAAGCAAGCAAAAATAAAGTGCAAAAAATGCAAACAAAGTGCGTAGTGTAACACAAAATATTATTAAAAAACATATAATAATTGAGCTATAGAACAAAACTCCATAAACAAAAAGTGCTGAGTGAAAAAAAATTGGACTATATCCAGCTGTTAATGACGTAAACACAGTCCCGTGATGATGTCACATAAACATCTAAAGTGATTCTGTGCTGGGAAATATCTCAGAGGTTCTTCCTCCACATAAGTGATTCCACGCATAAGTGTGCACACTGGGTAATTACCTTCCCGCTATATGGAATATAGCGTATATGCAGCCTCCTCTTGGATATACCAGGAGTCCCAGGAAAGGGGGTGGACATCCCAGTTGAAGTCACTGGAAGTGATGTAACGCGTAGGATACGGAGACCGGAAGTGACGCTCGCATCAGAGCGGTCGATCTGAACTGTTTTGCTGCTAATGCTGCCTATTTACCCCATTTCGTTTGTGAGTAATTTTAACTTTTTAATAAAGTAGTGATTTTTAAAAACATACTACACTATGGTTGCTCTTATACTTATTCTCTGAGCTATATTGGAACATCTTGCTGGAGTATACTGTGACGGAGATCTGAGAGTGACCCCCTGAGGCCCCCCCTTCCACCCCCTTTCCTGGGACTCCTGGTATATCCAAGAGGAGGCTGCATATACGCTATATTTTATATAGCGGGAAGGTAATTACCCAGTGTGCACACTTATGCGTGGAATCACTTATGTGGAGGAAGAACCTCTGAGATATTTCCCAGCACAGAATCACTTTAGATGTTTATGTGACATCATCACGGGACTGTGTTCACGTCATTAACAGCTGGATATAGTCCAATTTTTTGCACTCAGCACTTTCTGTTTATGGAGTTTTGTTCTATAGCTCAATTATTATATGTTTTTTATTAAAATTTTGTGTTACACTAAGCACTTTATTTTTATTTTTGCTTGCTTGCATTTTTTGCACTGTAGTTTTGCATTTCTTGCACTTTATTATTGTCACTAGTTTGCGCTTACGTAGCCAGTAACTGTTTATATTTCAGTCACTTTGGCTTTGCTATGATGCACCCAGCACTTTCAGTCATAGAAGTCTGATTTATAGTTAGACCACTGTATGTGGTTTTGCACTTAGCACTATTTTTTTTTATATCATAGAGATATAAGTTGCACTTGGGATTGTGACAGTTATTATTGTGTACACACTGTTGCAGGCACTGTTGATAGAAGAATTTCTACATTAGGATAAGAGTTCTCCCTTACTACTTTACCATACTAGTTTGAATATATACCATCTGACATATCTCCATCTGAATAATTAGCTCTATAACATTTTCGTGTAAGGTCCCATTTTTTTGGAAGCGCAGCACCACCATTTTTTCTTTTAGTCTATATACATGAGCTGGTGTCTCATGAAAGTGCTTGCGGCATCCACTAAATAAGAGCATTCCTCACAAATCCTATTTAAGTGCAGGAGTCCATTGAATATTTAGTGTTGGTTATTAGGTGACGGAGTAATCTTAGATTTAATGTTGGGCCTTATGTGATAGAGTAGTCTTTGGTTTAGTGTTGGGCTTTAGGTGAAGGAGGTGAGTTAGGTTTAGGATTGGACATTAGATGATGAAGTAATATTATATTCAGTGTTGGGCATTGGGTGACAGAGTAGTCTTAGATTTAGTGTAGGCCACTGGGTGAAGGAGTAGTCTTAGATTTAGTGCTGGCCATTAGGTTATGGAGTAGTCTTAGAATTAGTGTTGGGCATTAGGTGATGGAGGTGAGTTAGGTTTAGGATTGGACATTAGATGATGAAGTAATATTATATTCGGTGTTGGGCATTGGCTGACAGAGTAGTCTTAGAATTAGTGTTGGGCATTAGGTGATGGAGACGAGTTTGATTTAGGAGTGGACAATAGATGAAGAAGTAGTCTTATATTTGGTGTTGAGCATTGGGTGACAGTAGATTTAACGTAGACCATTGGGTGAAAGAGTAGTCTTAGATTTAGTGTTGGGCATTCGGTGATGGAGTAGTCTTAGCCCTTGTACACACGGTCGGACATTCCGACAACAAAATCCATCGGATTTTGTCCGAAACTTCTGTTGCATACACACGGTCGGACAAAGTTGTCGGAAAATCTGATCGTACGTAACGTGATGACGTTATTTCGTTACAACGGGACTACGTTCAGGCTAGTAGCCAATAGCTTTGGTCTAGGAATTTGATCTGAGCATGCGTGGCACTTTGTCTGATCGTAATTCTCTACACACAATCGGACAAAGTCCGATCGGATCATGTTGTCGGAAAGTTTTATAGCCCAGCTCTAAAACTTTGTCTGTCGGATATTCCGATGGAAACAGTCTGATGGAGCCCACACACAGTCGGATTATCCGACAACAGGGTCCGATCGGACATTTTCCGTCGGAATGTCCGACCGTGTGTACAAGGGCTTAGATTTAGTGTTGGCTATTAGGTGATGGAGTAGTCTTAGATTTAGTGTTGGGCATTAGGTGATGGAGGCAAGTTAGGTTTAGGATTGGACATTGGGTGATGAACTAGCCCCAAATATAGCACTGGGCATTTGTTGGCATAGTAGTCTTAGATTTAGTGTTGGCCATTAGGCGATGGAGTAGTCTTAGATTTCATGTTGGCCATTAGGCGATGTAGGCAAGTTAAGGTTAGGATTGCACATTAGGTGAATAATCTTCCATTTGGTGATGGGCATCGGGTGATGGAGTAGTCTTAGATTTAGTTTTGAGCATTTGGTGACAGAGGTGTGCTAGCTTTAGGATTGGACGATAGGTGATAAAGTAGTCCCAAATTTAGCATTGGGCATTTGTTGACAGAATAGTGTTAGATTTAGTGGTGGCCATTAACCAGTTGCCGACCGCCGCACGACGATGTACGTCGACAGCATGGCACGGGCAGGCATATTGGCGTACATGTACGTCCCTGCCTTCCCGCGGGTCGGGGGCCCGATCGGGCCCCCGCCCGGTGCCTGCGGCGGTCGGTTTTCGTCCGGGAGCGATCCGGGACGAGGGGGCGGCCATTCATTCATGGCCACCCCCTCGCGATCGCTCCCGACGAATAGAAATCCCCCGTGACATCACTTCCTCTCCTGTAATGTAAACACAGGAGAGGAAGTGATGTATTCTCTCCTCCGTGTCGGTATTTTTCGTTCCGACACGGAGGAGAGCGGATCGGTGAGTTGCACCAACACGACACTACACAGTAGAACATGCCAGGCACACTCACACCCCCCCTTTACCCCCAGATCACCCCCCCAATTACCCCTGCCCCCCAGTCACAGTGACACCAATGTCATTTTTTTATTTTTTTTATATTTTTTTTATTTTTTTTGCATTGGTGTCATTTGTGACTGTAATAACTGTTAGGGCAGTTAGGGTTAGCCCCCTTTAGTTCTAATGTACCCCCCTAACCCGCCAATAAAGGTTTAACCCCGTGATCACCCCCCGTCGCCAGTGTCACTAAGGCTGGGTTCACATTGCAGCGGTTTATGAGAACGAATGTGATTCGCACCGCACTGCAGTGCAAATCACATCCGATCTCTGTGCCATTCGAGTTCAGCCATTCGCCGCACCCGCCACACCCGCCGCACCCGCCGCAAATTCGCACGGGACCCTTTTTTTGGCCCGCAGCAGAATCGGATCGCATGGGTGTTCACACCATGCGATCCGAGTTTGCAGATCGCACTGCGATATGCGAACTGATCTGGGTGTGTCAGTAACATTTCACTGACACTCCCAGCAGTTCGCATAGGGCAGTGTGAACTGCCGCCGGGAGGCATGCGATGCGGGAACCCGCCGCGGATTCGTGGCGTTTCCGCATCGCTCCAGTGTGAACCCAGCCTAATAAGCGATCATTTTTCTGATCGCCGTATTAGTGTCACAGGTGACGCTAGTTAGGCAGGTAGGTATTTAGGTTCGCCGCAGCTTTTTATAGCGCCAGGGACCCCCATATACTACCGCATAAAGCCCCCTGATTGCCCCCTAGTTAACCCTTTCACCAGTGATCACCATATAACTGTTACAGGTGACGCTGGTTGGTTAGTTATTTTTTTATAGTTTCAGGGCACCGGCCATTTATTACCTAATAAAGGTTTAACCCCCTGATCACCCGGCGGGTGTCATTTGTGACTAATAACTGTTAGGGCAGTTAGGGTTAGCCCCCTTTAGTTCTAAGGTACCCCCTAACCCCCCCAATAAAGGTTTAACCCCGTGATCACCCCCCGTCGCCAGTGTCACTAAGGCTGGGTTCACATTGCAGCGGTTTATGAGAACGGATGTGATTCGCACCGCACTGCAGTGCAAATCACATCCGATCTCTGTGCGATTCGAGTTCAGCTATACAGATAGTATGGCTGAATTCGTGTCGCACCCGCCGCACCCGCCGCAAACTCGCACGGGACCCTTTTTTTGGTCCGCAGCAGAATTGGATCGCATGGGTGTTCACACCATGCGATCCAAGTTTGCAGATCGCACTGCGATATGCGAACTGATCTGGGGGTGTCATTAACATTTCACTGACACTCCCAGCAGTTCGCATAGGGCAGTGTGAACTGCCGCCGGGAGGCATGCGATGCGGGAACCCGCCGCGCATTCGTGGCGTTCCCGCATCGCTCCAGTGTGAACCCAGCCTAATAAGCGATCGTTTTTCTGATCGCTGTATTAGTGTCACAGGTGACGCTAGTTAGGCAGGTAGGTATTTAGGTTCGCCGCAGCTTTTTATAGCGCCAAGGACCCCCATATACTACCGCATAAAGCCCCCTGATTGCCCCCTAGTTAACCCTTTCACCAGTGATCACCATATAACTGTTACAGGTGACGCTGGTTGGTTAGTTATTTTTTTATAGTTTCAGGGCACCCGCCATTTATTACCTAGTCTCACTAGTGTACCCCTAAATTTAGGGGTGTCTACTTTCCAAAATGGGGTCATTTGGGGGGGGTTTGTGCCATCTTGGCATTTTATGGCCTTCAAAACTGTAACGCCCTTAGAAAGCCTGAAGGCGGTGCTTGGTTTTCGGGGCCCCGTACGCGGCTAGGCTCCCAAAAAGTCCCACATATGTGGTATCCCCGTACTCAGGAGAAGCAGCAGAATTTATTTTGGGGTGTTATTTCACATATGCCCATGGCATGTGTGAGCAATATATCATTTAGTGACAACTTTGTGAAAAAAAAAAAAAAAAAAAGTTTGTAATTTTCCCGCAACTTGTGGCAAAATATAAAATATTCCATGGACTCAACATGCCTCTCAGCAAATAGCTTGGGGTGTCTACTTTCTAAAATGGGGTCATTTGTGGGGGTTTTGTGCCATCTTGGCATTTTATGGCCTTCAAAACTGTAATAGGTAGTGAGAAGTGAACTCAAAAATTTACGCCCTTAGAAAGCCTGAAGGCGGTGCTTGGTTTTCGGGGCCCCGTACGCGGCTAGGCTCCCAAAAAGTCCCACATATGTGGTATCCCCGTACTCAGGAGAAGCAGCAGAATTTATTTTGGGGTGTCATTTCACATATGCCCATAGCATGTGTGAGCAATATATCATTTAGTGACAACTTTGTGTAAAAAAAAAAAATATTTTTTTTTTTGTCATTATTCAATCGCTTGAGGCAAAAAAATAAAATATTCAATGGGCTCAACATGCCTCTTATCAATTTCCTTAGGGGGTCTACTTTCCAAAATGGGGTCATTTGGGGGGGTTTTGTACTGCCCTGCCATTTTAGCACCTCAAGAAATGAGATAGGCAGTCGTAAACTAAAAGCTGCGTAAATTCCAGAAAACGTACCTTAGTTTGTAGATGTGACAACTTTTGCGCAAACCAATAAATATACAATTATTGACTTTTTTTTACCAAAGACATGTGGCTGAATACATTTTGGCCTAAATGTATGACTAAAATTGAGTTTATTGGATTTTTCTAATAACAAAAAGTAGAAAATATCATTTTTTTTCAAAATTTGCGGTCTTTTTACGTTTATATCGCAAAAAATAAAAATCGCAGAGGCAATCAAATACCATCAAAAGAAAGCTCTATTTGTGGGAAGAAAAGGACGCAAATTTTGTTTGGGTACAACATTGCATGACCGCGCAATTTCCAGTTAAAGCAGCGCAGTGCCAAAGTGTAAAAAGACCTCTGGTCATTTACCAGCAAAATGGTCCGGTCTGAAAGTGGTTAAGTGATGAAATAGTTGTAAGCCATGGCTTGCTCTGTTTTTTTTTTTTATGATTAGCCAGCGGGCTGAACAAAAGAAAAATGAATGGATTCCTCCATCTACACAAGCAAGATAGATAGAGGAATCCTCCCCACTGGGACATTATATTCTGACAGCAGAGGTTTAGTGTTTGTCATTTGGTGACGCAATTGTGTTTGGACTGATGATTGGACGATGGAGTGGTCTTACAGTTAGTGATAGGCATTAGGTAATAGAGTCTCAGGTTTAGTGTTGGGCATTAGATTATGGAGTAGTCTTAGGTGTAGTATGGGCATTAGGTTATGGAATAGTCAAAGAGTTAGTGACGAAGTAGGGTTAGTGTTTGGGTTTAGGTGACGGAGTTGGGTTAGTGTTTGGGTTTAGATGATGGGGTTGGGTTAGTGTTTGGGTTTAGATGATGGGGTTGGGTTAGTGTTTGGGTTTAGGTGATGGAGTAGTCTTATGCCCCGTACAAACAATCTGACTTTCCGACAACAAAACCATGGATTTTTGTTCGAAGGATGTTGGCTCCAACTTGTATTGCGTACTCACGGTCACAAAATGTTGGCCAACAATTACGAACGTAGTGAAATACAAGACATATGGTAAGCCGATAAAAAGTAAGTTCAATAGTCATGTGATATCTCCATTATGGACGCTAGTTTTACAAGACCGAGCGCTTCCGGCTCGTACTGGATTCCGAGCATACGTGAACTTTTGTTCACGCGATTGGAAAGTCAGACAACAAAGTTTTGTTGGCGGGAAATTTGAGAACCTGCTAGCCAACATTTGTTGGCAGAAATTCCGACTACCAATGTTCGATGGAGCATACATACGGTCGGACTTTCAGCCAGCAAGCTCACATCCAACATTTCCTGTCGGAAAGTCTGATCGTGTGTACGTGGCATTAGGGATAGTGTTTGGATTCAGCAGGTTATGTTTTAGGGTTCAGGTTAAGGGTTAGACCTTGTGTTTAGGTGAGGTCTAATTAAGTGGAAACATTAGAGTAAAATGTTTTTGAGTTAAGTTAGAAATGAAAGCAAACATGTACTTTGCTCATTTAAGACAAAGAAATAGGTGTGTGTTTTAATCTGTCCCCTCCCTCCCATACTTGTCTTTCTTTCACTCCCCAGCTGCTCCGTTCAGCAGCAGATGGAGTATGTGACTCATTTGATGGGCCAATCAGAACATGCTGCCGGGGGGCTTCAATGCTTCATATTCAGGTTTAGGTTAAAGAAGACCTAGTCTGAGTGGGAATTACCATTTGTACTTAAAAGTACAACTATATTAAATTGTAGATTGCACTGAATTGAAGTTTCCAATATATTTTTACTTCCCCTTCAATCAGCTCTCCACCTCCCCTTTGTAATGAAGATGAGGAAAGGGAGTTGTTTGTAGTCCAAATCATGACAGCAGCCTAGTGTGAAAATGCTAATTCACCATAGATACAGTGCGGTGAGTGAGTGTTGTCACCTTAGCACAGGAAGTGCCTAGTTAGTCAGATTGAAAAAAAGACACAAGTCCATCTAGTTCAACCCAGAAAAATCATACAATCCCATATACACAATCCTTCATCCACAGTAGATCCAGAGGAAGGTGAAAAACCCAAGCAAATCATGATCTGATTTGCTACAGCAGGGGGAAAATATTCCTTCCTGATCCGCGAGAGGCAATCAGATTTTCCCCGGATCAACTTTACCTATAAATGTCAGTGCCCAGTTATATTAAGTACATTTAGGAAATAATACAGGCCTTTCTTAAAGCAATCCACTGAGCTGGTCAGAACCACCTCTGGAGGAGTCTATTCCACATTTTCATAACTCAACACCAAGTTGTCCATATGGACCCCTTATATATTTGTACATATTGATCATATCCCCCCTTAATCTGTTCTTCTCAAGAGAGAATAAAGTCCATTCCTCTGATCTTTCCTCATAGCTGAGCTCCTCCATGCCTCTTATCAATTTGGTTGCTCTTCTCTGCACTTTCTCCAGTTCCCCGATATCCTTTTTGAGAACTGGTGCCCAAAACTGAACTGCCTATTCCAGATGAGGTCTTACTAATGATTTGTACAGGGGGGCAAAATGATATCTCTCTGGAGGCCGTACCTCTCTTAACCTCCCTGGTGGTAATCCCAGGTGTGGCTCAGTGTTAAATTTCAGTACCATTAGCGGTAGCCCCAAGCCCCACTTGGGATTGCATCTCAGCATCCTGGTCCAGGTTACTTACCTTATCCTCAGGATCCTGTGATTCCCCCCCCCCCCCCACCCGCTGTTCTGTGTGCTGGGCTCAGTTCCCTTTGAGCGTCGTGGTGTATGGGGGCGGAGCCCGGTGGAGAATTCAAAAAGCACATAGTACACTGTGATCTTACAGATTACATTGCTGTATCAAATAATTTCACATTCCTTTTGTCCCCAGTGCTTTGTCCAGTGCCCTGCATGCACTGTTATATTATATATACTGTGCTTTCTGCCTGGAAGTTTGAGATTGTCCATGGCAACCAAAAAGTGGGGCACACCACTGATAACCTTTAGACCATTCAGAGTAAGAATCATTACCACGACTCTCTGAATTCGTTTTTGTAGCCAGCTTTCTGTCCATTTACAAATTGATATTTCCAAGCCTGTAGTCTTTACCTTACACATGTGTGGGGAACTGTGTCAAGTGCTTTTTCAAAATCCAACTATACCATGTCCACAGCCACCCCTCTGTCAGAGTATATTATGTCCACACCCACCCCTCTATCCAAGTATACCTCGTCCACACCCACCTCTCTGCCCAAGTATACCACATCCACAGCCACCCCTCTGTCCAAGTATACCACATCAACAGCCACCCCATTGTCCAACTATACCACGTCCACAGCCACCCCTCTGCCCAAGTATACCACGTCCACAGCCACCCCTCTGTCAAAGTATACCATGTCCACAGCCACCCCTCTGTCCAAGTATACCACATCCACAGCCACCCCTCTGCCCAAGTATACCACGTCCACAGCCACCCCTCTGTCAAAGTATACCACGTCCACAGCCACCCCTCTGTCCAAGTATACCACATCCACAGCAACCCCTCTGACTTTTTTTTACTTGCCTCCTTAAAAAAAGAAATCAGGTTTGTTTGACAGCTTCTATCTTTCATGAATCCATGCTGTCTGTTGGTTAAAATATTTTTTTTCCAACAAGAACTCATTTATGTGGTCTTTTATTAAACTCTCCGGTATCTTCCCGACTATAGAAGTTAAACTAACAGGTCTATAGTTACTTGGTAAAGACTTTGATCCCTTATGGGCACCACATTGGCCCTATGTCAATCCAGTCGTACCATTCCAGTCATTAAGGAGTCCCATTACTGGCAGTATCACCAGGTGAAAATTAAGGGAAAAAAGGAAACAAATGCAGTCACCCACATCTAAAAGATGGGTAGGCTACAATGTATCATGTGTTAGGCTTACACGCCATGCTGTGAAAATCAAAACACAAATAATGTACCATTGTGTTTTATTGTTGAAGTGGGCGAGGAGGAGTGCATGTATCCTCTGGATCTGTCAATTTATACCACACTTTGTGCATTAATGGTTTTATGTGTGGGTACATGATGGTAAGGAGAACGTTTTATCTCTCTTTTTATATATACAGCTGTCCTTGTTGTCTCGGTTTTGGATCGAACCACCACCTCCTCCCGTAGAATTTTTTGCAGTACAACCTCCCACCTTCCCAGCATTCTGAAAATGTTTTTTTGGACATTTCCTTGTAGAAAATTAGGGGTGGGAATGCTTCCTAATAATGCGGGGGGGGGGGGGGTGTACATAAAATTGGAGGGTTTTACATTCTTTCAATGTATTGCAAAAGATGCAGATGGACTGGGGTTGCCACCGTTTTCCCCACCAAACCCCGGACACTTTAGCAGCGTATGGCACATTTTTTTTTTTTAAGGGGTGTTAAGCTCTGTGGACCCCGGTGTCAATGGTGGGCACTCTCATAAGGGCGTTTCTCTTCACTAGACATGTGCACTGACAAAAAATGTGTTCGTTTTTGTATAATTAGTTTTTTTTGCTTTTTTTGGAAATTTTAAAATTCGGAAATTGAAAAATTCGAAAATCCGAAAATCTGAAAAAAAGAAAGAAAATCGGCAAAATCAAAATAATAACTAACTAATGATAACTAACTATTAAATTATAGGTATTGGAATTTCCTTTCAAATTTTGTTGTTATTGAACGTAACAAATACAAATTTATCTGAAGTTACGAATTATCTAAAATAACAAATGCCCCATCTAAACAAATGGAATGGAACAAATTAATAAATAATAATAATAAAAAGGTTTCATTATTATTATTGTTATTTATTATTATTAGATCGTTACGTTCCATTCTTTTAGATACGGCATTTGTTATTTCATATCATTTGTAACTTCGGATAAATTCTGTTCACGAACAGCCAAGTTTGAAAGGAAATTCCAATACCTATAATTTAATAGTTATTATTAGTTAGTTAATTCAGATTTTCGAGTTTTCGAATTTTCAGATTTTCATTCTTTTGAATTTTCAGATTTTCATTCTTATTTTTGAATTTTCAAATTTCCAAATATTCAAATTTCAGAATTTTCAAATGAGGAAAGTTCCGAACTTCACAATTTCCAAAATTTCGAATTTTCTGAAATTTCATACTCACTTGCTCAGTGACAGGAGAGAAAAGGGAGGGGGGGAGACTTTAGTCACAGACAGGCGAAGGATTGTGGGCTCACTCTCCCGAGGATGAAGCTCAGGCATCAGCACCTTTCATCCACCATGTATCTGCAGGATGCTGGGCTGCAAATTTTTACCCATTCCTTTTCTGAGGCACAGGACACCGGGGATTGGATGGTGGGACGGCATTGAGGGGTAAGGGCATGATGAGAAGGATCAGATCAAGCCCTCTTCCCTCTCCCACCCTTGGGGGAGGGGTGGAACTGTTCTGGCTCTGTGCAGTGTGAGAGAGAGAGTGTCGCAGACACTCAGCTTAGACAACTGCAGCCCTCCGAATGGTTGGCAACCCGGGTGATTAGGGTGTGCCCAGGCTGTGGGCAAGCCTATGCACTCATTGTGGCAGGCCAAAGGAAGGAGCAGCCTGCTCCGAACGCGTAGCCTTTCACCACCGCAGCCCTGATTGACAAGATTCCAGCCTTGCCTGGGTCCAATCAGACGCCGGTGACATCACTTCCTCTTCCACGGTCCATGCTGGTCAGTGTGGAGCTTCCTGGTTACTTTGCTCCTGGAGAAACACTGTGATCCATTCCAGCCAGCTGCTCAACCCCTTCCAGCTATCCGGAACAGCGGTGGGACCTACAGAGACATGTGGAATGCCGGGACTGCACTTTACTTTGACGAGAATGCATCTTCTATCATCATCTTGTAAGTGTTTTTAATCTTATCTTTTTAAAGTCACCATTTTAATACTACACTCAGGTTGGCGCCTCCCCCTCCTTGTTTTTTCCCTTACATGCCTTGCAGAGTTCTGGACACACTCTGAAGAATGGCTGCCTTCCGTTTTAACCCTTAATAACCCTTTATTTTCCAGTTACCAAACCTATATGGATACATCACCATCCAGCTATTACAGCCACAGACTGTACCCGTAAGAATGACTCCATCCGGAGCGCCAGATAAAACACTGACTAAATGCACTCGTTCTGGTACTTGGTTAGTTGGGGAAGCCACAGTCCGGTCTAAATAATGTGTCTGGGTTTCAGGCAGTTTTAAACTCGGACACATGAGTCAAAACCTGGATTCTTCGGGGTAACATCCGGACAGGTGGCAACCCTAAAGCCCTGCACACACTAGTGGAATGTCCAACAGAAAAAGTCAGACAGGAGCTTTACATCGTATATTCTGATCGTGTGTATGCCCCGTCTGACTTTTTATGTTCGAAATTCTGACAGGCCTAGAAAGAGATAAATAAAAAATTTCCGACGTAATCAATTCCTATCGGGAAAACCGCTCATCTGTATGCTGTTCCGACGTTCCAAAAACGACGCATGCTCTGAAGCAAGTAGGAGACAGAAGCTATTGGCCACTGGCTATTGAACTTCCTTTTTCTAGTCCCGTCGTACTTTTTGTACGTCACCGCGTTCTTGATGGTCAGACTTTGGTGTGATCGTGTGTACGCAAGACAGTTTCAGTGGAATTCAGTCGGAAAAAACCTTCAGAGTTTATTCTGACTGGAAAACCGGTTGTGTGTACGCGGCATAAGATGGGTGGAGTTGAGAATCCTTGGGTTAGGGAATTGCAGTCTAATGACTAGGCGTTCTTAAAATCCCAACAATTTGTGGATTTCACAAATGGTGAAGGTCCATGCCTCCATGAAGAACAAGCCCTTGGCTGGTGGCACATGTATACCATGCTCTTAGCTTGGCAACAGTGCACCTTTAAATTTCAAACCGTTCTTTTCCTAGAATGACTGAACTATCAGCCAAAGAGAACTTCCATCCTCCTTATCCTGACCATCTTTTGTTCTCTACTCCTGAAGCGAAAGGATAAGGTTTTCTCGACGCTTGTGATCAGGAAGACAAAATAGATAGACCTTTTAATTGCAACAGGGATTTGCTGTAAAGTCAGATTAATTATTATAGAACAGCTGGGATCCTTGTCTGCACAGCACGCTTATTTATATCAGTGGTACCAAAAAAAAAATCTACAATTCTCATTCAGGGCGGAAGGTTTGGAAAACAATTTTCTGTTCTACAGAAACATAATTAATGGTGCGTAATGATAAAGCAGACCTAAAGCTTAAAGGGAGCGCATTGGTATTTTTTAATGTGTATTGCGTATGAAATAAATTTTTTGAGATGTATAATTTATATTTATAATTTGTAGCTAGCTGGGGCACTTGAATTAAAGATGAACAATTTTATGCAAAAAGTTATAAAACCTCAGTCTATTCATTTATTAGGAAATAATTGGCTGTAAATCACTAAAGTTTTTTCCTTTTATTTTAAATCGGAGACCAAGCTTTATTGAGTTTCATACAAAATACAAAAGGTAGGAGTGTAGATCGTAAATTGCATACATTAGTATAAAACCCAACAAGATAGTGACATAAAATTTCACAATTGGCGACACCGGTCCGAGACGTGATAAAACAGAAATAAAAAAAAAAATAATTAGCATATGAATAATCATCTCAGGCAATAGACAAAGCCATAGAGGACAATTAAAAGACACGTGCACTGACAAAAAAATGTTTGTTTTCTTTTTTTTGCTTTTTTTGGAAATTCGGAATTCTGAAATTTTGAACATCTGAATTCTCAAATTTCCGAATTTTCTAATTTCCGAAATTCCGAACTTCCGAAATTTTCAAATTTTTCCAATTTCCAAATATCGATTTTACGAAATGAAGATTTTCCAAAATTTTTTTTTTTTTTCTTTTTTTTTTTTGCCACGTCAGTAAACTCGTGGGAATGCAAATCAAATCTGCTGTTCATCGTAGTCCCGACTCGTTACAACAACATTGTAGCATTAATCTTTCAAATGTATGTGGGGTTTTTTTTTTTAATACCCATCGGGCAGAATACATTTTTCCCCCTTTAAACATATCTTTACAAAATATTCTCCTGCCCTACCACCTCTCCCACCTCCTGGGTCTCTCCTCTATATCAGGTAACCTATCATTCTGCCCGCCATCGTTCTATATAACCTCTACCATCCTCTCAACATATCTTGATGTTTGTTGGTATTCTTCCCAGACTTTCCATCCCTTTACAAATCCCGTTTCTCCGGGTTCTCCACTGTGCTTTAGATACTCCAGGTTGTAGATTTTATTGATTTTACTAAACCAACTTTTCAAAGAGGGGGTCTCTGGGTTTTTCCACTGGCAGGGGATTAAACTCTTTGCTGCGTTTAGACTTGGAATCAATGATAACCTGTATTGTTTAATAGGCAAGGTAGTCCCATGCAGCAGTTAATAAAACAATCTTCCAGAAAACTTTAATTTTAGGGCATGTTTACCAAATGTGGACCACAGAGCCGATTTCTGAGCATCCCCTCAAGCATAAGTTAGAGAACCCCTTTTGGAAATGATGTATTCTATCTGGGGTTAAATGCCACCGGCAGGGGCGTATCTAGAGCATTTGGCACCCGGGGCGGATCCTATATCTGGCACCCCCCCCACCATAAAATGTAAAAACACCCACTGTGTCCCCTGCATACCTCTGCATCCTTCAATATCTTTTTGTCACTACTGTGTACCCCCCCTCTCCACAACTGCACCTCTGGACCCCTTTAAATTACACAGCACCCTGCACCTCTGGACCCCTTTACATTACACAGCACCCTGCACCTCTGGACCCCTTTACATTACACAGGACCTTGCACCTAAGGACCTCTTTACATTACACAGCAGCCTGCACCTCTGGACCCCTTTACATAACATAGCACCCTGAACCTCCTGACCCCTTTACATTACACAGCCCTTGTACCTATGGATCCCTTTACATTACACAGCACCCTGAACCTCTGGACCCCTTTACATTACACAGCCCTTGTACCTCTGCACCCCTTTACATTACACAGCCCCTCACAGCTCTGGAGCCTCTGCATGTTACACAGACCCCCCTACAGTGCAGACTCCCCTCCCTACCATACAGACCCCCATCTACAGTGTAGACCCCCCTACAGTGCAGACCCTCCTACAGTACAGACCCCTCCACCCTATAGCGCAGACCCCCCCCCTACAGTGCAGACCCTCCTACAGTACAGACCCCTCCCCCTACAGCGCAGACCCCCCTACAGTACAGACTCCCCTACAGTGTCGAATCTTCCCCTACAGTACAGACCCCCCCTACAGTGCAGGACCCCTCCTACAGTGCAGGACCCCTTCTACAGTGCAGGACCTCCCTACAGTGCAGGACCTCCCTACAGTGCAGGACCCCCCTACAGTGCAGGACCCCCCCTACAGTGCAGGACCCCCCTACAGTGCAGGACCCCTTCTACAGTGCAGGACCCCCTACAGTGCAGGACCCCCTACAGTGCAGGACCCCCCTACAGTGCAGGACCCCCCCTACAGTGCAGGACTCCCCTACAGTGCAGGACCCCTTCTACAGTGCAGGACCCCTTCTACAGTGCAGGACCCCCTACAGTGCAGACCCCCCTACAGTGCAGACCCCCCTACAGTGCAGACCCCCCCTACAGTGCAGACCCCCCTACAGTGCAGACCCCCCTACAGTGCAGGACCCACCACAGTAAAGAACCCCCCTACAGTGCACAGCCTCCCCTAAGGACCCATAGTGTACCTCGAGCCCAAGGCAGCGGCATTACAGGGGGGAGGTGCGCCGGGTCCCGGATCACTGAGCCGGCAGATGTCACTCCACTCGAGTGCTGCTCGCACCCCCCCCCCTGCAATGCTGTCCACTGCCAGTGCCTCAGGCTCCTCTGTCTGGGCTGTGAACCCGAGGCACGACGCTGTCTCCTCTTTAGTTGCGGAGGGGGGGCTGGCCTGACACCCCCCCAGTGTGTGGCACCCGGGGCGGCCCGCCCCCCCGCCCCCCCACTTAGTACACCACTGGCCACCGGGCCATAAATTTATAATTAATTTCCAATATACTGTAATCCGGTGAGATTGCATGTGGCATCTTTAGTATTTTGTTAATCTCTGTTAATTTCAAAATTCGGAAATTTAAAATTTTCGAATTCCAAATTTCCGAAATGTCACATTTTTGAAAGTTTGAACATTAAAAAATTCGAAATTCTGAAAAATTTGTAAAGAAAAGAAATTCGGAACTAAATTAATTTCCCGTGTCTACAATATATGTTGTCTAGGGAATAACATCTCGATTAGCCTAATCATGGTGAAAGGGCTATTAATAATAATAATAATAACAGCAACCCAAAAGGAAGGATACGTCATCAGTGGCGTAAAATCCAATTCACCACTACGAGATGCAAGTTGATTTTATTTTATTTACTATATATTTTATATGTTTTACTAAATTTTAATTTTATTATATTTACTATAGTTTCACTTTAAGGCTGGGTTCGCACTTATTTGAATTTGATGCAGATTTCCCCCCCGCATTCAATTCACATGACAGGAGAGTGGGACTGAAATTCAATGGAGCCAATTTATACACTCCCAGGGAGGCCACGATCCACATTTGGAAAGGGTCCTGTGCATCTTTGGCTCCGATTCAGGTGCGAATTCAGACCTGATTCGCACCTGAAGCAGTAAACGGGGACACACTGGGCCCTTTCCTTGAGCCACGACCACACGTGTGAACCCGGCCTAAATGTAAACCTTACTTGTTTCCTACTGCCTTATTCCGATAGGTAATAATAGAATCTGTGTAATACTTACCTGCTGGAACTGCTCCTCTGTCTACGGCCAGACCAACTCTTTGGTCTTTGGAATTAATAAAAAGTCTAGGAGATTGAAATTCAGGCAGAGCTGGCTAGTAAACGGCTCTGCCTGAACACTAAGGCCTCATGCACACGAGACGCAGTTAAACGCATGTTCAGATGCAGTTGGACACTTTTTTTTAACTGCCCCTGAACTCATTCAATGTTATCCTATGTGTCCATGCACACAGTCTAGTTTTTTGCCGTTTTTATGCAGTTGCGTTAAACCTCGTTTTTCCAGAAGCAAAAAAATGGGTTCAGACACAAAAATTTCCACGTTTCATACACTAAACGCGGCACCCGCGTTTAGCCGCGTTTGCGTTTATAAGCCTTTTTAAAGGAACCCAATTTTTTGGACCTGAAAACTCAGAAATATGATCTGAGAATGACATTTTATGACCTGACTTTGGGGGCCCATATCTTGGGGTCACTTATTGCCAGGAACCCCAAATCCGGTATGCAGACACTGTGTATCTAACACTATAACATATCCAAATTTGGGGTTCCTATCACCAAGTGACCCCGAGATAGGGGGCCCCAAATCAGGTCACAAAATGTCATGCACTTTTCTGCATCAGAGAATTACATTTTGCGACCCGAATTTGGGGGCCCATATCTTGGGGCCAATTATTGCCAGGGACCCCAAATTCTGTATGCAGACACTGTGTATCTAGCACTACAACATATCCAAATTTGGGGCTCCTATCACCAAGTGACTCCGAGATAGGGGGCCCCAAAGTCGGGTCACAAAATGTGATGCACTTTTCTGCATCAGAGATACATGGCCTCAAAGTCAACTGTGACCATCTGTGGCAATGTAATTTGGTCATTAGGGTTGGGTGTTATGGTAAGTGGTTATCCGTTAGGGTTATTGTTTAGGATTAAGAGTTAGATTAGGGTTAGGCCGCGTACACACGGGCAGACTGTTCGCCCAACTTTGTCCGCTGAACAGTGTTTGGGCGGACAGTCCGCTCGTGTGTGGGCTTTCAGCGGACAGTTTCAGCGGACAGTTGGACGGACAAGGTTTTTCGGAAATTCCGAAAAACTGTCCGCTGAAACCTTGTTTGAGCGAACAGTCCGCCCGTGTGTAGGCTTGTTCGTCAAACAAAGTTGCGCGCATGCTCAGAAAGGATTTTCACGCCGAAAGCTATAATGCAGTGTATAGGACGTCGTATTTTTCGTCCCGTCGTACGTGCCGTTCACGTCATCGCGCACGGTTTCAGCAAACTGTTCGTTCGTCGTGTGTGGCCATGTCCGTCCATGCTAATTTTGAGCGGACTGTTTGCCGAAACTGTTGGACGGACAAAGTTGGGCGAACAGTCCGCGCGTGTGTACGCGGCCTTAGGGTTGTTTAGGGTTAGGGCTAGTGTAAGGGGTAGGGTTAGTGTTACAGGTTAGGGTTAGGGTTAGTGGTTAGTGTTAGGGTTAGGATGAATGGTTAGGGTTAGGATTCTGGATATTTTAATAAGGCATTAAAAAATATTATACTACCATATACAGCAGCAAAGAATTAAAATATATTAATCAGTACATATTTCACGATAAAAATATATTAAAAAATTGGCCAAATAAATTTAAAACAATTATAAAAAATCTAATTAACATAGATTTGCTTTTAAATAAAACAATTTTAAACTAGAAAAAATGAATAAAAACATATATTAAGATTAAAAAATAAATAATTAACTATTTTAATATTGTTTTATATTAGAAATAATGAAAACATGTTAAAAATTGCCACAAGAAAATTTTAGATATTTAAAAAAAATTGATAATTTGCTATAAATAGACATTATTTTTTTTATAATAAAGGACAGAGAAAATAATTCATCTGTACATCTATAGATAAATATATTTTATAAATATATACACATACCTAATCGTTACCAACAGACGTTCCTCTGGTGACACACTGTTGGACATCCGGCTAAAATTAAAAAACTTGTCGGGGTCGGTACGCAGCTGCACATACATGTTTGTGAAATATCCAACGGACATTCGCTGTCCCATCAACAGATGGGTCCAATATCGACGAGCTCTGACTCTGGACCTCTCACGAAATTTGCGAAAACGTTGCTGTCTCATCAAGAGCAACATCAGGAGCATTTCCTGACATATATTCAATATGGGATCCATTTCAAAATATATACCACAGAAAGAGAGGCAAATGCAAGTGTACAACTGCTCTCTATGCTGCTGCTGCTCACTCTGATCAAAATAGCAGAAATAGTTAAAAAAAACATGCTTTGAGAGCTTGGGGAGAGTCTACATGATGTTATCTTTATAAACGCTTATAAACGCTAAACGCGCCATGCAAACGCGGCAAAACGCGCGTTTCTAAGCGCACGTTTCAGCTTTTTTTGAACAGAGTTTTCACCTGCGTCTCGTGTGCATGAGGCCTAAACCTCATCTTCAGTGTACAAAATGTGACCATCATGTGTAGATTGTTCATCAAAAGTCAGGTACAGCTTCTGGCTTCATCAGTTGGTATAGGAAAGAAAGCTGGTAAGTGAACTTTGAGTTCATCTTAGACTAAAGGTCTACACGATAACTTTACTTCTATTAGTTATGCTCTATATCAGCCTTTTTCAACCAGGGTGCCTTGAGGTTTCTTCAGGGGTGGCAAAATGCCTAAAAATTGCCCAATTGTATGCAGGCCGGTGTGTGGATGAAGGCTGCCTTTTTAGTTACACCAAGTCGCAGGTTTTCATCGTGCACCATTGCACCATTACAACCTTCTGGATGCAGGTGTCCTAATGACCAGTGGCATCATCAGTTGATGAGGAGTATATCAGTCACCTGCATAGCTATTTTTGTCAGTGTTGGGGTCACATTAGCTGAGCACGGAGAAAAACTGAGGGAGAAGAGAAACACTGGAATACTAGTCAGTACCAGTTAGCAAAAGTGTATTTGCTTTGGAAGAATAAATCATTGCTAATGTTGGGTGTCCTACTTGGACTTGTGGATTCTGCTGCATTACATATAACTATTAGAATAGCTGCCTCGAGATCATCCACATCATTTAAAGGGCGCCTTGACTGAAAAAAAGGTTGAGAAACACTGCTCTATATGGCCAGTCAAATTCCTCCACCCCAAACTGTGTCTGTCCTAATTAGTCATGCCATCCCTGTGCTCATCTTCTGCATTTATCTGCTCCGGGACTCTCTTTTGTGGCTCGCAGTCTCCTCTCTAATTTTCACCTGAGTCCTGACCTCCTCACAAAGGTGTTCTATCGGGTTTAGGTCAGGACTCGGGTTGTGCAGGCCAGTCAAGCTCTCCGCCCCAAACTCGCTATTCCACGTCTTTGTGGACCTTGCTTTGTGCACTGGTGCGCAGTCGTGTTGGAACAGAAAGGGGCCATCCCCAAACTTCCCACAAAGTTGGGAGCATGAAATTGTCCAGAATGTCTTGCTGACTTCACCGGAACTAAGGGGCCAAGCCCAACCCCTGAAAAACAACCCCACGCCATAAACCCACCTCCACCAAATGATTTGGACCAGTGCACAAAGCAAGGTCCATAAAGACATGGATGAGTGAGTTTGGGGTGGAGGAACTTGACTGGCATGCACAGAGTCCTGATCGGAGACTGCGAGCCAGGTCTATTCGTCCAACATCAGTGCCTGACCTCACTAATGCTCTTCTGGAAGAATGGTCAAACATTCCCATAGACACCCTCCTAAACCTTGTGGACGGCCTTCCCAGAAGAGTTGAAGCTCTTATTGTAGCAAAGGGTGGACCAACTCCATTTCGAACCCTAAGGACTAAGACTTGGGATGCCATTAAAGTTCATGTGCATGTAAAGGCAGGCGTCCCAATACTTTTAACAACATAGTGTATAATCCGGCACATTTTGGGGTCTGGACCTTGGGATTAGCCACATTTTTTAAATAAACGATGGGCCCACTTAGAGGTCTGACTTTCAATTCCGCCAGCAATTCCCTTTTAAAATATTGTCTTTAATGAAAAGATAAAATAAGGATGGGCACAGGAGACCATTTAATATATGTAAACTATGGAAGTTCATCATCATATCGCCTTTCACTCGCTAAACTTCCCCATTCTTCCCCTTCATCTCGTACCAGCACAAATAAAGAGCCATGATAGTCAGATAAATATTCCCTCCGGAGTGCATTCAGCTCGTGCAGAAGTTACTCCTCTCGCCTTATCTCCCGCGCTCCGTCTGGGGAAGACTGCGCTCTCTCACCGAACATCCATTCAGAGATGGCTTTTATATCTCTTTGAATTCCTCCATTTGAGCTTTCCAGCCATTCTCTATTCACAAATTGGCAGCGGCTTCGAGAATGAAAGGAGCGGTATAATATAGCTGGCGCATTTTGCTCTGATAATTTATATTTTTTTCGACAACTTGTGGTAAAAATGAGAATGAAAGAGAGAGAGAGAGAGAGAAGGGAGGGGGAACCAAAAAAAAAAAGCCGGCCAGTGATTTCAGAAATAATGCGGGTTAAAAAGCAAAAGGAAAGTCACAAAAGTTGCCAGAGGCCTGGCCTGTATCGCTGTGTGATCGTTATCCGAGGGGCTCCGAGCATAAATAATGTAGGGCTGCGAGTCAAACTGTTGCGCGAATAACATAACCGTTACCCTGGGGCAGGCTTAGAACTGCACATAAACATGCATTATATATTCCGACCAGGAACGGGCTCTGTTCTTAAGAAGACGCCACTATCACAGCTACTTCCCTAAACACCTCCATGCTTGGGATTATTAGCTCTAGACGTTATGACGGCTTCTGCTGGGCAAGATTCAACCTCTTCCTTTTTTTTTTTTTTCAATTAGGGCACTGTGTCTACATGTGGACTACAGCGGGAGCAAGGCCGTCTGTGAAAATGCTGTTCATAGTTAGAAAAGAAAGAAAAAAAAGAATAGAAAAGCTTGATCTTGTTTTAAAATGAAGGTTTTTGACCAGCCTTTCTCAACCTTTTGAACACAGAGGAACCCTTGAAATAGTTCTCCGGTCTGAGGGAACCCCTGCTAAAAATTAGAAATCTACAACTCATGATACATGATACATGATACATGATACATTAGTGTGATGGTCAGTGAGAGGAATGGTCCTTACACTTGTGGTCATTGGGAAGAATGGTCCTTACACTTATGCTCCGCCGGACCCGGTCCCTCCGAAAAATTTGCTCGTGTGTATGCTATTCCGACGGACTAAAACCGACGCTAGGGCAGCTATTGGCTACTGGCTATGAACTTCCTTATTCGAGTCCAGTCGTACGTCATCACGTTCCAATCCGTCGGAGTTTAGTGTGATTGTGTGTGGCCAAGTCCGCTCAGTCGAAAAGTCCATCAGAACTCTGTCGGAACTCCGGCAGAACTCCTTCGGATGTCTGTCGGACATAAGTCCTCTCATGTGTACGGGGCTTTACACTTGTGGTCAGTGAGAAGAATGGTCCTTACACTTGTGGTCAGTGAGAAGAATGGTCCTTACACTTGTGGTCAGTGAGAAGAATGGTCCTTACACTTGTGGTCATTGGGAAGAATGGTCCTTACACTTGTGGTCATTGGGAAGAATTACCTCCTTACAGATATAGCTAAAAAGATCAATGGTGTGAGTGGGAACTTATCTGAGAGGCAGAAATTGGCCAATGCTGAAGGAACCCCTCGCAACCTCTGGAGGAACCCTGGTTGAGAATCACTGGTTTAGGCAATTTTTTTTTTTTTTTTTAAACTTGTAGCAGGTTTTAAAAAAAGGAAAAAAAGCTTTTGCTACCATGCTCACTCCATCCCTGGAGTTGTACTCCTCCGTCTTCTTCAAGGTTGAATGATGGCTAGCATCACTTCCTCTGATCCCAGGCTGTCGTTGCCCCATCCCCGGAGGTGCATCATCACACCAGAGTGGATGTAGAATACTCCTGGATAGAATGCCACTCACGTGTCACTAAGCGGCGCTGCTCTGGTCCAGAAGTAAAGTCCGGCTTCCCCCAGCCAACAAGGAGGTCATGCAACCTCATATGACCTGCCTGAAGACTGCAGGATAAAAAAAAAGTGTACAGTTGGGGACCAAAAGTTTTCAGAATGACACAAATATTAACTTTCATGAAGTCTGCTGCCTTTGTTATGATGGCAATTTGAATATACTCCAGAATCCTATGAAGAATGAATTGCAATAAATTGTAAATTCCCTCTTTGCCATGAAAATGAACTTTATTCCAAAAAAAAAAAAAAAAAAAGATTTCCACTGCATTTCCTGAAGCAAAAGGACCAGCTGACATCATGTCGCTGATTCTCTCATTAACACAGGTGTCAGTGTTGACGAGGACAAGGCTGGAAATCACTCTTTAATGCTGATTGAGTAAGACCCCTTTCACACTGAGGGCATTTTGCAGGAACCATAGTGTTATAAATAGCTCCTGTAATCCGCCCTCAAACAGCTGCTCACACTGGGGCGGCGCGCTGCAAGGACGCCAGGAAAAGTCCTGCCAGCAGCTTCTTTGGAGCGGTGTGTTTACCGCTCCTCCACCACTGCTCCCCATTGATTTCAAGCAGGGCTATACCGCTAGCAAAACTCCGCTATTGTGGGTGGTTTTAACCCTTTCTCAGCCGATAGTGGCGGTTAAAAGCGCCCCGCTAGTGGCCGGAATGCACCCCAAATCCGACGGTAAAACACTGCTAAAAATAGCGTTTTGGCGCCGTCGCTATGGGGTCTTAGAATAACCGACTGGAAGCTTTAAAAGGAGGGTGGTGCTTGAAATCATTGATCTTCATATTTTTTCCGTTCTTTTATTTTGTATTCTGTTTTGTTTTACTATATCATATCATATTCTATTCTTTTATTTTCTATTCTATTCTTTTCTATTCAATTCCTTTTTTCTATTCTATTTAATTCTCTTCTGAAATTCAAATTTGATTTGAAAAAAAAAAATGTAAATTTGATTTGAATTCAAATGTATTCTATTTGTAATTAAAATTTAAGAAAATGGTTATATTCTTTCTATTTTATTACATTATATATTTTTTTATTCTATGCTATTCCTTTATTTTCTATTCTATTTTATTCTTTTATTTTGTATTCTGTGCTGCTTTACTCTATTATATTCTATTTTTAGTTTCTATTCTATTCTTTTCTATTCAATTCCCTTTTTTTCTGTTCAATTTAATTCTCTTCTGAAATTCAAATTTGATTTGAAAAAAAAAAATTAAAAATTTGATTTGAAAAAAAAATCGAATTTCTATTTGAATTCAAATTTATTCTATTTGTAATTAAAATTTAAGAAGATGGTTATATTCTTTCTATTTTATTACATTATATATATTTTTTTATTCTATGCTATTCCTTTATTTTCTGTTCTATTTTATTCTTTTATTTTGTATTCTGTGCTACTTTATTATAGTCTATTTTTATTTTCTATTCTATTATTTTCTATTAAATTCCTTTTTTTTCTATTCTATTTAATTCTCTTCTGAAATTCAAATTTGATTTGAAAAAAAAAAAAAATTGGATTTGAAAAAAAAATCGAATTTCTATTTGAATTCAAATTTATTCTATTTGTAATTAAAATGTAAGAAGATGGTTATATTCTTTCTATTTTATTACATTATATTATTTTTTTATTATATGCTATTCCTTTATTTTCTATTATATTTTATCCTGTCCTTTTATTTTCTATTGTATTCTTTTCCTTTTATTTTCTATTCAATTCCTTTATTTTTTTATTCTATCCCTTTATTTTCTATTCTATTTTTTTTCCATTATTTTATTTTCTATTCTGTTCTGTTTTACTCTATTATATTAAATTCTTTTATTTTCTATTCTATCCAATTTGTTTCTATTCAATTCCTTTTTTCTATTCTATTTAATTATTTTCTGAAATTCAAATTCGATTTGAAAAAAATGTAAATTTTTATTTGAATTAATGATCCATATATACTGTATCTTTGGTTTTAAAAGACCAAAAATGTATATAAATATAAATTAAAAAATTTATACGAGTTGTATTGCTCTTTAATATATACCAGGATATGTTGTGTTTATAAGAATTTGTTACCTTTCCAGATTTTGTTCATGTGTGCTCCTGAAGATGTTCTATCGTGTGAAACCCCCACCTGTGGATTATTAAATTGGAAATATTTGTAAACCCATGTCAGAGATGTGTGAAGGTTGCCACTGTAAACCTTGGTCTGAAAAATTCTAGTTGCCTGACTGTCATATTGCCCCTTCCCCTGGCTCCAGTATTCAGTCGCTGACCCCAGGATTTCCACACTTCATGAAGCACATTCCTGTTCCAGATCCCTGACTCAGTACTGAGACGTAACCGGCAGGTTTCCCAGGAGTCCGCTGGTGGCAGGAGAAGGATGGTTTGTCCAACAGTATTGGACATATTGCCAGGTAAACCTCCTACCACAACATACTCTTTTTTTTTTTTTTCCAGCTTGGAGCAAGTTGCTAGTAAGCACACCTTACAGCATAAGACACATTGCAAGTTAGGTATCTCCCATAGCATGGGGCACCTCTCCGGGTAAGTACCAACCTCCAGTTTTGGACACCCCACCCGGTAATTATCATCTTCAGCAAGGGACAAGGTCATCAAGTATCTCCTACAGAACAAAACACCTTTTCTTACAGTGTGGGACTTGCTGCCAGGTGAGTATGCCCTATAGCATGGTACAAGTCACCAAGTACATTAACCCTTACATGCTGCTAGGTAAGTACCCCCACAGCATGGGAAACATCATCAGGTAAGCATCCCCTACAGTGTGATAGGTCACCAGCCAAGTACTCCCTATAATATTGTTAAATAGTCCATGCTTCACACTCCCCTTTAGGGTTCACACTCACCAGAGAGATGAACATCTCAGGCATTGATATGTATGGGCAACCATCAGCTTCAGTATC
This sequence comes from Lithobates pipiens, assembly GCF_037356315.1. Classification (NCBI taxonomy): domain Eukaryota; kingdom Metazoa; phylum Chordata; class Amphibia; order Anura; family Ranidae; genus Lithobates; species Lithobates pipiens. The sequence continues at coordinate 219,494,752 of NW_027507789.1, forward strand.
ATGGAAAGGGTCACACTTTATCCTGCGATCTCCACCGGTACTCGAAAAGAAGAGGGTCTTAAATAGCCTGATATTGTTTCATCCCACGTTTTTTAAAGTATTCAATCCATCCATTTCCATCAGTAAAAGTGCATATGAGGTTAACTAAGTAACGATCGGTGTTTATCACAACCCAGGTAGTATAAAACTCACACTATAGGAAGCCAGCATCCACCCCTTACTTCCTGGTTCATCACTTCCTGTTCGTGGAACGCACAAGTCATTTCCGGTTGCCGTAAGGTCATCTCTTGACGCGTTTCGTCATCATGACACTCTCTGAGAAAGTTATCCCTATAGCTTGGAACACGAAGCCAACCAATCACTCACTGTTAACTTGCAAATGGGGCAGCACCTGCCCTCCAACCAGACCTGTTCCACCTCCTGGTTTCTGCCCTGCTGTGAAGAAGAAGACCGCAGCAGTGGGGGGGGGAGAGGACACACAGGCAGCTGATCAGAGTGGCTGCGGCGGTCCAGATTCGGACCATGGGCCGCCATTTTGCAATGCCTGCTGTATATATAGTATGGAATATAGATGTTTCCACCATGTCAGAAAGTGGTAAGTGGTTGCCACATCACTGAATATATGAAGAAAAGGGCAATGCCCCCTAAAATGGGATTTTAACGTCGATGACACCACCAAAATTGAGTAAAAACTAATATTTATTGGTACATATAAAAAAGATCAATCACACATGTGATGATCTTGTGAAAACAAGGCAAGAACAAATGATAAAATCATTGCAGGCATACAATAATGTATAATATTACTCTTCAATGTCCGAAAACACTCTTCGGTTACCCAACGTGTTTCAGATTCAAGCCTTTCGTCAGGGGTACTTAAAGAGTAGTTCCACCCAAAAGTGGAACTCCGCTTTAAGTGGAGGAGACAAATGAGTGGAAGTTCCACTTTTGGGTGGAACTCCGCTTTACGTACCTCTGACGAAAGGCTTGAACCTGAAACGCGTCAGTACCGAAGAGTGTTTTTGGGGACAGGTGGCACACTGGGGACAGGTGGCACACTGGGGATAGATGGCACACTGGGGACAGATGACTTAAGGCTGCTGCAGCCGCTAATCTCTCCCTCCTCACACGCTGTCTGTGTGAGGAGGGAGAGCCGGCAATGAGATATGATTTCATATGTTTACATATGAGATCATCTCTCATTGGGCACGCCGATCGCACTGTAAACGGCCGCTGTGATTGGCCGTTTACAGTGATCTGTGACTGGCTGTGTCCGGGGGACACGGCCAGCACAGAACTTCCCCTATGCACGCTCGCGGGAGCGCGCATTGCGTAAGTAAACAGGAGGCCGAGAGCGCGCCATACCGTTTTTATATGTAATGGCGGAGTTCTGCGATTTTTATCGGGATGCGACATTATGGCGGACACTTTTGACACTATTTCGGGACCAGTGACATTTATACAGCGATCAGTGCTCTAAAAATGCACTGATTACTGTGTAAATGACACTGGCATGGAAGGGGGTTAAACACTAGGGGGCGACCAAGAGGTTAAGTGTGTCCTAGGGAGATATTCTAACTGTGGGGGGAATGGGCTTCAACTCACACGACAGCGATCACTGCTGTCGATGACTGGGAGAAGTAGACCCCTGTCATGTCACAAGGCAGAAGAGGGAAATGCCTTGTTTGCATAGGCATCTCCCCAATCTGCAGTTCTGTGACACGATCGATAGGATGGGATCGAGTCCGCCAGTCCCGCGGGATCGAGTCCATCAAGTCCAACCTGTGTGTGTGATTAGATATTGAGTTATAGGTTAGAATTCCTGAGTGGGAGGGTAACAACAACAGTTTCTGAAAAGTTAACAAGTAGAGAAAAAAGAAACAATGTAAAGTTAAAAGAAGAGTATTTAGAACCCAAGTGCAGATCGTGTCTGCTTAGGTAAGTGGGGCTTATTTCCGAGGTAAAGCTCCATTTGATGAGGCTTGCGAAGAAGGCTGCTTGTGTGGGCGACATAGCGGCTAGACTATAACATCATGGGGACTATTAGGTATCACTCACTTGCTGACACTCCATTGGGATTCTGCTAGGGCTGCCGGCAGATGGGGATGAAGGTGGTTTGTTAGGAAGAATCTTCCAGGTTTTTAGAAGCCGGAACCCTTTGTTGGCAGAGGTAATTACATGCGTGGCACCTTCCTTAGTTACGATCAGTTTGGTTGGGAATCCCCATTTATAACCAATGCTATGGTTTCTCAATACTTTGGTGATGTTTTTCAGGTTTATGAGGAGTTGTACTGTATGTTGTGATAAGTCTGCATAAAACTGGAGATCAGAGTAATGAAGAGATGGGGCTTTTTCAGCCCCCAAAAGGGGGGGGGGGGGGGGACTTTACATGAAGCACGTGACTGCAAAAAAATAATTAGGTGATCATAAGGGAACTTTATTAACGTGATCCTAGAACATACAAGTGATAATCACAATTTACATATAATTATACATAGAATACAAAAATGAGTCATAGGGTAGATAGACATACATTGTAATATTCATATCAATGGTAAAATGATAAACAATAATAACAAGAGATAATAATGGGTAAAGCAATCAATCACTCCATAAAAATTTTTTAGCTCCTTATTTTCACCTCCTTGTACCACTATTATAGGTTGATGAATTAATCATCAGCCCCACCTCTTTTTTTAGATACGCCTTGGTTCTTGCGCCAGCCTTGTTTGGCACCCGTTTCGTCTCTGTGGGGCCCCCTGCCGCGGCTCCCGGTTGGTGGGAACTCCGGAAGGTTTATGGTCCCCCACCACTACACCACCATTATATAGAACTCTAGTGAGTATATTTATAAAAAACCCTCCTTCTCTCTTTGCATATACATTAGGGATGGAAGCACGTGTCGTTGCTCTATTAGTTCAATTTGATTACTTCCCCTGCTCCTATGACCTATTGTGTATCCTCCCCTGTTTTTATATTCACTTATGGTCTATATCTTTTAATTATCTCAAACTTTTTGACTAATTTTATTTATTATTTTTTATTACTTTATATTCTCACCCATTTTTATATGTCCATTATCATCTGAATTAGCTAGTTGTTCTATTACCGATGGTGGTTGGTTGGTGGGGCTGTCTTGCCGTCAGTTTTTTTTCTCCCCGTCCGGGAGCTGTGACGTGCATTTTGGGTCTCCTCCCACCTCTGTTCCTTGGGGTGGGTGGATACGCCACCTTTGAGCGTCAACGTCAATGTAAATTGTGATTATCATATGTATGTTCTAGGATCACGTTAATAAAATTCCCTTATGATCACCTAATTATTTTTTTGCAGTCACGTGCTTCATGTAAAGTCCCACCCCCCCCCTTTTGGGGGCTGAAAAAGCCCCCTCTCTTCATCATTTACATTGGGATGGAAATGTGTGACCTTACCAGGCCATGATTTCCTGAAAGTCCCTAAAAACCCCTCCTTCTCTCTTTGGAGATCAGAGTACTCAGTAGTGGGGTGTCCCCCCTTTCGGGTAATTTGCATCAGGCGATCTTTGGATTGGTAAAAATGCATGCGGAGAAGAACGTCTCCGGGGACATGTTCTGGTATGAAAGTGGGCTTCAGGATGCCATGAATTCTCTCAATAGATATTTCCATAGGGGGAGGTCTGGCATAAGGATAGACAGAAACGTGGTGACATAAGGTTGCAGTTCAGTTGTGTTCACAGATTCAGGAATGCCCCTTATCTTCACATTATTCCTTCTTGATCTGTCCTCTAAATCTTCCAGTTTTACTTTAATCCAAATCAGTGATTGTTGTTGCATATTCCCCTATTTTTACTTCTATATGATCCACCTTGTCTCCCACAGCCGTGAGTTCAGAGCTGAATTGCCTCATGCAGGCCATCATGTCTGTGTGGGTGGTACTCCTTAGAGAAATGAGCATGTGCTTGAGCGTTGTGTAGAGGATAGGCTGATTTAATGCGGGGAAAGCTGTAATAGAATCAGGAAACTCTCTAGTGTCTTCCTGTGAGTCTGTGTGTGATCTCACCTCATGCTGCTACATCTGAGTCCTCCATCCTGCTCCTTGCCTTTCCTGAGTTTCTGCCAAGAGGGGTTAGATGCTTGTGAGTTCCTCAGAGAGCACTGGCCATTATGATTGGGCCTATTGTTGTGCTTTACTGGCAACCTGCAGGCTGTGATGGGAGTAGATGAGGAGCCGGCGCCATCTTGCCCATGTGGCCGTGGTAACTGTGTGAAGTATGCCTTCAGTTTCCTGGGTCTGTGCTCACCCCCCCTTCTCCTGGACATGCTGCCGGGTGTTTGGGGAGCTGGATCGCCTATGTGGGGTAGTGCACTGCTGCTCTGTGTTTCCATGTGCCGCTATATTATCCCGTTGGGTGCAGGAGCTCCAGGACTACACCATCATCTTGGATGAGGTCACGCCGCGCCCCCCCCCCCCCAAAAAAAAATGTTTTTAAAAAACAAATTTCTTCAGCAGTTTAGGTCAATATATATTCTTCTATATATTTTTGGTAAAAAAAAAAAAAAAGAAGAAATCACATTAAGCGTGTATTGATTGGTTTGCACAAAAGTTATACCATCTACAAACTATGGGAAAGCTTTATAGCATTTTTACATATATATATATATTTTTTTTTTTACTAGTAATGGTAATATTCTGCGATTTTTAGTGGTAATGCGACATTGCGGCAGACAGATCGGACACTTTTGACACATTTTTGGGACCAGTAACATTTATATTGCGATCAGTGTTCTAAAAATGCACTGATTACTGTGTAAATGTCACTGGCAGGGAAGGGATTAACACTAGGGGCGATCAAGGGGTTAACTGTGTTCCCTAGTTAGTGTTTCTAACTGTATGGAGATAGGACTGACTGTTTACATAATGAAAGAATTTCTTGGGATTTCTCCTTTGCTTTTATATGCATTTTTTCATTGGAGTTAAGCCACTCACACAAAGCCACTTTGTTTGCTCTTTTAAATGTATTATCCAATGAGATGCATTGTCTAATACCCTTATTTAATATGCTCTTAAAGCAAACCCATCTCTCCTCCGTGTTCTTTGTTCCTAAGATTTTATCCCAATTTACAGTGGTGTGAAAAAGTGTTTGCCCCCTTCCTCATTTCCTGTTCCTTTGCATGTTTGTCACACTTAAGTGTTTCGGAACATCAAACCAATTTAAACAATAGTCAAGGACAACACAAGTAAACACAAAATGCAATTTGTAAATGAAGGTGTTTATTATTAAAGGTGAAAAAAAATCCAAACCATCATGGCCCTGTGTGAAAAAGTGATTGCCCCCCTTGTTAAAACATACTATAACTGTGGTTGTCCACACCTGAGTTCAATTTCTCTAGCCACACCCAGGCCTGATTATTGCCACACCTGTTCACAATCAAGGCATCACTTAAATAGGAGCTGCTTGACACAGTAAGGTCCACCAGAAGATCCTTAAAAGCTACACATCATGCCGAGACCCAAAGAAATTCAGGAACAATTGAGAAAGAAAGTAATTGAGATCTATCAGTCTGGAAAGGGTTATAAAGCCATTTCCAAAGCTTTGGGAATCCAGCGAACCACAGTGAGAGCCATTATCCACAAATGGCGAAGACATGGAACAGTGGTGAACCTTCCCAGGAGTGGCCGGCCGCCCAAAATTACCCCAAGAGCGCAGCGACGACTCATCCAAGAGGTCACAAAAGACCCCACAACAACGTCCAAGGAACTGCAGGCCTCACTTGCCTCAGTTAAGGTCAGCGTTCATGCCTCCACCATCAGGAAAAGACTGGGCAAAAATGGCCTGCATGGCAGAGATCCAAGGAGAAAACCACTGCTGAGCAAAAAGAACATCAAAGCTCGTCTCAATTTCTCCACAACACATCTTGATGATCCCCAAGACTTTTGGGACAACATTCTGTGGACCGATGAGACAAACGTGGAACTCTTTGGAAGGTGTGTGTACAAGTATATCTGGCGTAGAAGGAACACTGCATTTCATAAAAAGAACATTATACCAACAGTAAAATATGGTGGTGGTAGTGTGATGGTCTGGGGCTGTTTTGCTGCTTCAGGACCTGGAAGACTTGCCGTGATAAAAGGAACTATGAATTCTGCTGTCTACCAAGAGATCCTGAAGGAGAATGTCCGACCATCTGTTCGTGTACTCAAGCTGAAACGAACTTGGGTTCTGCAGCAGGACAATGATCCTAAACACACCAGAAAGTCCACCACCGAATGGCTGAAGAAAAACAAAATGAAGACTTTGGAGTGGCCTAGCCAAAGTCCTGACCTGAATCCTATTGAGATGTTGTGGTATGACCTTAAAAAGGCCGTTCATGCTCGAAAACCCTCTAATGTAACTGAATTAGGACAATTCTGCAAAGATGAGTGGGCCAAAATTCCTCCAGGACGCTGTAAAAGCCTCATTGCACGTTATCGCAAACGCTTGGTTGCAGTTGTTGCTGCTAAGGGTGGCCCAACCAGTTATTAGGTTTAGGGGGCAATCACTTTTTCACACAGGGCCATGATGGTTTGGATTTTTTTTCACCTTTAATAATAAACACCTTCATTTACAAATTGCATTTTGTGTTTACTTGTGTTGTCCTTGACTATTGTTTAAATTGGTTTGATGTTCCGAAACACTTAAGTGTGACAAACATGCAAAGGAACAGGAAATGAGGAAGGGGGCAAACACTTTTTCACACCACTGTATGCCTTCTAGCAAGGTTTGTAGTTTAGCGAAGTTGGCTCTTTTGAAATTCAGTGTCTTTGTTTTCCTAATTATGTTTCTTATTTGTGTGATTTATACTGAATCCAATTGACCTGTGATTGCTATTACCTAAATACCCCATATTTCCACATCCGTGATCAGGTTTCTATTGTTGGTAATCCAGTAGCTCCAGTAAAGCTTTATTTCTAGTTGGTGCGTCTACCATCTGACCCATAAAATTGTCCTGCAAGACATTTAGGAACTGGCGAGCCTTAGATGAATGCATGGTTCCCTCCACCCAGTCTATGTCTAGATAATTAAAATCCCCCATTATGATAACACTTCCCATCCTTGCTGCTAATCCAAATTGTGATAGGAGATCTGTTTCCCCTTTCTCCCTCAGGTTAGGGGGCCTATAGCATACTCCCAGTATTATTTTCCCCTTGGCTTCATCCCTTTGGAGCTCTACCCATAAGATTCCACCTCCTCCCTAGCTCCCCTAGTGATGTAATCTCTCACATGCACTTGTACATTATTCTTGATATATAGGCATACCCCTCCCCCTTTTTTACCCTCTCGATCCTTGCGATAAAGGGAATACCCTTGAATGTTTGCCAGCCAATCATGAGAGCTGTTGAACCAGGTCTCTGAAATTCCCACAAAATACAAATCCTCCTCGTACATCAGTATCTCTAGTTCCCCCATCTTGTCCGCCAGGCTCCTGGCATTGGTGAACATGCCACGTAGTTTAGACCGGTTGCATATTATCCTCTTATTGGGTGTTCCGAGATTGCAACTAGGACTTGATACTATACTTAGCTTGGGTTTATGTGCTTTGGTCAACCTACCATTAATGCCCCCAATACTACCCTCTGGAATATGTTCTGCGCTGACTATCTCTACTCTGGACCCTAGGGTTGCCACCTTTTCTTCAAGCCAAACCCGAACACTTTAGCGGTGCATTGCTAATTTTTTTGTAGTGTACACTATAGGATTGTAAAGACCTGGGACACCTTTGGGTGCACTAAGGAGAGAATAATGCGGCACGCTTTATTGGACAGGGTTACCTCAGGGGTCATTGTCACCCCCCTTCATAAAATATGGGTCAGTGTTACCCCATCCATAATTTAGGGGTCTTCCATAGAGGACCCCCATTAGGTCCCCTTATATCAGAACTCCCCTTAGAGACCTCTATTAGATCAAGGAACCCCCCCCCCCATCAGTGTCCCCTGCCTCTAAAGGCCCACATTAGACTGCCTTACCAAGAGCAGTTTTAAGCCAGGAAGTGTGGGAGCCGGAGTTTGGGGACGGAGTGAAGCTGCTCTACTGTAGTGCTATTTTCCTTCTTTCGTTCCATTGTGTAGGGGGGCTTGGAGAGTAAGCAAAGTAGAGGCAGGTGCTGCATCACTGTGCCCACTGTCTGCAGGACACAGGAATCAAAACACATTCAAACTTGTGCACTCACTCACAGGGCCACTGTTAGGAATCATGGGGCCCTCACCCCCTGAGGGGGGAGAAGAGGTGGGGGCGGGAGGTGAGAAAGGGTGAGAGGAGGAGGTAAGGGGTTGAGGAGGCAGAAGAGAGAGGGGGGAGGAAAAAGAGATGGGGAGGGGATTGGGGGTGTGAGGGGGAGTTGAGTGAGAGAAGAGGGATGGGAGAGAGAAGCAGGCTGAGAGGGAGGAGGGGTGAGAGAGAAAGGTGGTAAGAGACGGGGCGGCCTGAGAGGGAGGAGGGGTGAGAGAGAAAGGTGGTAAGAGATGGGGCGGCCTGACAGAGAGAGGGGGTAGCTGACTGAGGGGGAGGGAGTAGCTGACAGGGGGAGGAGCTAATAGAGGGGGGGAGTAGCTGACAGGGGGGGTAGCTGACAGGGGGGGAGGAGTAGCTGACAGAGGGGGGGAGAGTAGCTGACAGAGGGGGGGAGAGTAGCTTACAGAGGGGGGAGAGTAGCTGACAGAGGGGGGGAGAGTAGCTGACAGAGGGGGGGAGAGTAGCTGACAGAGGGGGGGAGAGTAGCTGACAGAGGGGGGGAGTAGTAGCTGACAGAGGGGGGGAGTAGTAGCTGACAGAGGGGGGGTAGTAGCTGACAGAGGGGGGGTAGTAGCTGACAGAGGGGGGGGGAGTAGCTGACAGAGGGGGGGGGGAGTAGCTGACAGAGGGGGGGGGGTAGCTGACAGAGGGGGAGGGACAGAGGGGGAGGGAGTAGCTGAGAGAGGGGGAGGGAGTAGCTGAGAGAGGGGGAGGGAGTAGCTGACAGAGGGGGAGGGAGTAGCTGACAGGGGGGACAGAGGGGGAGGAGCTGACAGAGGGTGGGAGAGAGAAGGGGGCTGAGAGAGAGAGGAGGGGTGAGGGAGAATGGTGGTAAGAGAGGGGTGGCCTGACAGAGAGAGGGGGTGGCTTACAGAGAGGGAGTAGCTGACAGAGGGGGAAGTAGCTGACAGGGGAGTGGAGCTGACAGAGGGGGGTAACTGACAGAGAGGGGTAGCTGACAGGGGAATGGAGCTGACAGAGGGGGTAGCTGACAGGGGAGTGGAGCTGACAGAAGGGAGTGGTAGCTGACAGGGGAGGGATAGCTGACAGAGGGGTAGCTGACAGAGGGGTAGCTGACAGAGGGGGTTAGCTGACAAGGGGGGTAACTGACAGGGGAGTGGAGCTGACAGAGGGGAGTGGAGCTGACAGAGGGGAGTGGAGCTGACAGAGGGGAGGGGTAGCTGACAAGGGAGGGGTAGCTGACAAGGGAGGGGTAGCTGACAAGAGGGGGGTAACTGACAAGAGGGGAGTGGAGCTGACAGAGGGGAGTGGAGCTGACAGGGGAGGGGTAGCTGAAAGGGGGGGTAGCTGACAGGGGGGTAGCTGACAGGTGGGGGGAGCTGACAGAGGGGGGGTAACTGACAGGGGAGTGGAGCTGACAGAGGGGAGTGGAGCTGACAGGGGAGGGGTAGCTGATGGGGGGGTAGCTGGCAGGGGGGGTAGCTGGCAGGGGGGGTAGCTGACAAGGGGGGTAACTGACAGGGGAGTGGAGCTGACAGAGGGGAGTGGAGCTGACAGGGGAGGGGTAGCTGACAGAGGGGGTTAGCTGACAAGGGAGGAGAGCTGACAGAGTGGGGTAACTGACAGGGGAGTGGAGCTGCCAGAGGGGAGTGGAGCTGACAGAGGGGAGTGGTAGCTGACAGAGGGGCTTAGCTGACAAGGGAGGGGAGCTGACAGAGGGGGGTAACTGACAGGGGAGTGGAGCTGACAGAGGAGAGTGGAGCTGACAGAGGAGAGTGGAGCTGACAGAGGAGAGTGGAGCTGACAGAGGAGAGTGGAGCTGACAGAGGAGGGGTAGCTGACAGGGGAGGGGTAGCTGACAGGGGAGGGGTAGCTGACAGGGGAGGGGTAGCTGACAGGGGAGGGTTAGCTGACAGAGGGGGGTAACTGACAGGGGAGTGGAGCTGACAGAGGGGAGTGGAGCTGACAGAGGGGGGGTAGCTGACGGGGGGTAGCTGACAGGGGGGGGTAGCTGACAGGGGGGGTAGCTGACAGGGGAGTGGATCTGACAGGGGAGTGGAGCTGACAGAGGGGAATGGAGCTGACAGAGGAGAGTGGAGCTGACAGAGGAGAGTGGAGCTGACAGGGGAGGGTTAGCTGATAGGGGAGGGTTAGCTGACAGAGGGGGGTAACTGACAGGGGAGTGGAGCTGACAGAGGGGGGGTAGCTGACAGAGGGGGCGTAGCTGACAGAGGGGGCGTAGCTGACGGGGGGGGGGTAGCTGACGGGGGGGTAGCTGACGGGGGGAGCTGACAGAGGAGGGGTAGCTGACAGAGGAGGGGTAGCTGACAGAGGAGGGGTAGCTGACAGGGTAGGGGTAGCTGACAGGGGGGTAGCTAACAGAGGAGGGGAGCTGACAGGGGAGGGGTAGCTGACAGAGGGGGGGTAGCTGACAGAGGGGGGGGTAGCTGACAGAGGTGGGGTAGCTGACAGGGGGGGTAGCTGACCTGGGGGTAGCTAACAGAGGGGGGTAGCTGACAGGGGAGGGGAGCTGACAGAGGGGGGAGTAGCTGACAGGGGAGTGGAGCTGACAGAGGGGGGTAACTGACAGAGGGGGGAGGCTGACAGGGGAGGGGAGCTGACAGAGGGGGGTAACTGACAGGGGGGGAGTGGCTGACGGGGGGGAGTGGCTGACAGGGGGGGGTGAGAGGGCAGATGTGAAAGATACCTCAGTGAGGACTCGAGGAGACACAGCAGAGAACACGCCAAGAAAGGAGGCGGGACTTCGGGCGGCCGCGATCGATGACCATGTCCATCGAGCCGATCACAGACCCTCGTGTCCGCCGCCCACACGTGACACTATCAGCCAATCACAGGCTGAATAGGTATGCCAGCTGTCCATCGCTGAGCGCAGCTCGGAGATGTAGCGCACAGGCAGTAATATATGTGTAACACTGATGAATCAGGATTCACCGCTCTAGGTTGAACTGCAGCTATATGTGCCCGGGTTTCAGGTGGCTTGAAAACCGGGCACATGTGTCCAAACCCGGACTGTCCGGGTCAAAACCGGACAGGTGGCAACCCTACTGGACCCCCCCCATCGCCTAGTTTAAAAACCCCTCTAACGGCCATATTCACTCCCAGCTGATCTATACCCTCCTCATTTAGGTGCAGTCTGTCCCATCTATAGTACTGGTTATCGACTGAGCAGTCGACCCATTCCTCCAGGAACCCAAACCCCTCCTTACTACACCAGCTCTTCACTTATTTACTTCCCCTTCTCCTTCTGCCTTTCTGGTGTGGCTGGATGTACCGGTAGTATTCCTGAGAATACTACCTTGGAGGTCCTGCTCCTCAATTTAGCTCCCAAGTCCCTAAAATCGTTCTTTAGGACACTCCATCTGCCTCTGACTTTGCCATTGGTGCCATCGTGCACCATGACAGCCGGGTCTTCCCCAGCACCTCCCAGTAATCTCTCCACCAGATTTGTGATGTGCCGAACCCGAGCACCCCGGTAGACAACATACAGTTCGGCGCTTCAGGTCTTTGTTACAGATTGGCCTCTCTGTCCTTCTAAGAATTGTGTCCCCTACCACCAGGATCTGTCTTTCCCTTCACTCCCACCCCCACTCTGACTGGAGAAGTTCTTCCTCCGGCAGCTAGGAGAGTCCCTCAGCTTCAGCAGTGCTGGTCCCTGACTGGTTTCACCAATGTCACTCAATGGAGCGTACTTATTGGGATGCCCCAACCCTGGATCAGCCTCCCTGGCTCTTCCCCCTCTACCCTTTCTGATTGTCACCCACCTACTCTTTACTATTGCACTTTACAGGAAGAATGTCGTTTAAAAGTGTATTTAACTTACACCTCCCAGCTTCTGTCTGTGGCATCATGGGCCATCCAGCAAAATCCTGAGCAAAGATGTTCTAAATCTCACAAAAAGATGCTCCAGCCCTGTGACTGAATGTCTTCTTGTGAGACACATAACCATGCTTTCGGCACTGCTGGTTGAAGTTGGTGTGTAATGGTAAGTATACTGTATATCCTTTGTTTATTTTTCCTCGAAGGCATGTTTGTTCTATAGTGTCTGACATGGGTGGGGGTGAAGGGGGTTCAAAGAATACTCTTGATGCAAGGTCCACTTTAACTACATTCAGCTGTAGATTAATGGCTTGTGCATAAAGAGAAATCTGTATATTGTCATAATATACAATGGATACTTGAACTCCTTATCCCTTTCAATGTCCTGATTCACCGTTTGAATGTTCACTTTGGTGGGCTCATTTCAAACACATTTGTGTGAACTGCTGTATTTACCAACCTGTGATGGGAGTGCTTAGTTGAGAAGCTTAGAGGGACTGTTGCTTTGTCCATTATGGGTAAATACCCAACTTGCCAGTGCTCCCTTGCTGCTCCTTCCCTTGGTTTGGCCCCTAGTGCTTCTGGGTATAGGGGAGCTTGTGATCTCCTAACCATGACAGTGCTGACTGTGAGCGGGTGGCACAGCCAAGCACCATGACGTACCCGTACCTTGCGGTGTACTTCCTGGTTCGGCGACGCACATGTGTGCACCTGAAAAAGCAGAGAGATCTGTTAGTAAAAGCAGCACATATTACACTTGTTAAGCACACAGTTACCCCTTGATTTCATCACAGTACATTGCAGGCAGGCAGGCAAGTGGTTAATACTTGATTTGTATGTTTCTTATGTCTTATATTATTTTTTATAAAAACATTTAAATAAATATATTTATCTATATAAACACTGCTCCTTGTTAAGATGTTTAATACCAAATACTGCAACTAAAGATAAAAAAAAAAAACTCTGTTGTAATGTCTACCAGTGGCGGATGGTACTTCATTTTTTTTTTTGCTTGATCAATCACTAGCTCGATCGCCGCTTTGCTCGCCCGCTCACCTGCCATGCCACCCCATCCAGGTCGCGGCTTCAGCGGCTTTCCCTCTGCATCTCCTCCCAAGTCCCGGTGGTCGCTCTTCTCCTGGCCAATCGGGTCTCAAGACCCGCTTCTTGATTGGCCAGGAGGAGAAGCAGCAAGATATTAGCAAATATTAATTTGCTAATGTCGCACAAGGGGGTGGTCTGTACCCCGAGCCCACCCTTTTTCAGCTAATTAGAGCCTCAAGCTCTAATCAAGAAAAAAAAAAAAAAAAACATCCCTCCGGTGCCCTGTATGGACATTAGGTGCCAGGTGCATGTATTAGGGGGCCGCCACTGATGTCTACACTTCTGTTTTGAAAATGAAAGTTCATATAAAATGCTCATACTTACACTTGGATTTTACCCCCTATCTACCAATAACATATTTAGTCTGGTTGAAAAAAGACACAAGTCCATCCAGTTCAATCAACAAAAGGGGAAAGAAAAAAAAAAGATACAATCCTATATACACAAGCCTACACCCACAGTTGATCCAGAAGAAGGCAAAAAAAACGGCAAAGCATGATCCAATTTGCTCCAGCAGGGGAAAAAATTCCTTCCTGATCCCCCGAGAGGCAATCTGTTATTCCCTGGAACAACGTTACCTATAAATGTTAGTACCCAGTTATATTGTGTACATTTAGGAATGAATCCAGGCCTTTTTAAAAGAAATCTACTGAGCTGGCCAGAACCACCTCAGGAGGGAGTTCTTATGATGCCGCGTACACGCAATCAGACTAAGTCCGCCGGACAATCCACCAGACTTTGCAGCGGAGGTCCGCCGGACTTTCCGAACAAGCGGACTTGCCCACACACGCCAACACGCGATCGGACTTTTCCGGCCGACTAGGTCTGGCGGACAATCCGCCAGACTTTTGGCGGAGGTCCGCCGTTTTTTTCAAATGAACGGACTTGCCCACACATGGAGTAAAGTCCGTTCATTTTGAACGTGACTCAAGGTAGACAGGACTAGCGAAGGAAGTCAATGTCGCCACCTCCATCTGCGAGATTGACACCTTGCTAGCCCCGTCGCCTGGTATGGATTTTAAGGGAAGCCCCTACACCGAAAAAAACGGCGTGGTCCCTCCAAAGTCCATACCAGACCCTTATCCGAGCACACAGCCCGGCCGGTCAGGAAAGGGAGTGGGGATGAGTGAGCGCCCCCCCCCCCCCCTGAGCCATACCAGGCCGTGTGCCCTCAACATGGGGGGGTGGGTGCTTTGGGGATTGGGGGGACCTGCGACCTCCCCACCCCAAAGCACCTTGTCCCCATGTTGATGAGGACAAGGGCCTCTTCCTGACCCCTACCCATTCACCTGGGGGGAAAAGGTGTAAATAAAAAACACACAACACAGGTTTTTAAAGTAGTTTATTAGACAGCTCCGGGGGTCTTCTCGCCAGGCTCCACCACTATCTTCTACTCTTTTGCTAGTGAAGGAGCCTGGCTTTCTCCTTCGGCATCGCTGCCATCCGGGGGGTCTTTTTCTGCCTTCAGGGGTCTTCTTCCGACTTCCGGGGTCTTTTCTCGCACTTCTGTTCTTCTGCGGGGCCTCCACTATCTGCTTCCAGCTCTTTTACTAGCGTTGGCCTGGTCTTCTCGTTCGTCACTGTTGCCGCCTTCTTCTTCTTCCTTCTTCTTCTCTTCTTCCGATGTAGACACGACGCTCTCTCCGGCTGCAATGCCAGGGACACGTTGCGTGGCGACTTATATAGGCATACAGGGCAGGGTCACGGGTGATGTCACATGGTGACCCCGCCCCTTTGAATGTCACAGTCCCGGCATCCCTGAGACTGTGACATCATAAGGGGCAGGGTCACCAGGTGACATCACCCTGCCCCTTATGCCTATATAAGTCGCCGCACAATGTGTCCCTGGCATTACAGCCGGAGAGAGAGCGTTGTGTCAACATTGGAAGAAGAGAAGAAGGAAGAACAAGAAGAAGGCAGCAGAGACAGCGACGAATGAGAAGGCCAGGCCAATGCTAGTAAAAGAGCTGGAAGAAGATAGCGGAGGCCCGGCAGAAGAAACGAAGAGGGGGACAAGATCCCCGAAGCTGGAAGAAGACCCCCGAAGTCAGAAGAAGACCCCCGGACGGTGGCAACGAAGGAGAAAGCCGGGCTCCTCCGCTAGTAAAAGAGTGGTAAAAGGGCAGAAGATATCGGAGGAGCCCGGCGAGAAGACCCTCGAAGTTGGAAGAAGACCCCCGGAGCTGACTAATAAACTACTTTAAAAACCTGTGTTGTGTGTTTTTTATTTACACATTTTCCCATAGGGGAATAGGAAGGGGTACATCGTACCCCATACTCATTCACATAGGGTGGGGGGGCCGGATCTGGGGGCCCCCTTATTAAAGGGGGCTCCCGAGTTCCGATAAGCCCCCCGCCCGCAGACCCCGACAACCAACGGCCAGTGTTGTCAGGAAGAGGTCCATGTCCTCATCAGCATGGGGACAAGGTGCTTTGGGGTGGGGGGCCCGCAGGTACGGCTCAGGAGGGGGGGCACTCGCTCGTCCCCACCCCCTTTCCTGACCGGCCAGGCTGCGTGCTCAGGTATGGGTCTGGTATGGACTTTGGGGGGACCCCCACGCCGGTTTTTTAGTGTAGGGGTTCCCCTTAAAATCCATACCAGGCGATGGGGCTAGCAAGGTGTCAATCTCACCGATGGAGGCGAGGGACGTTGACTTCCTTCGCTAGTCCCGTCTACCTGGAGTCACGTTCAAAATGAACGGACTTTACTCCGTGTGTGGGCAAGTCCGTTCATTTGAAAAGTCCAGCGGACTAGCGCACAGACGAGTGAAGGCTTCTTTCTAAGTCCGCCGGACTTTTGGGAAGAAAAAAGTCAGCCGGAGCCCACACACGGTCGAATAGTCCGATCGTGTGTACGCGGCATTACACATTTTCACAGCTCTTAAACCCCATACACACTATGTGATTTTCTGCTGATTTTTTTCCCTTCAGATTTACCAAAACCATATAATATGAGGTCAAACCTTAGGAGTTTCAATGTGTATGCAATCAGGCAGGCCCTTGCACTACATGGTTTTGGTAAATCTGAAGACAAAAATCAGCACAAAATCTCATAGTGTGTATGGGGCTTTACTGTGAAGAAACCTTTCCGTATTTGGAGATTAAATCTTTTTTCTTCTAGACGTAAAGAGTGTCCCCTTGTCCTCTGTGATGACCTTAAAGTGAATAACTCAACATCAAGTTCACTATATGGACCCCTCATATATTTATACATGGTGATCATATCCCCTTATTCTCCTCTTCTCAAGAGAGAACAAATTCAGTTCCTCTCATTTTCCTTATAGCTGAACTCCTCCATGCCTCTTATCAGTTTGGTTGCCCTTCTCTGCACTTTCTCCAGTTCCCCGATATCCTTTTTGAGAACTGGTGCCCAAAACTGAATTGCATATTCCAGATGAGGTCTTACTAATGATTTGTACAGGGGGGCAAAATGATATCTCTCTCTCTGGAGTCCATACCTCTCTTAATACAGGAAAGGGCTTTGCTCGCTTTGAAACGCAGCTTGGCCATTGCATGTTATTATTGAGCTTATGATCCACCAAAACCCCCAGATCCTTCTCCACCACCGATTCCCCCCGTTGTACTCCCCCTAGTATGTATGATGCACACACAGGAGTTTGAATCCAGCTCTAGCATACAGGCACCCCGTTTGTCATGCGATCTATGTACCTGCTCGGAACGATTTGCTCTCTCGTTTCACAAAGCATTTGTAAAGTAATAAAGATATATACGAAGATTGAGAAATTCTTTTCAATGTCAGTGCTGCATGGTTGCTTGCCGCTTCTAAAATGCCCAAGAAGAGATCGCCATCGTCGTCATCATCATCATCATCATCCAAAATGACTTACTACAGGAACACAAATTCCAGCCTCGGGCTCTCCAAACCTAGAGGTTGTTCTTCCAATTATCTCTACTTGGCTGCTACCGGAGCTGTTTCTTGTGCTTGTCATCACCGGGAAGAAAAAGCATTTCTCTTTCCAAGCACAGTCCTATACATGGATAAAAAGTGGCCCTATAGCATGCAAGTCCTATCACCTATCATTTATGAGTCAAATGATCCAATTTCACTTAAATCTTATTTTACCTTTTTGAAGCTCATAATTCCACCTGGCTCGGAGGTTAACCAGTCAGCCAGTGCTTCAGTGCCATCCATGGGGTTACTGGTTTGAATCTCAATTCTGGTGTTTGCATTTTGTACAAATTTATGGTGCTTTCCTCCTGAAATAGGAGAACTAACAAACAAACATCTGGGAAGAGGCAAATTTAGGAAAAAGGGCCCTTACAAGAGTACCATATACCTGTATCCAAATCTATAAAAGTTCAGTAGCCTTCCAGGGCAAGTTTTGAAGGAATTTTTTTCATTTGTGCATTTCCCTGATCATACTTCACTTACTAAGTCTTGATTCGAATTTGTAATTTTTAAATTTCCTTGATTGTAGTTCACTGGCTAAGTCTTGATTTAAAGAGGAACTGCAGTCTGCTCACATAATTTGTGATAAAAAAAAACATCTTTGCCGTTCTGAAGCTTCCCTCCAACCACTTTGCATATTATATATATATATATGCCCCCCATATTGAAGGCATGTGGCCTGGTATGTTTGAGGAAGGGGGGGGGGGGTGCTCGATCGCCCCTGTCCTCCTTTCCTGACCTGCCAGGCTGCATGCTCAGATAACACCGCATACACACATTCGGACTTTCTGGCAGAAAAAGTCAGACAGAATCTTTTCAACTGATATTGCGATCATCTGTGGGCCTCATCAGACTTTTTTTTTTCGAAAATTCTGGCGGACCTAGAAATAGAACATGTTTTAAATATTTCCGACGGAATCAATTCCTATTGGGAAAACCGCTCGCCTTTATGCTGTTCTGACGGACCAAAAATGACGCATGCTCTGAAGCAAGTACGAGACAGCAGCTATTGGCTATTGAACTTCCTTTTTCTAGTCCCGTCATACGTGTTGTACATCACCGCGTTCTAGACGGTCGGACTTTGGTGTGATCGTGTGTAGGCAAGACAGTTTCAGCGGAACTCTGTCGGAAAAACCGTCAGACTTCATTCCGACAGAAAAAACGGTCGTGTGTACGTGGCATAAGGGTCTGGTATAAATTTTGGGGGGGACCCCATGATGTTTTTTTTTTTTTACATTTTGGCATGGGATTTCCCTTAAAAGCCATACCAGACCCAAAGGAACCTTTGCATTACACGGAATGCAAAGGTCTGGCTGCCTCAGGGCTTTAGTAGCTAACCAACTTAATCCCAGAAGGTTAGAAACAAAGGTTCAAATCTCATACAACCTTTTAAATTTGTGAATGTTACTAATTAAATTTCACTAAACTAAATCATGGTTTACCAGCTTGAAGTTTGTAGGAACATCTGGCTCAGGAGTTAAAGCGGGATTCCGCTGCCGTTTTTTTTTTTTTTTTTTTACCTGTGTCACTGGTGGGCGATTCCTACGGTGTCTTTGCAGTCACGATCGGTGTCTTTTTAACCCCCGTCGTGACTATTTCGTTGCTAAGGAAAACTTTTAAAAAAGCAGTCCGGCGGTTTCCATTTTCACTGTGGGCGTTTGAAGCCCACAGGCATTTACTTCCTGGATGCGATGATGCTGAGCTCCCAGCATCCACCTCTCCATCTCGCACATGCTCATTGAGTGTCCTCTTTGTTTTCCTTCCTCTTGCCTCATGTTCTATAGTGGTAATGGCAGATAGAGCTGCCTGCCCACTTTCAAAATGGCAATTTCGGACATGCCCTCGTCACGTGACCGGCGTCCTCCTTCCGAAATCTCACGAGATTTCGGCATGACTGTGTCCCCCACTGATTCCTGGGAAATAGCTAAAAAAGTTCCCAGGGACCATTGCGAAGCCGATAAACACGCCTACTCCCACGGGAGGAGAGCCCGGAAGTCGGCATAAACATTAAAAATAAAAGATAAATACTGCATATTATTTTATTTCAATGGTCATAACTGCATCTATGTTCCAAAGCCATTTGAATAAGATGAACTTGCAATTTTCTGTACAAAACCGCTTTAAAAAATCACTCAGTGCTGTCTGTGTAGCTGTGGGTTTGAATCACATCTCTTGCTTTTACATTTTTTTTTACATCTTTATGGTTCTTTATTCCTAAAATAGAGCTAATAACTAACTCCTCAGGCAGTGGCAAATGGCTCAAAAAATTAGGGCACTGATAAGGTGAGCCATGGGACTTAAATTCAAATCCATAAAGCACAGTACACTATGAGTGCAAATTCCCAAACGTGCTTAAGACCCCGCAAAGAAAGCCACAAAGGTGCTGTAGACTCCGAGTACAAAATCATGAAAGCACTGTGGACTCTGTAGACTCTGAGTGCAAAATCATGAAAGTGCTGTAGACTCGGAGTCCACAGTGCTTTCATGGTTTTGTACTCGGAGTCTACAGAGTTTTCATGGTTTCATACTCAGAATCTACAGCACTTTCATGATTTTGCCCTCAGAGTCTACAGAGTTTTCATGGTTTCATACTCGGAATCTACAGAGTTTTCATGGTTTCACACTCAGAATCTACAGCACTTTCATGATTTTGCAAAACCATGAAAGCGCTGTAAACTCGGAGAGAAAAATCATGAAAGTGCTGTAGACTCCGAGTGCAAAACCATGAAAGCGCTATTAACTCAGAGCAGGGCTGGTGCAAGGATTTTTGACACTCTAGGTGAAACCTAATTTTGGCTCCACCCCTGACTCCATCCCCTTTGCCATGGCCATGCATACCCCACCTTTTTAATGAAGCACCCATCAGATGCAGCCTCACCAGCTCCCATCAAATGCAGCCTCACTAGCACCCATCAAATACAGCCTCTCCAGCTCCCATCAAATTAAGCCTCACCAGCGTCCATCAAATGCAGCCTCCCCAGCGCCCATCAGTGAAGCCTCACCAGCTTCCATCAAATGAAACCTCACCAGCACCCATCAAATGAAGCCTCACCAGCGCCCATCAATAAAACCTCACCAGCGCCCATCAAATGAAGCCTCGCCAGCACCCATCAAATGCAGCCAACCAGCGCCGATTAATGCAGCCTACCAATGCCCATCAATGAATGCTTGCTTGCTTACATTCATTCGGGAGTCGGGACGCAGACACAGCTGCCAGCTGATGTTGACACTAGTTGCTTGCTGCAGAGAGAAGAGAGTAGGAACACCAGTGGCCGGGTGCCCTAGGTGGCTGCCTAGTTTGCCTAGGGGTGGCACCGGCCCTAACTCAAGATTGGAAAATCATGAAAATGCTGTAGACTCCGAGTGCATCTCTAGATCACAAGTGCAGAATCGTAAACTGAAGCTGTTAAACCCCCTACAGTAGCAAAAATACCAGGGAGAGTTAAATAAAAATATTATTATGTATATCCTGTACAGCAGTGGTCATCAACCCTATCCTCAGGGCCTACTAACAGGCCAGGTTTTATGTATTACCTTGGGGAGATGCAGACTAGAATACTGCAATCACTGAGCAGCAAATGATATCACCTGTCTTGTATTTCACTTATCATGCAAACCTGGCCTGTTAGTGGGCCATGAGGACAGGGTTGATGACCACTGCTGTACAGGATGCTTTGACCAGTAACCTCAACCACACCCCTTGCTGGTGAGGTCCTAATAGCATGAAAGACGACATAAAAAAAACCTGGAACACCAAGGTCTTGAACTCATGTCTCCAGCACACCAAATAGAGTGCTTAATACATAGCCCCATCACAGACATTATGTGGCTAACTCTTCTATTTCAATAGGTTCACACTCAGGGGCGGACTGACAATTCATGGGGCCCCCGGGCAATAGTAGATTAGGGGGGCCCCAGGCAATAGGAGATTATGGGCCCCCCAGGCAATCAGAGATTATGGGGCCACACAGTATACACACACAGTATACAATCACACAGTATACACAGACATGTTTCTATTGGCTGAGAAGGTACTGGAGAGTTGGGGCAGCTATAATCTCAGGATTTTTAGACCAAATGGATGTCGGTAAGGGACATTTCAGAGACGGATGTAAAAAAAAAAAAACACAGAGTTTAACATACTGTCCCTGGTTTTACTGAGGCTGGCAACTCTGATGGGGCCCTCGGGCATTGCCCGAGTAGCCAAATGGTCAGTCTGCCCCTGTTCACAAATGCCCAAAAATGTAACTAAGAAAACCTTAAAAGCATCTGCAATTCTTTCACAGCACTACTGTAGAATTCAGCTGTACCAGCTCCTATGTGGCAGGTTGAAAAACCCTCAGCATTGATGTGTAGGGATTGTCTTTGGTAGGAATCGATTGTGGTGCACAATCTCCATCAACTCTGCTATGGTCCATTCTGCTGTAGAAGATCAAAGATATTACAAAGCAGAACTAACACACAGCAAAGAGCAGATATAAAGCACATAGAAAATAGAAAAAAATCATCTACAATGAGCAGCGATCAAACAAAATGCCAGACCAAGTCTTGTTTTTACTGCTTAGAGTTTCATTCTTCTAACTGGCTCAGGTTCCTAACCGCCAGGCACCTTCCTATCAGGGATGGTTAGAGTTGCAGGTTTGACTCTTGATTTGTTTTTAATATGTGCATTTCCCTGATTACATTTCAATTACTATGTCTTGATTTACAGTACAGTCTTCACATTCAAAGTTCTGTCTGAGCCACTGATCTTCCTGTCAGAGAGGTATGATATACAGTTTCAAGTTTATATACTGTATATATATATATATATATATATATTATTATTATTATTATTTTTTGGTACATGTTCTTTATTATGTTTCGCTTACTAAACCTTCATTTGGTTCAAAGGTTAAGGTTGATGTTTAGTATTCATCTACTATTCATCCTGGAGCCTTTTGTGTCATAGGTTCAAATCTGCGGCTTTCTTTTTGAATTTGTCTCAGATTGTCTTTTTGCAAGTCTTGATTTAGTCAAGGCCAAGATTCCAGCTGGCTCAACGGCTTAGCGATAAGCCATAAGCCATTTACCTAGAAAAGTTTTCTGAGTTGTATGTTTGAATCTAGAAGCTTTCAAATTTTTGTGTGTCCCTGATCATGTTTCACTTATCAAATATTGATTTACAGGCAGGGCCATCTTTAAGGCAGGGCAAAAGGGGCAGCTGCCCTGGGCCCTGTCATTGTTGTGGGGCCCAAAGCAGCTGCCTCATACTTGCCAACTATTCCAGTTTACATCCCCTTGTCCCTTGAGGTTTTAGTCCTGTGCGGTGTCCCAATATCTCAGTGTGAAATGCTGCTACTAATGCTGCCCAGCTCTGACCTATTGTTGTGTACAGATGACTCACCTGTAGGCCCTGTGTTTACATGTAAATACTGGCATTGATATGTAAATAGCAGTGACATGCATATGTAAATAGCTGAGGCCAACGGCATTGATATGTAAATAAGGCAGCATTCATATGTATATCATGCCCCCCTGCAGTGAGGAGATGATGTGCTGTAACCTATAGCAACCAGTGAGCAGTATTACTGTACAGAAATCATGTGCTTTAACCTCTAGCAACTAATCAGTGAGCCTTAAGGAGTGATGTAACCTCTAGCAACCAGTCAGTAAGCAGTAATGATATGCTGTAACCTCTCTGTAACCAATCGCAATCGCTGCCTTATCTGATACAGTAAACTGATTTTAAGTCTAGCTGCTATTTATTGTATGTCTCAGAGAAGGTGGAGAGCGAAATTGCATGGGGGAGGGGGCCCTAAGAAAATTTTTGCCCAGGGCCCAATCAATATTAAAGACGGCCCTGTTTACAGGCTTACAATACAGACATCAGATTGATTCAGGGGATTAACAAGCAGCCAGTTTTCATTGGAGGTTCAAATCTCAGATAACCTTTTTGAATATGTGGGTGTATCCTGATCACATTTCACGAGCTAAGACTTGGCCTGTATTGGAATTCTCGTCATTGTTCTCAATGGCTTAGATGGCAGCCAACCAGCTTACAGAGGAATAAAAGTTGCAAATGCAAATCTTGACTTTTTGAACTTGTGCATGTCCCTGATCATGATTTACTGCCTAGCACATTGACTGTCCAACTGCGTTGGTCGGCTTAGGGATTTAAGAGCTGACCGTCTTACTTCCTGAAGTCAAAGGATCTAATCTCATGGTGCTTCAAGAATTTATGGGCATCCTTAATCAAATTTGACTTGCTAAAGCTTGGTTTACCAGACCAGGACACGTAAGTCTAACTGGCTCCAGAGTTAAGTGGTTAGCCAGTGTTACCTTGGAGCTGCAGGTTTGAATCCCAACTCTGGAGTTTGCGTTCTTTCTTGGCACTTTCCTCTTGAAATGGGAGAACTAACACAAAGACCCACAAGTGGATCTAAGTGGCTCAATAAAAGGGGAACTTACAAGGACACCTATAAGACCTAAAAGTTCTATGATAGCCTTCAAGTTTAAATTGCTAGATGTACTTAAGATTTTTTTTAATGTGTGCATGTTCCTGATCATATTTCACATACTAGGTCTTAAATTAACGGTTTAGTAGGTCCAAGGTCTAAATAGCATAGAGGAGCCATCTTCACCCCAGCAATCTTAGCATTAACAAATACACAAAGAAAACCTGAGATTTGATTCTGTAGTGTCTCAATCATGTTTCACTTACTAAGTCCTAAATTCCTGATTTGCACACTCCAAGGTCTGGATAGTTTAGGGGTTTACTATCTACCCATTTTCATCTCAACGCTCTTAGAGTTATTGGTTTTAGTCTTATGTTTTCTTGTTTAATTTGAGCATTTACCTGATCATATTTCACTTACTAAGTCTTGGTCAAGTCAAGTCAAGTCAAACTTTATTGACATTCTACTACACTTAAGAACATACAGTAGAACGAAATGTCGTATCTCACAGGACCACGGTGCTACATACAAATTAAACATAATTATAAATAAATATACAGCAAATAAAAAACATCAATAAAGGAAAATCTATACACATCTGGGAACTACATAACTGTACATATACTATATGTTTCCAAAAGTCTTTGTAGCAGCAAGTGTGTATAAAAGTGTCTAGTGCGATCATCTGGGGGGCGTGGCCGGCCGGATCCGAGGACGGACGCACGACACCGGAGCTCCGCTGACTGAAAGGCAATCCGCAGCCATCCTCCGCTGCGGTTTGCTAAATTCAGCGATTAGTTGCATCATATTGTCCGCCGCGACCCCCGCTACACGTCCGTACCCTTTTGTCTGCAATCGGATCGGGGGGGACCGCGGGATTCGGCCCGTTGTGCTCTGCATAGGCCGCACTGCCGGACGCCATCTTGCGGCCTACAAAGCCTCCGGAGGCACCGCACTTTCCTACGGGACCCGCCGGAAGCCGCTCCGGCGGCGGAGTGAAGCAGTCCCGGGGGGTGGCTCGTTATTAATGCCCTACACAGGCGGACACTATCTAGGGCCATCCTATCCTGCCTCCACCTAAGCCGGTGAGTCTCTCAAGGAACTTTTCAGTTGATTCCCCCCTTCCAGTCTCCCCCCCGTCGGGTGGGAGCTCATATTGCCCGAATCTACATCTCCAAAGGGGGCCACTGACTATATAAGAGCCTACAGCAGACCCAGCCAGCCCCTATCTGCAGTCCTACTCAGGCAATGCCCTGGCTTCGGCCTATTCTGGGTGTAGGCAACCATCTTACTACACCCAGCACCTTACAGTTATTATCACCACAGCCTCATAGTGAGCAAGAGGAGTGGATTCTTCTGAAAATATCTACACCCATTATCTGTTATCTAAATGTTGTCTGTCATCTACAACCATCGTGAACTTTAAATGAGTTAAAGGGGGGCGCATGCGCGGAGGCTCCTAAGATGGACGCGTAGTCCGAGAGCTCCGTCCCGCCGCAGCAGCTCCGGCCTCTCTTTCGGCACCCCCAGCAGCGATTGTCGTTCGGAAATTACCCACGCAGCCAGCGGAAGCCTCGGGGACACATCCGATGTATGCGGGAGCGGTAAGGAGAAACCTGAAGCCTGCATTCGAAGCCGCTGTGTCCCTGTCAGAAACGGCCAAGATGGCGGCGGATCCGTGCGGTCCAGGCCCCGCGCGCTCGTCTAGCCTACACACAGCAGCATCCCCGTCCTTACTGGCACCGGACCCCTTAGCTGACTTTCCCCCCCTGGGAGCCACCTCTCCTGCCTCTACTGCATCCCCCCTGGAGCATACCCTGGCGGACATGGGTCTTTCACCCATGGAGGCAGGTCCACCTCAGTCGCATCCCTCACTACAGCCTGAGGCCTCGGGCCTACATCATAACTTGAATGTGTCTGATCTCTTTACTAAGTTTGCTGAACTCCTGAATGTAACGGCACATAAGATTACAAGTGACATTAAGGCTGACCTTCAGCATATAGGCTCCCGCATTGAAATAGTAGAGTCTAATTTGGAATCCACTATTACCAGGACCAATCAAAACTCGGCGTGCATACAGAATCTACAAGAACAATTGGAGACTGCACAAGCTAAAATAGACGATCTCGAAAATAGAAATCGAAGGTACAATTTTTGGGTCAGGGGGCTTCCTGAATCCTTCAAAGATGTCCCTGAGGCGGTTTCTTCTATCATCAAAACACTAATTCCAGATATCCCGACCCACCGACTGGAATTGGATAGGGCCCACAGAGCCCTCAGGCCTCCCAGGGCGGATGGCCTCCCCCGAGACATTGTGGTTAAACCCCACTTCTATTCAGTCAAAGAGGAAATAATGCGCAAGTCAAGATCCTTACCGAAGATCCTTTTTCAAGGCCATCATCTGCAGATCTTCGCTGACTTATCTCTGTCTACTATCCAAAAAAGGAGAACATTGAAACCGCTACTTCAAGTCCTGATGGAGAAAGAAATCAAATATTGGTGGCTCTTTCCATTCCAGCTCAAATTTGTCTGGAGAGACAAAGCTTACACTTTCGGTTCACTGCATGAAGGGGAAAAACTCCTGCTGCAGCTAGGCCTCATCAGCCAGACTCCAAATCACGCCCCTCATGGAAACACGCTACAATCTGCCAAGAGACAACTGCCCACCAGCCCCCTGCCTCCAATGTGGGAGACAGTACGTTCCAAAAAGTCTAAGGAAACTGGTCCCCCCTGAGAGCACCAACCACAAGCTGTCCAAGTTCTTTGTAACCACTCAGATGCTCCCCGGGAGCAAATGCCACCCCACTTGTGCCTTGGATCCTGTCCCTTTCCTTTGTCTACTGCTGCCTCTCCCATCCACGGTGGACATGAGGCGGACTTTGGAGAGTGACTAGGCCGTGTGACACCCTTTGGGACTTCCCATTGTTTCTCCCCATGTCCCACTCCTTCTCATGCATGTTTCTGGGGGGGGGGGTGTCCTTTATGTTCCTTTGCGTACACTTTCCTTACATTTTTCATATGTTGATCTTTTACACATTTATTGCTGCATGACGGGCTCTCGGTCATCCCCCTCCACTTTAGCCTATCCCAACTTATTATTCACAGTGGGGACACGAGAGCCTTGGTTGTAATGGTGCCTTATTTCAGCTTATTTTTATATGTTTTATGGTTTACCCATAATTGTTGGGGCCTGCCTGCTGCGGCGGTACTCATGTTCCCCCCATTTGTCTGGCTTACTGGGGCGTATTGGTCCTAGTGACTGGACAAACCATGTCCCAATTTTTTGAAGGGACGGTTTGTGTGAATGTTTTGTCGTTGCTTGTTGAGGGCTCTGTCCCCTCCACTATACGGTTGGCTCTCTTGTCACCCGTCTTTCTATCTATCCTTCTCTCTTTTCTTCTTTCCCTCTGTATTTATTTTTACACTTTCGTTGCAGGAGTCGCCGGAGGTTCCTTACATCAGAACATTCATCTTCCTCAGGGGCTACTTCCATGGTTGGTAGTATGGATAGGGTTTGGTGGGCTCTGTGGGGTAAGTGCTTTTGATTTCTATGGCGGTCCCCCCTCTCTGCTCAATGACTGATACGCCCTTGCCTCCACCATCCCCACTCAAAATTATCTCCCACAATTCCCAGGGACTGAACTCTCCCATTAAACGTCGCAAAGTATTTCAGTATCTATACAAACATGGGGTAGAGGTGGCTCTGCTTCAGGAAACACACTTCCCTAAAAGATTTAACCCCTCCTTTATACACTCTAAATTCCCTCTATTTTACCTGGCCAATGCAGAGGATAAAACTAGGGGAGTGGGCATCTTTATTTCTAAACGCTGCAAATTTACACTGAAATCCGAATTCAAGGATACGGAGGGTAGGTTCTTGTTAGTGGTGGGTGATCTCGATGGAAAGCTGTACTCTTTAGTTTCTTACTATGCTCCCAACAAGGGCCAGCTAGCCTTTTTTAAACGTATGCTTTCTACTCTATCGCCATTATTGGAAGGTACTGTGGTTTTCGGTGGGGATTCCAATACCGCATTTGACCAGGGTTTAGACAAGTCACGCCCTCCTGGCAAACGCCTGACCAGACCTACCAATCAAAGCCTACGTATAGCCAAGCTGCTCTTTCAGCGAGGTTTGGTCGACATCTGGAGAGAAGTGAATCCGACCCTAAAAGACTTTACTCACTATTCTAACCCTCATGGCTCCTTCTCCCGGATAGACCACATCCTTGTCGAATCTGCCTCTATTCCTCTGGCTACAAGGGCTAGTATTAAGGAGGTGGTCTGGTCAGATCACTCAATGGTAGTTTTGTGCCTCTCTCGCCCTGCTAAACACAGGCCGAGTAGACGTTGGAGACTTAATGAGTCTATTTTGAGTGATCCCACTAACGTTCAAGAAATTGAACGAAACATCCTTCAATACTTTGCCACAAATGATACACCTGACATAAATGCCACTTGCCTGTGGGCTGCCCATAAGGCGGTAATTAGGGGTCAACTTATACAACTTTCTTCACAAATCAACAAAGCTAACAAAGCTAATATTGAAAATCTGGACAAGGAGTATACCAAACTAGCCAAACAACATAAAAAGAACCCAAGCTCGGTCCCCATTCCCCAACTTGATGCTGCTAGAGTGGCTTTGAACTTGGCCCTAACCACCAAAGCCGAATAATGGCTGCGCTGGAATAGAGCAAGATTCTACTATCAGGGTGATAACATTGGTTCTATGCTGGCCAAGAGATTGACACCTAAATTCCGATCCCCGGCACTCCCCAGAATCAGAATACAAGGAGGCTCTATATCCCAGAATCCCCAGCGCATTATGCGCGAATTCCACGACTTTTACACATCATTGTACAGTAGTACTCATAGTCCATCCCCTGCAGAGATTAACAAATTCCTAGATACCCTCCCGATCCCCTCACTAGAAGATAGACACAAATCTAGGATGGATTCGCCCATCTCAGCGGATGAGGTGTGTGCGGTGATTAAAAATTTGAAAACGCATTCGGCCCCTGGTCCGGACGGGTTTTCGATTCCCTACTATAAGGCGTTTGCCCCTACGCTTGCTCCGTACATGGCCCGTTTTTTCAACACTCTCCGAAGGGGGGGGGGGGGGTTTAGATTCCTCTCTCAATGAGGCTTACATCACTGTTCTCCCTAAGCCTAATAAAGATGCCAGTTCAGTCGGTAATTATAGACCAATCTCTCTTATCAATAATGATTTAAAGATTCTGACCAAGATCCTTGCGGATCGTCTGGCTTCCTTCATTAGCTTATACATACACAAGGACCAAGTGGGATTCATTCCGGGTCGACAAGGTCCGGACCAAACTCGAAGGGCCATAGACATCATATCGCTTCTTAATTCGAACTGGGACGGGAAATCTTCCAGACAGGGATGCCTCTTGTCTTTGGATCTCCAAAAAGCGTTTGACTCTGTACACTGGTCATATATTTTCACCAGAGAAAAAAGGAAGAGGAAATCTGCGCTACAGTGTAAACTTAACGAAAATGTGTGATGCAGCAATTCTAATATATACCCAAAGTGAAATATACATATAAAAACAAAGAAAAAGAAGAGAACTGCGCAATCCCTAATACTTCTATTAGGATGTAAACCACTCTACCTTAAAGAAGTGTATCTTGTGATCTATTATTCTAACACACCAAACTAATGACTAAATAAACCATAAGGCATTACTTATAACTAAATACAGTAAACATATATATTGCCCCTCATAGGTTATGAACCAAAAGGAAAAAATGTACAATTCTAAGTCAGCGATTCAAAAACAAGAAACATATAAAGTAGAATCAAACAGTACTAAAAATGTATGTGATAACATAAAGTCCATTAAAAGTCCAACTGGAGAAACACCCTGTGTAGAAGGGATCTATTCAATCGTAAAACTTTTCAATCAACGTGAAGTAAAACCAGGTGCACCTCCACCAGACAAGTAATAATAGCCCCTTACCAGACGTCCCGGTAGGGAGCGCTTAATCACAAAATGGGTCTGAAGATGGATCAAACTTGAGCCCTCCAAATGGAACACTTTTACGTAGGGCAGGTTAGGAGATACGCCAGTCATAAACCATCCAGCAGGGGAAAACGCTGTTTGAAGCGGGACTCAGATGTGTAGCATTGTAGGATCAAGGAAGGTTCACCATAGGGAGGAAAAGATGCTCCAAATAGTGTAAAATCATTTATTAAAACAAAAATATAAAACAAGAGATGCACTTACAAACATGAAAGAACATCGGGCATATCATCAAACTGGGCAAGCGTCGGCCGATCGCGAACACCAATCGATATCCCTTCTGGTACCAGTTCACATGAGGCAAGTCAGCGTGTGGATATGGATTCTTCTGCTAAGTCCAAACGCTATGCTTCTCCCCTTGATAAGTTCATAACTTCAAACGACTTATTTGATGTGTGGAGATGTGGACATGCTGACTGTGTGCTCCTCTCCGGTGTTCTCCGAGCGGCTGCATCCAATGCCTGGTTGTAGCGGTTGGCTTAGGGGGCTAACAGCTGACTTACTGAAGTTTATAGAATCAAAGCTTTTAATCTCATGGTGCCTTTTGAATTTACGGGTATCCCTGATCAACTTTCACCTACTAATGCTTGGTTTACCAAGTTGGAAGCATGTACAACAAACTGGACCTGACGTTAAGGAGTTAGCCATTGGTCCGTTGAACTGCAGGTTTGAATCTCGCCTCTGGTGCTTGTATTTCTACAAATTTATAGCACTTTCCTCTTGAAATGGGAGAACTAAGAGAACACCCCTCCGCTGGATCTACCTGTAAGTGCCTCAACAAAAGGGGAACATACAAGGGTGCATTAGACCAAAATTCGAAACCTTAAAAGCTGGATTTCCTTCAAGTTTTAATTGCAAGAAGTACTTAGGAATGTTTTAATGTGCGCATTTTCCTGATCATATTTCACAAATTATCACTTGATTTACTGTTGAGCAGCTCAAAGGTCTGAATAGCTTAGAGGTTTAGTATCTTCCCATTTTCACGATCAGATTTTCGGACAACAAATGTTGGATGTGAGCTTTTTGGCAGAAAGTCCAACCGTGTGTTTGCTCCATCGAACATTTGTTGTCAGACTTTCCGCCAACAAATTTTGGCTAGCAGGTTCTCAAATTTTCCACCAACAAATGATTGTTGTCTGACTTTCCGATCGTGTGTACACAAGTCCGTCGGACAAAAGTCCACGCATTGCTTGGAATCAAGTACGAGCCAAAAGTGCTCAGTCTTGTAAAACTAGCATTGGTAATGGAGATATCACGTACGTCTTGTATGTCACTACGTTCGTAATTGTTGGCCAACATTTGTGTGACTGTGTGTATGCAAGACAAGTTGGAGCCAACGTCCTTCGAACAAAAATCCACGGTTTTATTACCTGAAAGTCCGATTGTGTGTATGGGGCATTAGCATTATCAGTTTGAATCTTACGCTTTCTTGTTTAATTTATGCATTTACCTGATCAGATTTTACTTACTAAGTCTTGATTTACTGCCATGTTGTTGAAAGGTTTGGGTAGCTTAGGTATTAGTTTCCACCCATCTTCATCCCAGCAACGTTACAGTTATAGGTGCAACTTTTCTAATTTAATTTCTGAGTGTCCCAATCATGTTTAGCTTACTAAGGCTTGATGGGGCTTTGTTAGTTGGACATTAGACAGGTTAGAATTTGGAGATTTTTAAAATTTGTACATTTCTTTGTCATACTTCTCTTACCAAGTTCTGATTTGCTGAGCTGCAACCTCTAAGGATAGTTTAGGGGTTTAGTAGCTACCCACTTTCATCTCACTGCTCTTAGCGCTATCAGTTTGAATCTTATGCCCTTCTTGTTTAATTTATGCATTTACCTGATCATATTTCACTTACTATGTCTTCATTTACTGCCATGTCATGGAAAAACATGGGTAGCTTAGGAGTTAGTGTCCAGCCATCTTCACCCCAGCAACGTTACAGGTGTAGGTTCAAATATCAAACTTTTCTAATTTAATTTGTAAGTGGTCCAATCATATTTTGCTTACCATGTCTTGATTTTCTGAACTGGTCTTGAATGTTCTGGCTGGCTCAAGGGTTTAACAGCTTGGTTATGCAATCATAGGATTTTGAGAGTTGCAGGTTCAAATCTTGGATATTTTTAATATTCCCTGATCATGTTTCACCTACTAAGTCTTGATTTACCACCATGCCAGGTCACATGGCATGATAGTCTGGAGGTTGAGCACCCACCCATCTTTATCCCTGTGCTCTTACATTTAAGGGTTCAAATCTCACGCTTTCTTTTTGAATTTGTGGGCATTCCTGATTATATAGTCTCAATTTACTATCGACAAGCTCAAAGTTATAGCTGGCTCAGGGGTTTAGTAGCTATGCTACCAGACAGAGATATCTGTGTTGTAAGTTTGAATCTTAAATTTTTTTTTCTTCTGTGTGTGTGTCCTTGATCATGTTTCACTTAAAAGTCTTGAATTATTGGTTTGTGCTCACCTGTTTGGGTGGCTCAGGGGTTTGGTAATCA
This sequence comes from Lithobates pipiens, assembly GCF_037356315.1. Lineage (NCBI taxonomy): Eukaryota > Metazoa > Chordata > Amphibia > Anura > Ranidae > Lithobates > Lithobates pipiens. The sequence continues at coordinate 219,526,791 of NW_027507789.1, forward strand.
GCCATGCTCACATCTAGCTTATAGACCTTTGGGTTTGAATCTCAGATGGACCTTTTTTTAAATTTGTTGGATACCTGAACACATTTCACTTACTAAGGTCTTGATTTACTTTTGTGGATAGCTGGATTTCTGGTTAGGTCATAGGTATATCTTTCAGTCACCTGAGTCTAACCATTTGTGAACGCACATGGTCATGAGAAAGCCGAGAGAGTAACATCTACATCAGTGGTCATATCCATAGAGCTAGTTGGATCTCTGTCGTAGGGTTTCCGGAATTCTGGCTAGCTCATAGGCATAACAGAATGCCAACTACTTTCCAAAGATCTTCGTTACAAGTTCAAATCCTCAGGTTTTTTCTAAATTTGTGCATAGCTTTAATTATCTTTTATTTCCTAAGCCTTAATTTACTGCATGGGTAACACAAAGGTCTGCTTGGCTTAGGGGTTTAGTAGCCAGCCAGCTGGATTGTAAAAGACTAGAAGCAAAGGTTCAAATCTGATACAACATTTTGAATGCGTCTCTGAATACATTTCACATACTACATCATGGCTCACCATTAAAAAGCATAAATGGCTCAGGAGTTAAGCACTTAACCTACACGTCAGTTCTGTCTTTTGGCAAGTTTGAATCCCTACTATTGCTTTTATATTTTTACAACCTTATGTATTTTTTCCCCTAAATAAATCTCACTTACTAAATCATGGTTTGACAGCTTGCTCTTCACAAGTCCTAATAGCTCAGTGATTAAGCGTGTTGACCTGGTCTCCAATGCGGTGCATTGCATGGCAGGTGTGAGTCCCTACTCTTGTGTGTTTTTTTTTTACTTCTTTATGTTTATTTTATTTTTTCTCCTCAAATAGGAAAACTAACACAACAACAGCCTGGCAGCAGCAAGTGGCTCATTGTATAGAAGCACTATCAAGGGGACCATGCCTTCTGAGTTCAAATCCATCCCAGCAAATATCTAGACTAAGGTCATATTTCAACTTTTCTAATTAAGTTTGTGAGTGTCCCAATCATCATCACTTCCTAAGTCTTGATTTGCTGAGCTGGGCTCCAATGTTCTGGTGGGCTCAAGGGTTTAACAGCTTGTTAATGCTATCAGAGGATTATTAGAGTTGCAGGTTCAAAAATAGATTTTTTTTTTAATTTGTGCATTTCCCTGATCATGTTTCACTTACTAATTCTTGATTTGCTACATGACTAGTTGAAAGAGTAAGATAGGCTAGAGGTTTGGCATCCCCCTCTCTATATCCCAGTGCTCTTACAATTAAGGGTTCAAATCTCATGATTTATTTTTGAATTTGTTGGTGTTCCTGATTATCTTTCTCTAAGTCTCAATTTACTATCTTCAAGCTCAAAGTTCTGGCTGGCTCAGGGGTTTAGTAGCTATGCTACCAGACAGAGATATCTGTGTTGTAAGTTTGAATCTTATTTTTTTTTGTGTGTGTCCTTGATCATGTTTCAGTTAAAAGTCTTGAATTATTGGTTTGGGTTTGGGATTTGGCTTGGGCTCACATGTTTGGGTGGCCCAGGGGTTTGGTAATCAGCCATGCTCACATCTAGCTTATAGACCTTTGGGTTTGAATCTCATATGAACCTTTTTTAAATTTGTTGGATACCTGAACACATTTCACTTACTAAGGTCTTGATTTACTTTTGTGGATAGCTGGATTTCTGGTTAGGGCATAGGTATATCTTTGAGTCACCTGAGTCTAACCATTTGTGAAAGCACATGGTCATGAGAAAGCCGAGAGAGTAACATCTACATCAGTGGTCATATCCATACAGTGAGTTGGATCTCTGTCATAGGATTTCCGGAATTCTGACTAGCTCATAGGCATAACAGAATGCCAACTACTTTCCAAAGCTCTTTGTTACAAGTTCAAATCCTCAGGTTTTTTTCTAAATTTGTGCATAGCTTTAATTATCTTTTGTTTACTAAGCCTTAATTTACTGCATGGGTAACACAAAGGTCTGCTTGGCTTAGGGGTTTAGTAGCCAGCCAGCTGGATCGTAAAAGACTAGAAGCAAAGGTTCAAATCTGATACAACATTTTGAATGTGTCTCTGAATACATTTCACATACTACATCATGGCTCACCATTAAAAAGCATAAATGGTTCAGGAGTTAAGCACTTAACCTACACTTCAGTTCTGTCTTTTGGCAAGTTTGAATCCCTACTATTGCTTTTATATTTTTACAGCCTTATGTATTTTTGTCCCCTGAATAAATCTCACTTACTAAATCATGGTTTGAGAGCTTTCTGTTCACAAGTCCTAATAGCTCAGGGGTTAAGCGTGTTGACCAGGACTTCAATGCGGTGCAATGCATGGCAGGTTTGAGTCCCTACTCTTGTGTGTTTATTTTTACTTCTTTATCTTTATTTTATTTTTCTCCTCAAATAGGAAAACTAACACAACAATATCCTGGCAGCAGCAAGTGGCTCATTGTATAGGAGCACTGTCAAGGGGACCATGCATTCTGGGTTCAAATCCATCCCAGCAAATATCTAGACTAAGGTCATATTTCAACTTTTCTACTTAAGTTTGTGAGTGTCCCAATCATCATCGCTTACTAAGTCTTGATTTGCTGAGCTGGGCTCCAATGTTCTGGTGGGCTCAAGGGTTTAACAGCTTGTTAATGCTATCAGAGGATTATTAGAGTTGCAGGTTCAAATATAGATTTTTGTTTCAAATTTGTGCATTTCCCTGATCATGTTTCACTTACTAATTCTTGATTTGCTACATGACAAGTTCAAAGAGTAGGATAGGCTAGAGGTTTGGCAACCCCCTTCTCTATCCCAGTGCTCTTACAATTAAGGGTTCAAATCTCATGATTTATTTTTGAATTTGTTGGTGTTCCTGATTATCTTTCTCTAAGTCTTAATTTACTATCAATAATCTCAAAGTTCTGGCTGGCTCAGGGTGCTTAGTAACTAAAGATTTCTGTGTTGTAAGTTTGAATCTTATGTTTTGTTATTTGTGTGTGTCCTTGATCATGTTTCACTTACTGACTCTTAGAACAGATTTGGATGGCTTAGGGGTTTGGTAATCGGCCATGTTCCCACCTAGCTTATAGAGTAGTAGGTTTGAATCTCAGCTGAACCTTTTTTAAATTAGTGCGATCCCTGATCGCATTTCGCTTACTGAGTCTTGATTTCATTTTGTGGATCTCAATTTGGGGAATTCTGGCTAGCTCATAGGCATAGCAACAAGCCAACTACTTTCTAAAGATCTTTGTTACAAGTTCAAATCCTCAGGCTTTTTTTTATTTGTTGCATGTCTTTAATTATATTGTATTTAGTAAGCTTTCCTTCCTTCCTACTTCAGTGGCAACACAAAAGTCTGGCTGGCTCAGGGGTTTAGTGGTCAACAAGCTGAGTTTCTGAAGGTTAGACGCAAGGGTTCAAATCTCCTTCAACTTTTTGAATTTGCCCCTGAATACCTTTTACTTACTAAATTATGTTTCACCAGCAAGCAGCCGACAGGCACAAATGGCTCAGGGGTTATGCATTCAGCCTTTATTCCAGTGCTGTCTGTAGAGCTGCGGGTTTGAATCCCTACCTATGCATTTAAAACTGTTTCAACATTATGGTTCTTTTTTTCTCCTGAATGTATTAAATTGACTAAATCGTGGTTTGCCAGCTTTCTGATCAAAAGTCCTAATAGCTCAGTGGTTAGGCAATTGATCAGGACTTCAGCGCTGTCTGTTGAGATGCAGGTTTGAATCCTTATGCTTGTATCTGTATTTTTACTCCTTTATGGTTTTTATTTCCTCCTGTATTTTAAAAACGAACACGCAAACACTCAGGCAGCGACAAGTGGCTCAAAGAATAGGAGCACCGACAAGGGTGCTATGAGACCTGGGTTCAGATCCACGAAAGCACCGTAGGCCCTGATTGTGAACCAAATAAGGTGCTGTAGATCTTAAGAGTGAAACCACGTAACCCCTGACTGCAAACCCGTGAAAGCGCTGGAGCCCCTGAGTGTGAACATGTGAAAGCACTGGAGCCCCCCAAATACAATCCCATGAAAGTGCTGTAGACCATCAGTGCAAAACCTTGAAGGTGCTGTAGACCCCGAGTGCAAACCTCTGAAAGCGCTGTAGACCCCAAGTGTGAATACGTGAAAGCGCTGTAGACCCCAAGTGTGAATACGTGAAAGCGCTGTAGTCCCCCAAGTGTGAACCCATGAAAGCGATGAAGCCCCCGAGGGTGAACCCGTGAAAGCAATGGAGCCCTCCCAGAGTGTGAACCCATGAAAGCGCTGTAGACCCCAAGTGCAAACACGTGAAAGCACTGTAGACCCCAAACGTGAACACGTCACATGAAAGCGCTGTAGACCCAAGTGTGAACCCGTGAAAGCGCTGTAGACCCCCAAGTGAAAAACACATGAAGCACTGTGAAACATTCAGTACAAAACCTTGAAAGCGCTGTAGACCCCAAGTGCGAACATGGGAAAGCGCTGTAGACCCCGAGTGCGAACACATGAAGCGCCTGGAGCTCCCGAGTATGAACCCATGAATGTGCTGTAGACCCTCAGTGCATAACCATAAAAGCTCTACAGACCCCCCCAAGAGAGAAACCATGAAGCTGTAGACTCCAATTGTAGAAGCACTGTAGACCACCTGAATGCAAAAACCTTGAAAGTGTTGTAGACCTCTGAGAAAGAAACCCCCTCATTCACTGCAGAAACTAGCTCTTATCAAAAAGGTCAGTGAACATTTAAAGAAAATTATTGCTTTTTTTGGTACATCCACTCCAGGATGCTTTGAGCTGTAAGCCCATCACAGGGCACTTTGCTGGTGGGATGCCTCACATGAAAGACAACATCTAGAATCTGGGACACCAAAGGCCTGCACTTGGATTTGAACTCTGGTCTCCAGCAGACGAGGCCTAGTTCTTATGCTCAGAGCCACAATCTCTGCTCAAATACTGATGTGCTCGTTCTTATATTTCAGAAGTAGACAGACTTTACACATTAAAAAAAAATAATATTAAATGAAACCTAACAAAACACCTGCAATTCATGCACAACAGCACAGAACTATTGGTGGCAAAAAAAAAAAAAAAAACTGTTCCCTTGCCTTACCTTACCTTAAGCATTGATGTGAAGGGATTCTCTTTGATAGGAACTCACATTGAACAGAGATTGGCAAACTTCTGACAAACTGATTGTGATACACAGTCCCCATCAACTCCGCCATGGATCGTTCTGCTGCAGAAGTTCAAAGGTATTACGAAGCAGAACGAACACATAGCATAGAGCTGACATAAAGCACACACAGGAGAAAGACTTGAATTGAATGATCTTTCCAAAACGTGTCTTGAAGTCAGATAGAAGAGGTCGTAGGAGGCAGAGGTGGAGGGTAATGTCAGAAGTCAAGGCTATAGAATGAGGCGGGTGAGGTTGTGTGAACAAGAAATAAATGTAATGATGATACCACATAAGAAAAGCAAAAAGAAAAAGTAAAAAAACGTTAGAAGGAGATAAGGGCAAAGCCATTTTATAGAATACCAATCCAACCAGAATTTCCGATTCCCCAATCTGCCTAGGAAGAACGTGGTCATTTGTGAGTCTAAGCAATCATGATCCATGATCTGTAGGGTTGTCTGTAGACAGGTACAATCTGGACGGATTTATAACAAAAGGTGGTACGCCTTTGCTGGCCATATAAGAAAACCTCAATGCATTTTTTTAAGAAATATACTGTTCTTTCTATAAAAATTAAAACAAAAGAAAGAAAACACTATAGAGCGTGTTTTTATAAAAAAAAATAATTGATACATTAGTTCTGTGTGAATGGAGCAAAACCGGTTGTCCTCCTTCTACAGTAACAGTAGGCAACCTTCAAGAGGTGGAGATCTACCTGAACCACAAGGGAGACGTCAAAGATCACCGGGCACAGCGTTGCCTTTTCACACCGGATTTAAATCTCTAATTGCCGCACTACCGTGTCACAAACGCATGCATTGCACAGCAATCCATGGGTTTAAATCAGGCGGCGAGGAGGCAACCTATCGCCTCCTCACCACCTGTCAGAGTGATCGCTTTTCAGAGGAGCAGCAGTGCCTGCGGTACTCGTGAATGAACCTTTAGTTGCATTGAGCAGCAGCCCCCTAAGGGCTCATTCACACATAAAGTTGGGGGGGTGGTAGAATCTTGTGGTTGAGTTGCGGTGAAATGTGCAGCACATACATGGTAATAAATGAACCTTGGTGAAATGCATTGGGGCAACACCGATTTTAACCACTTGCCACCAGATCACGTACCTAGTACGCCATTTGACTTCAAGTGGTTGTACCCGAATGATGCCTGCAGCTGGTACTGTATTTTTAGAGCCGATTGCCGACTGTCTCATAATAGCCATAGGATCGGTCGATTGCTATTACAAGCAGCGGAAGGGGACTGTTTACATTCAAGGGATGTTTACGTTCCTTGTGACAGCAATAAAAGTGATAAAAAAAATAAATAAATTTAAAGCAACAGTGTAAAAATAAATAAAATAAATTAATAATTAAAAAGAAATTGTAAGGTTCTGTCACCCATGGGGGCGCGGGGTTCCCCTTAAAATCCATACCAGACCTGAAGGGTCTGGTATGGACTGGGGGGGGCGACCCCACGCTGTTTTTTTTATTTTACCGGCAATGGTTTTTTCTTTTTCACTCAGCTGACAGCGGGGAAACCCATTGACGGCTGTTGACTCAACGGTTGTTAAGGACGCCACATCCGGCTCCCCGGCCCCGCTCCTTAACCACCAGCTTATATCGCATCACCGCGAACATCAGATCGTGGGCAGTCATTCTAGCTTAAAGTATCGCCTATGGATAGTAAAATTTACGTCGTTTATCACCACTGTCAAGCGCAATTTTAAAACGTGACGTGTTTGGTCTATTCATATATCTATTTACTCAGCCTAACATCATCTTTTATGTTTTACAAAAATATTAAGGCGATGTATTTTTTTTTGCATTCAATTTTTAAAAAGTGTTTTTTTCCCCCAAAAATTGCGATTGGAAAACCGCTGCGCAAATACAGCGTGACATAAAAAAAATTGCAAAACCCACTCATTTATTCAATATCTGTTTTTAACCCCTTCCCGCCGAGCGTACGCAGATGTGCGGCCTCAGCTTTCGAGGGGGGGGGTTATGCCGGGATGATGCCTGCAGCTGGCAGCATCATCCCGGTACCGTTATTTAGAGCCGGCGATCAGCTTTCCAGGGATAACAACCGATCCCGGAGGAGCGGGAGGGGACGTCCCCCTTCTCCCGCCGCCTCCCACCACTCTGAACGGGCCTCCCGTGCCACCGGGAGACCAGATTCACGAACTGCCACTTCCAGCAGCTAGCCGCGGAAACGGCTTTGTTCCAGTCTCCCGATTGTAAACACGGAAGCGACGTCACAACATCACGACGTCACTTCCTGTTTACTCGGCTGCCAATAGCGCCGGTTTAAAAAAAAAATACAGTATTCAGAATCGCCGAAAACGGTGATTTGAATACTTTGAGGTGCAAAGGAGGAATTTGGGGTCTTTTAGACCCCCGATCCCTCCATAAAGAGTACCTGTTACCACCTATTACTGTCACAAGGGATGTTTACATTCCTTGTGACAGCAATAAAAGTGATCAAAAAATATTTATTCATAAAAAAATATATATTTATTTTTATTTAAAGCGCCCCGTCCCTGCGTGCTCGCGCAGCAAAGGACATGCATACGGAAGTGGCGCCCGCATATGTAAACGGTGTTCAAATCACACATGTGAGGTATTGCCGCGATCGTAAGAGCGAGAGCAATAATTCTAGCCCTAGACCTCTGTAACTCTAAACTGGTAACCGGTGAAATGTAAAGAATTGCCTATGGAAATTTTTAGGTACCGTAGATTGTCGCCATTCCACGAGTGCGTGCAATTATAAAGCGTGACATATTTGGTATCTATTTACTCGGCATAACATAATTTTTCACATTATACAAAAAAATTGGGCTAACTTTACTGTTTGTTTTTTTTTTTTTTTTTAATTCATGAAAGTGTCCCTTTTTCAAAAAAGTTGTGTTAAAAAACACCGCTGCACAAATACCGTGTGACATAAAATATTGCAACAATCGCCGTTTTATTCTCTAGATTCTCTGAAAAAAAAAAAAAAATTGTATATATCAATTATAAAGCGTGACATATTTGGTATCTATTTACTCGGTATAACATCATTTTTCACATTATACAAAAAAATTGGGCTAACTTTACTGTTTGTTTTTTTTTTTTAAATTCATGAAAGTGTCCCTTTTTCCAAAAAGTTGTGTTTAAAACACCGCTGCACAAATACCGTGTGACATAAAATATTGCAACAATCGCCATTTTATTCTCTACACTCTCTGCTAAATATATATATATATATATATATATATATATATATATATATATATATATATATAATGTTTGGGAGTTCTAAGTAATTTTCTAGCAAAAAATACGGATTTTAACTTGTAAACACCAAATGTCATAAATGGGCTTAGTCGTGAAAGGGTTAAATTATATATATATAATGGTTGGGGGTTCTAAGTAATTTTCCAGCAAAAAACAAAACAAAACTGATTGCTACATGTAAACAAAAAGTGCCAGAAAAGGCGTGGTCTTTAACGCACATGTTTCAGCACATCACAACACCCAGATGGACCTCTCTAAGCGTTGGGTTACTATCGCTAACGGCGATAGTGCGCCTGCGCGCCGCTGTCTATGGCGCATGTGCCGTAGACAGCGGTGACTGTCTTTTAGTAAATATCTCCTAAACCGTGTAGCTTTAAGAGATATTTCTTGGACCTACAGGTAAGCCTTAATCTAGGCTTACCTGTAGGTCAAAGTGGTTTGTAAGGGTTTACAACCACTTTAAGAAAATATTTTTTCAAACTTTTTTTTATTTTATTTTTTTACATTTCTTTTTTTTTAAGCAAAAAATAAAAAAACCCAGCTGTGATTAAATACCACCAAAAGAAATCTCTATATGTGTTAAATGATACAAATTTCATTTGGGTACAGTGTTGCATGACCACGCAATTGTCATTCTTGGCCTGGGCAGGAAGGGGGTAAAACTGCCCAGTATTGAAGCAGTTAAAGACTGAATATTCACGTCCTTGCCTCGGCAGTCCAAACAAAACAAAATGAGCTTCCTTAACACAGGTTAGCGCATGAAATATCGCACCGCAATGCACCAGCCGGGTGTGTGAGAGGAGCCGTAGACATCTAATCAGCTCAGCCGTTTGGAGCGAAAGAAAAAGTTTTGTTCGAACCGGAATTTCTCCTAAAGAAACAAAAAAAAAAAAAAAAAAAAGAAGTGGAGGTGAAGCAGTGATGGAGTGTTTATTTTCCCAACTGCGGGGAAGTTGGGGATTTATCTGGCAGTAATGTAGTTACACCGAGCTTGGACTTGAGAAATCAATTGATGTTCAGCTCGCAGTTTTCCTTGTCAGCAGAGAAGGTATAAACCACTTTTACGGTCTACGTGTGAAACAGAAACTCTGAATAATTGACACAAATGTACGTGCTGCATCGGCACGCGCGTGCGCGCGGGGGGTCGCTTTCTTCCACTTCTTAGAGGAAACCTGCTAGAGAAGATGACCGATCCTTCTGAAAAATGCAAGATGCCTGGCTGTCAGGATGATCTATTTACTACACGACTTTGAGGCCCTGACCTGGAACAAGATGAGGGCGTTCGGACTAGTTCTGTATATTTAAAGTTAGTGTAGCGGCCATAACCCGGTTGCAGGGCGGCCTTGACTTTATGGGCTTACCGGTTACCTTCTCTCGGCCTGCTCTTTCACTTCTAGGGGTTCCCAGGGTTGATACCCAACAACGTGAACACTGACACAGATGAAGTCCTCTTTAAAAGGTTTTATTTTGCAGTAAGAACTCTCAATTAACACAGTCTCTTAGGGAACAGAGGGCACGGGGTGAAGAACTCAGGCACCTTGAACTGCAGGTTTAGCAAAGTCTCTATTTCCACCCAGAGAGTAGCCACTCACAGCTGGGCACTTTAAGGCTGAACAGATCTCTAGCCAGAGACTATGGCAGTCAGCACGTTGACTCAAACTTGAACAATCAACTAAGGGTGAACAGGAACCTTTTCCCTCCTTACCTGGAACGTTTCCCGTCTCCTCTATGGTACTCGAAAAGTGTGAATTCGTCAATTTCCTTCCCAACTCAGTAACCAGGCACTTCTCAGGATGCCACTTTCCGGCCCTCCTCCGAAGAGTCCTCCCCCGGTCACTTCCACAAGCTGCGGTGTCCCTCCAAGCCGAGAGCACACCCAGACACTTTGAATCCTCCCTCAGTTACTGCGCCTCGGACCAGCAGGTTCCGAGACTCAGGAACGGACGGATCCCTACCCCAGACCAACCAGGTCTATAAGGGGCCACTGACAGGAACATGTTGCGGGTGTCGAACACCCCGTGACTGGGACCCCTCACGGGGCCACCCCGGTCCAGGAACCAGACCAGACCACACAGGTCTCACAAACAACTCCGGAACCCCGAACATGTGACCCACACCCCTTTAAGTACCCCTTCCCAGACTCCTTAGTGGGCCCCGGCACTCCCACTGATTGACTCCGAGAAGGCCAATACCTAAACATCCAACAGACCTGGTTCTGGCCTCTCATGGGCACCTCACCGTTCACATGACCAGGCAGAACTTCCAAACACAGCCTGGCCAGACTGGTGTTAAGGCCTAACCTACACAATCAACCCTCAGAACCTTTATTGTTCTGAGGCCAAAAACTAAATTTACATGCGTATGACATTTGATCCCATATGTCATCCGCTACATTAGTAACGGGGAAAGAAAGTTTTCTTTACATACAGGTTCACTTAAAGTGGTTGTAAACCTCCAAAAAAGAACCAAAAAAAACAAACCCTGCAAGGCAAAGGCATAATGAGCTATGGGCAGGGGTTTTCTTTAATCCCTTGGACTTTTGGGAGAGCCTATATATTCGGGAGAGGTCAGGGGATCTCTGCTACCTGGGTGAACACATCATATGCCCCGGGCTGCTAGGCCGGAGATTGGGCCTATCCCGGGGGCATCTGGCTGCCAGGCTATGTGAGGGCCTATCCAGAAGTAAGAAAGCAGCGCAGGGTTGGGACTGCGGCTCGCAGTCCAACCAAAAGTGACGGTTCTCTCGGCTGAAGAACCTGTCAGTGTATGGAGGTAGAAGGGAAGCCGTCGCCAGGAAGGGACCAATCGTCTTTACCAAGGACCACAGTGAGTAACTGAAGCAAGTACCGAAAACCATATCCTCACTGAAGGGCACGGTGGAGAATCAGGCAGTGATCAAGTCCAACCCGCGGAGGAGATGCTTGCAGAGCAGCCTTGCGTGTCAAGCCAGGGGCCGAGCCTGTTAGCAAGGGTGAAGCTTGAGGAGTATCTGGAGCGCCAAGGTAAGGACCCAGCAGAGAAGCCGGGGTGAAGCTTGAGGGAGTTACCATTGTAAACCTTGGAGGAGCTCAAGGGATTCATAGCCAGTGAATCAGTGGGTCTCTTGAGAGACCGGGAGCCCAGTATTGAAGAGCTATGAGGAGCAGTTGTAGAGGAGTTGAAAGAATTGATACATTGAGTTAGGAAATATTAAAAGGACTGTTACCATAGGAGACAGCAAACCTACAAACGCAGAAGTGGTGCCTTTCTGGAGCCTTTCCCTGTGCGGCTGTTCTCCTGTTGAAGTCTCGGAGTCTGCCAATTGAGTTTGCAACGATCTAGGGGTGTCCTGGCCCTAACCCACTTTTCCCCCAAAATATACAAAAAAGGATTGTCAAAAGAAATAAAACCTCTTTTACATTCCAGAAGTGTCTGGCGCCCATCTTAGCACCCACTATGCCTCACAACCCACCACGCCTCACAACCCACCACATATTGAAGCATGTCAGCTATCTTTTGCCTTGGAGGTTCTCATTAGACCAAAAGAGGTAAAAGACTTTGCTACACTGCCCACAGTTATTCACCTGGACCAGATGGGTTTTATTACGGGAAAAGAAGCCAGGGATAATTCCAACCATGCCATCCAGTTGATCCATTGGGCCCGACTACAGACCGACCAGCCACCCTGTCTCTTATGCTGCGTACACATGACCGGACTTTCCGGCAGACTAGGTCAGACGGAATCAGTCTGTCGGACAATTCCGATCGTGTGTGGGCTAATCCGATCGTTTTACACATAAAAAAAACCCAACGGACCTAGAAATAGAACATTCGAAGGACTCAATTCCTATCAGGAAAACCATTCGTCTGTGTGCTGGTCCGACGGACCAAATACGACGCAAGGGCAGCTATTGGCTACTGGCTATTGAACTTCCTTTTTTAGTCCCGTCTTACGTCATCACGTTAAAAACTAACGGACTTTAGAACGGACTTAGTCCGTTCGTGTGTTGCCAAGTCCGTTTGTTCGAAAGGTCCGTCGGAACTCTGCCGAAAGTCCATTGGGAAGACCGTCGGACATAGCCTGCCGGAAAGTCCGGTCGTGGCAGTACGCGGCATTACTCTCCACAGATGCTGAAAAAGCATTTAACAGGATGGACTGGATATTCCGCTGGGTGGTTCTGACTAAATTAGGCCTTGGCCCCAACACGTTTGCCAGGATGGCATCACCAGCGGCCCGAGTTAGAGTGAATCGAGCACCTATCCACACCACTGGTGTGGATAGGTGCTGCCTTTTTTGATGGCCGTCCTTCAGTCCTGACTACCTGGATCCGGCTTGGTTGGGTTTGCTCTTGCGCTAGTGGTTTTAGCGCTCCAAGCTCGTATGATACATTGCCACATGGTATTTGTATCCAACACATCTGGTAAGAGTGTTTCGACTTTCCATATGATTTCCATCCTTTGAGATCCATTCAAGACCTACTGTGATTTTACTATCTTGGCTATTGAGTCATTCATCACCTGATTGGACTATCTAATCGGTGGGACTCTTGGTTATATTGTTTTTTTGTGGGTGACGCCCTACAAGGCCCTGCATGCACATTTATTTATTTACTTTGAAGGTTTTAGTTTGCACCTTCACGGTTGTCACTTTTGATTTCATTATCACCGTTTGAGTTTATCAACATTTTTTCTGGATGAATTAGCGCTACACTATTGTATTTTATGTATCTTTGGACTTTGTTTGAGTGTTAGCAGCTTTTTTTTAATTATTTTTGGTTTTAGCTCGGTATTTTTCCACTTTTAAATGGTCAAAAAAAAATCCTTTGCCGCTTATGAAATGTTTGTAATTATACTTCACTATCCCATCGTAACATCTGACTAGAAAATCTAAAAAACACTTGTGAAAATGAATATTTATATCATTCTCGAAATGTTTGTCCACGGCTGTAGATACCATGAGATCTATTTTCTTGCCATATTATTTCTGTCCTACCAGGCCCGAGAGTTACACAGCTCTGCCACACAAGCACAGTTCTGTCTGGAAGAAGGGAAGACCTGTTTTTTTTCTCTGCTGCAGTTACAGAAATACCGCGTACACACGATCAAATTGTCCGGCGTACTTAGTACAGCAAACAATCCGGCGAATAGTCCGGCGGACTTTCTACCGAACGCACTTGGCCACACACGGACACACAGAAAGTCCGGCGTTTGCTAGCGCGGTGACGTACAGCACGTACGACGGGACTAGAAAAAGGAAGTTCAATAGCCAGTAGCCAAATAGCTTCCTTTTCATACTTGCTTCTGAGCATGCGTCATTCTTAGTCCGCCGGACTAGCATACTCATGAACGTATTGTCCGCTGAAACCCAAGTCATTCTAAGTCCGCCGGACTTTACGCTGAGAAAGTCCGCTGAAGCCCATACACAATCGAATTGTCCGGTGAAATGCGTTTCGGCGGACTAAGGACAATTTGATCGCGTGTACGCGGCATAAGTAACACCTAAAAGGATCCCTGCCCCTCAATGAGACTGGACAGTGAAAGGAAAAGCAGCAGACTGATGAGCATAAGCGGCAAAGGCATTCACCGTCCCACAGCCGCGTGTAAGCAAAGGGCCTGACCGCGATTGGTCCGGTAGATTGCAGTCTAAGAGTTGCTGACCCCCGGTCTACATCAAAACAATAGTGAAGAAGCTCAAACGTGAGAATAGGACCATTATTACAGAGATGAGTCTGGAAAGAAGTTTGCGCCACTAAGGCGGGGGTAGGCAACCTCAATGCTCCCACTGTTGTGGAACTACAATTGCCGTGAGGCAATGCAACATTCTGATAGCCACAGACATTGTTCCCAGAGGCAGAGGAGTGAAGGGATTTGTAGTTTTTTTTTTTTGTTTTTTTTTTTACCACAAATGGAGTGCCAAGGCTTCCTACCCCTGCACTAAGGTATGTTGATCAGTAGACTCAGGAGGACAGTGTTGATGTCATACAGCCCATATTTAAAGAGGAATTAAACTCTCTTCTTACAATTCTTCAGTTGCTTCCTTGTTTCTGGCCTAGGCCAAAAGGATGCACATCCCAGGAGTGTTCAGGAGCAGGGGCGGACTGACCATTGGGGCACTCGGGCACTGCCCAAGGGCCCCATGCCACCAGGGAGCCCCATCAGGGTTTCCAGCCTCAATAAAACCAGGGACAGTATGTAAAAATCTGTGTTTTTTTAAAAATCCCAAGATTATAGCTGCCCCGCCTCTCCAGTACCTTTTCAGTGTGTGTATGTGGATTCTGTGTGTATACTGTGTGTCTGTGTGTGTATATTGTGTGTGTGTGTGTATACTGTATGTGTGTGTATGTGTATACTGTGTGGCCCCATAATCTTCTATTGCCCGGGACCCCCATAATCTTCTATTGCCCGGAGGCCCCATAATCTTCTATTGCCCGGGGGCCCCATAATCTTCTATTGCCCGGGGGCCCCATAATCTCCTATTGCCCTGGGGGTCCCATGAGTTGTCAGTGCGCCCCTGTTCAGGGGAGGGGGGGGCTTTCTCAGTTAAGCACACACTCCTGGCTGCATGCCTGAACTAAGGGCAGATGGATTCTAGGAAGTAAATGCATGCACAAATCATCTACCCTAACTCAAGATGTATAAGAGATGCAATGCCTCAAATGGTATTAACCACTTGGGATCCGCGCTATTGCAAAATGACGGCAATAGCGCGGACCCACATTTCCGGGACTACGTCTATTGACGTAGTCCTGGTTACGAGCGGCCTGCGCGCCCCCTGAGGGGCGCGCGCGGCGCGCTCTGTGATCGGCGAGTCCGTGAGACTCGCCTGATCACCGATCCGTGTAAGGGGTCGATCCCGACCCCTTATCACGTGATCAGCTGTCAGCCAATGACAGCTGATCATGTGATAAAACGGAGCCGGTAATCGGCTAGTATTCCTCCTCGCGCTGACAGCGCGAGGAGAAAAAAAAAAAGCCGATCGCCGGCGGCCGTGTTCGGGACATCAGTCCCGATCACGGCCAGCAATATAAAAGGACACCTGCCCCCTGCCAGTGCCCACCTGCCACCCGCAGTGCCATCCTGAATAAAGTAAGTGCCCCCCTGTCAGTGCCACCCAGCAGTGCCCATAGTGCCCACAGTGCCACCCAGCAGTGCCCACAGTGCCACCCAGCAGTGCCCACAGTGCCACCCACAGTGCCACCCAGCAGTGCCACCCAAAATCTGCCTCAGGTGCTGCACCCCAGTGCCGCCCATCAGTGCCCAGCAGTGCCGCCCATCAGTGCCCAGCAGTGCCGCCCATCAGTGCCCAGCAGTGCCACCTATCAGAGCCACCTATCAGTGCCACCTATCAGTGCCCATCAGTCCCATCTATCTGTGGTACCTATCAGTGCCCATCCGTGCCACCCATCCGTGCCACTTATCCGTGCCACCCATCCGTGCCATCTTATCTGTGCCCATCTTTGCCCATCAGTGCCGCCTTATCTGTGCCCATCGGTGCCGCCTTATCTGTGCCTATTAGTGCCGCCTTAACTATGCCTATCAGTGCCCACCAGTGCAGCCTATCAGTGCCCACCAATGCAGCCCATCAGTGCCCACCAATGCAGCCCATCAGTGCCCACCAATGCAGCCCATCAGTGCCCACCAATGCAGCCTATCAGTGCCGCCTAATCAGCGCACTTCAATGAAGGAGAAAAATGACCCGTTTGCAAAATTTTATAACAAACTATTAAAACATGATTTTTTTTTTTTTTTTTTTGCATCTTTTTTTGTTTGTTTAGCAAAAAATAAAACTCCGAGCTGTAACTAAATACCACCAAAAGAAAGCTCTATTTGTGGGAAAAAAATGATAAAAATTTCATTTGGGTACAGTGTTGTATGACCGCGCAATTGTCACTCAAAGTGCATCAGCGCTGAAAGCTGAAAATTGGTCTGGGACTGAGGGGGGTTTAAGTGCCCAGTAAGCAAGTGGTTAAAGAATTAAAATACAAATTGGTATCATCATCATCCCGATTATGTTAAAGCAAAAAGGCGGGTTGACATGGGCTACTCCATATAAATTACCATGCAACACCTGTGATGGTTATAGGACTACCTCGATACCCAGTAATTAGACACAGGTAAGTAAACAAATATATACAAGTTTATTGGGAAAATAGATAAAAGAATTTCGTTAACAACCAATCAAAAGGTTACCATACCATCATTATATAAACAATTTAAATTTAAACAGAATTCTACCCCCCCCCCCCCCCCCCCATCAAGTAGAAAATGGAGGAACTGATGCAAATGCAGACGATGTCCTCTACTAGTTTCGCGACAAAGTCGCTTCTTCAGGAGGTGTCTAAACGCATCTAAAATTAGATAGATACACTTCACAGCTGCATTGCTACAACATATTCACAATACTGTCATAAGACATTAAATAAGTGGAGTGAATTACATAAATAACAGAGCAACTTACCACCAAGGTCCCCAATGGAAGCCCACAAAAAAAGGGCACGGGTGGCACCTCAAACAGGGGTGTCACACCCCTGGGGGCGGACACGGGAGGCAAAAATATAGAGAGGGCTGTAGATAACAAAAGTAAGTGTAACTGACGTATTATATTAAACCAACACATATGGTATATACATGGCTTGGACTCATAACGGTACAACTTTGGGGAATGGACAGTCAAGAGGGGAAAAAATTCTCAGAGAAAGAAAAATGAAGCCAATAAATGGAAAGAAGGAGAAGAAGGAGAACCACAATCAAGAGCAAAAGAAAAAGAACGGAGAAAGAGAAAGCTAATTAAATACAATAGCAGATACTGGGGGGGTGTTTTTCAAAGTGATCTCTCAATAAAATAAAGCATGGATGGAGGAGTTTGCTTTGAATATATATATATATATATATATATATATATATATATATATATATATATATATATATATATAAGAAAAAGTTTCAGTCTGTGGTGCTCAGATACAGTTTAGTTCAGCTTGAACATTCATATACAGAGCATCCAGAAAGTATTCACAGCGCTTCACTTTTTTCACATTTTGTTATGTTACAGCCTTATTCCAAAATGGATTAAATTCTACAAACAATCCCCCATAATGACAACGTGAGAGAAGTTTGTTTGAAATCTTTGCAAATTTATTAAAAAGAAAAAACTAAAAGATCCCATGTACATAAGTATCACAGGCTCCTCCCATGTACATAAGTATCACAGGCTCCTCCCATGTACATAAGTATCACAGGCTTCTCCCATGTACATAAGTATCACAGACTCCTCCCATGTACATAAGTATCACAGGCTCCTCCCATGTACATAAGTATCACAGGCTCCTCCCATGTACATAAGTATCACAGACTCCTCCCATGTACATAAGTATCACAGACTCCTCCCATGTACATAAGTATCACAGGCTCCTCCCATATACATAAGTATCACAGGCTCCTCCCATGTACATAAGCATCACAGACTCCTCCCATATACATAAGTATCACAGGCTCCTCCCATGTACATAAGCATCACAGACTCCTCCCATGTACATACGTATCACAGGCTCCTCCCATGTACATAAGTATCACAGGCTCCTCCCATGTACATAAGTATCACAGGCTCCTCCCATGTATACAAGTGTCACAGGCTCCTCCCATGTACATAAGTATCACAGGCTCCTCCCATATACATAAGTATCACAGTCTCCTCCCGTGTACATAAGTATCACAGACTCCTGCCATGTACATAAGTATCACAGGCTCCTCCCATGTACATAAGTATCACAGGCTCCTCCCATATACATAAGTATCACAGTCTCCTCCCGTGTACATAAGTATCACAGCCTTTGCCATGACACTCAGAATTGAGTTCAGGTTTCTCCTGTTTCCACCGATCATCCTTGAGATGTTTCTACAACCTGATTGGAGGTCACCTGTGGTAAATTCAGTTGATTGGACATGATTTGGAAAGGCACACACCTGTCTATAGAAGGTCCCACATTTATCAGTGCATGTCAGAGCACAACCCAAGCCATGAAGTCCAAGGAATTGTCTGTAGACCTCGGAGACAGGATTGTATGGAGGCACAGATCGGGGGAAGGGTACAGAAACATTTCTGCAGCATTGAAGATCCCAGTGAGCACAGTGGCCTCCATCATCTGTAAATGGAAGAAGTTTGGACTCAACAGAACTATTTCGAGACCAGCCAAACTGAGCAATCGGGGGAGAAGGGCCTTAGTCAGGGAGGTGGCCAAGAACCAGATGAGCTCCAGCATTTCTCTGTGGAGAGAGGAGAACCTTCCAGAAGAACAACCATCTCTGCATCACTCCACCAATCAGGCCTGTATTGTAGAGAGGCCAGACAGAAGCCACTCTTCAGTAAAAGGCTCATGACCGCCCATCTGGAGTTTGCCAAAAGACACCTGAAGGGCTCTCAGACCATGAGAAACAAAATTCTCTGGTCTGATGAAACAAAGATTGAACTCTTTGGCCTGAATGGCAAGCGTCATGTCTGGAGGAAACCAGGCACCGCTCATCACCTGGCCAATACCATCCCTACAGTGAATCATGGTGGTGGCAGCATCATGCTGTGGGGATGTTCTTCAGTGGCAGAAACTGGGAGACTAGTCAGGATCGAGGAAAAGATGAATACAGCAATGTACAGAGACTTCCTTGATGAAAACCTGCCCCAGAGGGCTCTGGACCTCAGACTGGGGCGAAGGTTCATCTTCCAACAGGACAACGACCCTAAGCACACAGCCAAGATAACAAAGGAGTGGCTACAGGACTCTGTGAGTGACCCAGCCAGAGCCCAGACTTGAATCTGATTGAACATCTCTGGAGAGATCTGAAGATGGCTGTGCACCAACACTCCCCATCCAACCTGATGGAGCTTGAGAGGTTCCTGCAAAGAAGAATGGGAGAAACTGCTCAAAAATCGGTGTGCCGAGCTTGTAGCATCATACTCGCCAAGACTGGAGGCTGTAATTGGTGCCAAAGGAGCTTCACCAAAGTATTGAGCAAAGGCTGTGATACTTGTGTACGTGGGAGGAGCCTGTGATACTTGTGTACGTGGGAGGAGCCTGTGATGCTTGTGTGCGTGGGAGGAGCCTGTGATACTTGTGTACGTGGGAGGAGCCTGTGATACTTGTGTACGTAGGAGGAGCCTGTGATACTTGTGTACGTGGGAGGAGCCTGTGATACTTATGTACATGGGATTTTTTAAGTTTTTTACTTTTAATACATTTGCAAAGATTTCAATCAAATGTCTTTCATGTTGTCATTATGGGGGATTGTTTGTAGAATTTTGGAGGAAAATAATGAACTTAATCCATTTTGGAATTAGGCTGTAACATAACAAAATGTGGAACACTTTCCGGATGCCCTGTATTGGGTGGCCTGGGAATGCCTGTGGTCTCGCAGTGCGGCACTAGAACGAGCGGCTTGTTGATAAAAATACATCAAATCTCTATGTTATCATTTGGATTTTGTCCCCGGGTCATATCCAGTCCTCTCTTTTCTCAATGGACGACCCCAGATTGGACGACTCAGCCGTAATCTATAAAGCCCGTAACAAAAAGGAACAACAAAACCACGTTGCCTATTCAGGCCGGTGGCGCTCATCTTTTTGTAAGACATGATTAATACCGAGCTACAAACTTCCTACCGAAAAGAGAAAAAAAACTAGATTGCCATGACAGGCTGCTGGGACACTATTCCCTCATTTCTTACAAGATTTATTGCTCGGGTACGGCACAGCGAGACGATCGCCTCTAATATGTATGAGTTATGCATATCAGGTTACAAAAAGGACAGATTCCCCCTCCCCCTTCCCATCTTCTAGTGAAATGAACTTTTCATGAGTACGAGAACGGATAATGCCAGCGAGGTGTCAGCCATTACAAGTCCTGTGCCGATAATCAGATATGATTGGGTTGGTAGAGGAAATCTTCCTGGAGTCGGGAATCTGGGAGGAATTTATCATTAACGTTCGCCACCTGCCACGCAAATGTACACCTGTGGTTGTGGAGTCAACTGGACCCTGCAAAGAACGAGGCCGGGACCCCCGTAACCGTCTTCCTTCACTCCCAGGAAAAAAAAAAAAAACACACAACTGATCGAAGCTCTGTATTCATTACAACATCAGCAAATCTATTTTTGTTAATGCAAATAGCGCAACTACCTAAATTTGACTTGGTATCCGTCCCCCGTACAGCAGAGCTCGGACTAGGGGAAGGAGAAGTAGCACAATCCAGGGGCAGCCGGTGCGGAAATGTTTTTTTTTTTGGGGGGGGGGGGGGGTTGCAAACAAACTGAAAATTTCTGAAAAATCCTTAAAAAAAAAACAAAAAAAAAAAACACATCAATTGCAGCCTCACTGTGCCCATCAATTACAGCCGCTTTGCCCATCAAATGCAGCCACTGTGCCCATCAAATACAGCCGCTGTGCCCAGCAAATGCAGTCACTGTGCCCATCATATCCAGCCACTGTGCCCATCATATGCAGCCACTGTGCCCATCATATGCAGCCACTGTGCCCACCAAATACAGCCACTGTGCCCATCATGTGCAGCCACTGTGCCCAAATACAGTCACTGTGCCCACCAAATGCAGTCACTGTGCCCATCATATGCAGCCACTGTGCACACCAAATACAGTCACTGTGCCCACCAAATACAGTCATTGTGCCCATCATATCCAGCCACTGCGCCCATCATATCCAGCCACTGTGCCCATCATATGCAGCCACTGTGCCCATCATGTGCAGACCACTGCCCAAATACAGCCACTTTGCCCACCAAATGCAGTCACTGTGCCCATCATATCCAGCCACTGTGCCCATCATATGCAGCCACTGTGCCCATCATATGCAGCCACTGTGCCCACCAAATACAGCCACTGTGCCCATCATGTGCAGCCACTGTGCCCAAATACAGTCACTGTGCCCACCAAATGCAGTCACTGTGCCCATCATATGCAGCCACTGTGCACACCAAATACAGTCACTGTGCCCACCAAATACAGTCATTGTGCCCATCATATCCAGCCACTGCGCCCATCATATCCAGCCACTGTGCCCATCATATGCAGCCACTGTGCCCATCATGTGCAGACCACTGCCCAAATACAGCCACTTTGCCCACCAAATGCAGTCACTGTGGCCATCATATGCAGCCACTGTGCCCATCATATGCAGCCTCTGTGCCCACCAAATACAGTCACTATGCCCAGCATATACACCCACTGTGCCCACCAAATACAGTCACTGTGCCCATCATGTGCTAGATTTTATTTAGGGGCATCAGAGTAAAGGGGGGGCTGAATACAAATGTGCGTCACACTTGTTTATTTGTAAAACATTTTGAAAACACATTTAGCATTTTCCTTCCACTTCACAATTATGTGTCACTTTGTGTTGGTCTATCACATAAAATCCCAATAAAACACATTTACGTTTTTAGTTGTACCATGACAAAATGTGGAAAATGTCAAGGGGTATGAATACTTTTTCAAGGCACTGTAGGTGATAATATTATTTTGCCTAAAAAACAGGGCCCTATACAGCCATCAAAATAGGATGTCTTATAAACGGACACTACCAACTATAAACATTTTCCTGCCATTAACCACTTGTGGGCCGCGCCTGCCCGCAATATACAGTGGACAGGCCTCCCCTATTTCACGGTTATACCGAAAATTGCACCAAGTATTCAGACATCACTCAGATCCAGCACCACTCTTGAACCAACCCTTCTGCCTCTCGTCCATAGGTACCCTCAGAGGCACAACTCCCGCTCCCTCTATAGCAGGAGTGGGTCCCCTGTTCTTTAGGGATGATTCTACATAACAATGTGCCACCCAGTTCTCTCCACCGCGGGTGTCACTCGACTGAAGCCGCAATGCATAAGGGGAAGGAAGTTGTGAGGAATTTGGTTCCTCTAAGCCCCTGTACACACGGTCGGAGATTTCCACAACCAAATCCGTCGGATTTTGTCCGTCGGATCTTGTCCGAAACTGTTGCACACACACGGTCGGACAAAGTTGGCGAAAAATCTGATCATTCAGAACGTGATGACGTAATTTCGTTACGATGGGACTACATTCAGGCTAGTAGCCAATAGCTTTGATGTAGGAATTTGATCTGAGCATGCGTGGCACTTGGTCCGATCAAAATTCTCTACACATGATCGGAGTATGTCCTATTGGACCAGTTGGTCGGGAAATATTTCCAACATGTTGGAAAATTGGGTCCGACGGAATCAGTCCGATGCATACCACACACAGTCGGATTATCCGACAACACGGTCTGATAGGACACATTCCGACGGATTCTCCGACCGTGTGTACAAGGGCTATGACTTCCTGCGGTCACAGGAAGCTGTCTGATTGGATGCTGGCACTCCATGGGAACTTTGCGGCCATCTTGGGTCAGGCGGACTCCATTTAAGACTCCAGTTGCCAGGTTTAGCGCGCTTTCTGTAAACGGCAAGTGTAGGGACAGGATCCCCGTCTGATGGGGACAATGCTTAGAGGTAGAGAAAGTTCCCAGTGGAGTAGGGGTCGTGCAGGGACTATTATTATTACGCGGGCAGACAGTACAGTTACTATAGGAGGGATCAGAGGGCCCTGCTCATTAGAGCTTCCAATCTAAGAGGGAGGGTCAAGTGGAACAAAAGGCGATAACTGTGGGGGGTGAGCTGATGGAGAAAATGAAAATACAGTTGTTAGGTGTGGGTAGGGTAGGCTTCTCTGAAGAGAAGGTTTATCAGGGATCGTCCAAAAGCTAATAGAGTAGGAGCTAGATGGCCAGATTGGGTTAAGGAGTTCCATAGGATTGGAGAGGCTTTGGAAAAGTCCTGGAGGTGAGCATTGGAGAAGGTGATGAGGGAGCTAGAGAGCAGGAGGTCTTGAGAGAAACAAAGAGAACGAGTAGGTTGGTATTTAGAGACTAGGCTGGTGATGTAGCTGGGGGCTAAATTGTGGAGGGCTTTGTAAGTAGTTGTTAGTAGTATAACTTTAATTTGATGGGGGGTGACTATGTCTACCTCTCTTCAGGAAGCCCCACCCCACCCCCCCCTCTTTGGGTGTGAACCAGCCAGGTAGCAATCCGCTCCTCGCTGCAGATGCAGTCAGCATCTTCAAATCTTCTGCTGTCTCTGTTCATGAATGGCCCCACAGGTGGGTGTGCCTACCTGCCGGGCCTGAATAAGCTGAGTGTGAACCTTTTTTTACAACACAAATTTATTGCCCGGCTTAGACTCCGTGTGCTTAATGCCCGCCACTCTATATGCTGCACCTTGCTCACAAGCCCTTCAAAATAGAAGTAGACCCCCCCAATCGTTTTCAGCAAAGGAAGCGGCCATCTTGGCCTCTGTTTGATCTTCAACTGTCATGGTGCTGCACATGTGATCAGTTATGAATCCAGCCATTGGCTGGTAGGACAGTTTGGTTCAGAGTACAACCAATGCGACATTCCCGGCATGTGCCGGAAATGTAATGCCGTGTACACACGAGCGGAATGTCCGACAGAAAAAGCCACACGGGAGATTTTCATCCTATATTCCAATCGTGTGTATGCCCCATCTGACTTTTTATGTTGAAAATTCTGACGGACCTAGAAATAGAACATGTTTTAAATATTTCCGACGGAACCAAATCCTAATCGGGAATACCGCTCGTCTGTATGCTGTTCAGACAGACCGAAAAACGGCGCATGCTCTGAAGCAAGTATGGAGACGGAGGCTATTGGCTACTGAACTTCCTTTTTCTAGTCCCGTCATATGTGTTGTACGTCACCGCGTTCTTGACGGTTGGACTTTGGTGTGATCGTCGTGTGTAGGCAAGACAGTTTCAGCGGAATTCCGACGGAAAAACCTTCAGAGATGTGTACAGGGCATAACTGTATTTTTTAAACCACCTCACATCCCCGCTTTAGCCAAAAGACGGCTGCAGCGCGGACCTACTTTGCCAGGAGGGTGTCCATAGATGTCCTCCCATGCTCGAACGGCCTGTTCACCCTCTGCAGGGCGCACGTGGCACGCTCTGTGGTTAGCGAGTCCATGAGAGTCGGTTGATCACACATCGGAGTAAGGGGTCGATCCCGACTCCTTACCTCGTGATCAGCTGTCAGAAAATGACAGCTGATCGTTTGATGTAAACAGAGCCGATAATCGGCTATTTCTTCTCCTTACGCTGGCAGCATGAGGAGAAAAAAAAAAAAGCCGATCACCGGCGGCGGTGAGAGGGACATTAGTCCCGATCATGGAGAGCCTCTGCAGAGGCTTCTGTGCCCACCTGTGACATCTACCAGAGCCCACCAGCAACACCTACCAGTGCCCACAGTACCACTCACCAGTGCCACCTATCAGTGCCCACAGTGCCACCTATCAGTGCCCACAGTGCCCACAGTGCCACCTATAAATGTCACCAATCAGTGCCTCATCAGTGCTGCCTATCAATACCACCTACCATTGCCCATCAGTGCCACCTACCAGTGCCACCTATCAGTGCCCACAGTGCCACCTATCAGTGCCCACAGTGCCACCTATAAATGTCACCAATCAGTGCCTCATCAGTGCTGCCTATCAATACCACCTACCATTGCCCATCAGTGCCACCTACCAGTGCCACCTATCAGTGCCCACAGTGCCACCTATCAGTGCCCACAGTGCCACCTATAAATGTCACCAATCAGTGCCTCATCAGTGCTGCCTATCAATACCACCTACCATTGCCCATCAGTGCCACCTATTAGTGCCCATCAGTGACATCTATCAGTACCACCCATCAGTGTCGCCTTATCTGTGGCTATCATGGCTAGCGGCTCTCAACCACACTCTGAAAGGTGTAGCCAGCTGTCAATGAAGAAGATGTGTGGATCCTGACGATATTGTTGGGATCCTTCCAAAAGGTCTGTCCCATCGGGCAAAATCAGTTGACCCAAAACAGAAGCTTGGCCCCAAAAGGTTTGTCGATAAGGAAATCCCCTTCTTCTGTATGAAGAACGTTGTGGATGACCTTGTCTGGCTCACATACCAAACAGAAAGGACACGTCGTCCATCTCCTGTTTAGGATTTAAGTAAAAAATGTTAACTCTGGAAGGACGATGGCTAAAGAACAAAAAACGTAACTCTTTTCATTTCTTTGTTATGTTGTGATTTTCGGCGCGGTGTGAAGGCGGACATTGGCAGAAAGGTCATCAGTGGGCATCACTTTGTCTCTCCTTTTCTCCAAAACCAGAATCCACAATGCGCAATTTGATGATCCCGTCACCCAGCCTGCCCTCGGCTTACATTATTCTTGACTTGTAAATAGACTTATATTACGGGGGCTTTTATTCCCGCTGTTACGGCGCAATTGTTAACTGGAAGGCGCGCTGAGAGACGTTATTATTCTCTCTGTACGCGGGAACATCTCCCCATAGGGAGCAGCAAGAGCGAGCTTTTCATTCTGGGGATGTGGAGGAAAAAAGGACCGTTTGTCATGTCTGGCGACCCGCTGCTGGAGGAAGGGAGCTTTTCTTCTGCGGATGATATTGGCGATCGGTTTAGGTCAAACGTCTTTTGTACAGCTAATCACCTTCAGGTTGTTTTTCTGAGCTTATTGGACCCCCATTATTATATTATATTATATTGGAGTTGTTTTTTTTCAGCTCTGTATGAAGAGACACATCACATTATATACACTATATTGTCACATGTAATCATTATTTACTTTATTTTATTACAGGTAATTGTATAGTGCCGTCAATTTACAGAGACACTATATTACCAAAAGTATTGGGACACCTGCCTTTACACACACATGAACTGTAATGGCATCCCAGTCTTAGTCCGTAGGGTTCAATATTGAGTTGGCTCCACCCTTTGCAGCTATAACAGCTTTAACTCTTCTGGGAAGGCCGTTCAGAAGGTTTAGGAGGGTGTCTATGGGAATGTTTGACCATTCTTCCAGAAGAGCATTTGTGAGGTCAGGCACTGATGTTGGAGAAGAAGGCCTGGCTTGCAGTCTCCGCTAATTCATCCCAAAGGTGTTCTATGTGATTTAGATCAGGACTCTGTGCAGGCCAGTCAAGTTCCTCCACCCCAAACTCGCTCATCCATGTCTTTATGGACCTTGATTTGTGCACTGGTGTGCAGTCATGTTGGAACAGAAAGGCCGCGTGCACATGGGCGGATTGTATGGCCTACTTAGTCCGTCATACAATCCGACGGACAGTCCGTCATACTTTCGAATGAACGGACTTGACCACACACGGATGCACAAACAGTCCGTCGAAAGCTTGCGCGATGACGTGTACAGCACGTACGACGAGACTAGAAATAGGAAGTCCAATACACAGCAATGCACCCTTCCGCCGTGTAAATCCTTTCTGGGCATGCGCCATTCTTAGTCCGTCGAACTAGCCTACTGACGAGCGGATTGTCCGCTGAAACCAAAGTATGACGGACAGAATTACGGAAATTCTGAAATACTTAGTCCGCCAGACTGCACGCTGAAAAAGTCAGCTGAAGCCCACACACGAGTGGACTGTCCGCTGAAATGTGTTTCGACAGACTAAGTTGGCCAGACAGTCCGCCCGTGTGTAGGCGGCTAAAGAGGCCGTCCCCAAACTCTTCCCACGAAGTTGAGAGCATGAAATTGTCTAAAATGTCTTGGTATGCTGACGCCTTAAGAGTTCCCTTCACTGGAACTAAGGGGCCAACCCCTGAAAAACAACCCCCACACCATAATCCCCCCTCCACCAAATGGTTTGGACCAGTGCACAAAGCAAGGTCCATAAAGACATGGATGAACATAGTAGGTGAGGTTGAAAAAAGACGCAAGACCATCAAGTCCAACCTATGTGTGTGATTATATGTCAGTATTACATTGTATATCCCTGTATGTTGAGGTCATTCAGGTGCTTATCTAATATTTTTTTTAAATGATCAATGCCCCCCGCCCCGCTGAGACCACTGCCTGTGGAAGTGAATTCCACATTCTTGCCACTCTTAGCCCCTGTACATCCGGTCGGAGATTCCGACAACCAAATCCGTTGGAGTAATTCCGACGGATTAATTCCGGAAGAGGTCCGGAAGTGATGTTGCATACACACGGTCGGACTAAGGTGTCGGAAAATCCAATTGTACATAACGTGATGACGTTATTTCGTTACGACGGGACTACGTTCAGGCTAGTAGCCAATAGCTTTGGTCTAGGAATTTGATCTGAGCATGCGTGGCACTTTGTCCGTCGGAGTAGGCTACACATGATCGGAGCATTTTGTCGCAAAATGTTACCGGCAAGTTGGAAAAGTTGGTCCGTCGGATATTCAGACGGAAACATGTCCGATGGAGACCACACACAATCGGAATATCCGACAAAACGGTCCGATAGGACACATTCCGACGGAAACGCTGACTGTGTGTACAAGGGCTAACAGTAAAGAACCCTCTACATAGTTTAAGGTTAAACCTCTTTTCTTCTAATTTTAGTGAATGGCCACGTGTCTTGTTAAACTCCCTCACGCATAAAAGTTTTCTCCCTATTGTGGGTCACCAGTACGGTATTTGTAAATTTAAATCACATCCTCTCTCAGCGTCTCTTCTCCAGAGAGAATAAGTTCAATGCATCCCAGTCTTAGTCCGTAGGGTTCAATATTGAGTTGGCTCCACCCTTTGCAGCTATAGCAGCTTCAACTCTTCTGGGAAGGCCGTCCACAAGGTTTAGGAGTGTGTCTATGGGAATGTTTGACCATTCTTCCAGAAGCGCATTTGTGAGGTCAGGCGCTGATGTTGGATGAAAGGGTCTGACTCGCAGTTTCCGCTCTAATTCATCCCAAAGGTGTTTTATCGGGTTGAGGACAGGCCAGTAAAGTTCCTCCACCCCAAACTCGCCTCATCCATGCCTTTATGGTCCTCCTTGCTTTGTGCACTGGTCCAAATCTTTTGGTGGCGGGGGGGATTATGGTGTGGGGGGTTGTTTTTCAGGAGTTGGGCTTGGCCCCTTTGTCTCGGTGAAGGGAACTCTTAAGGCGTCAGCATACCAAGACATTTTGTATAATTTCATGCTCCCAACTTTGTGGGAACAGTTTGGGGACGGCCCCTTCCTGTTCCAACATGACTGCGCACCAGTGCACAAAGCAAGGAACTTGACTGGCCTGCACAGAGTCCTGACCTCAACCACATAGAACACCTTTGGAATGAATTAGAGTGGAGACTGTTAACCAGGTCTTTTCCTCCAACACTAGTGCCTGACCTCACAAATGCTCTTCTGGAAGAATGGTCAAACATTCCCATAGACACATTCCTAAACCTTGTGGACGGCCTTCCCAGAAGAGTTGAAGCTGTTATAGCTGCAAAGGGTGGGTCTTCTCACCCTTCTGGTCCCCAGGTACACTTGTGCCTCGTTTCCACTGAGCTGTTTCGGGTGTTTTCATTATGAAAGCGGCCCATACAACCGTACTATACCGCAACATTCATGGTCCTGCTTCAGATGTGGGGGGCCATAGAAAATGGGAAAGGTATGGTTAGGGTGGAGCTACTGGCATCACACACACGATACATTCCACCGATTGGCGGACAGACAAAAAAACGTAAATGCTCGCATCAAAGGCATTTTTCGAAACACCCCGGATGGCCCCCCGGCGGTCCGACTTGCAGTGGAAAAACACTCACTTGAATAGGCCAGACCATTCCAACCCTTCCAAACTGTACCAACCCTTGAACCGTTTCCGCTCAGTGGATATGAGGCATTAGCCAGCCCTACTGCCCTTCACAAGACGCTACAACGGCCGTCCAATCAGGATCATCACTACCCCGCCCCACCACCTGTGTAGCATAATGCAGGCCATGGAGGGCAGTAATTGGTCAACGCACGAGGGTGAGGAATATGTTAGTTCACTTTTTATTTTTTTACTACCAATTTTTTTTTAACCACTTCCCAACCGCCTCACGTCGATATACGTCGGCAGAAGGGCACGTACAGGCAGAATAACATACCTGTACGTTGCCCTTTAAGAGGCGGCGGGGGCGTGCGCGCCACCGGCGGCAGGCTCTGTGTGTTGGGTCACGGGTGCCGTAGACTTGATCGCCTCATGGAGAGGAAGAATGGGGAGATGCTAAACAAGTATCTCCCTGTTCTGCCTAGCAACAGTGACACTGATCTCTGCTCCCTGTGATTGGAGCAGAGATCAGTGATGTGTAAAACACAGCCATGCCCCCCCCACAGTTAGCAACACGTCCCTAGGAACACTTAACCCCTACACTGCCACCCACTGGTTAACCCCTTCACTGCCAGTGTCATTTACACAGGAATCAGTGCCTTTGTATAGCAAAAATGTGTCAAAAATGTCCGATGTGTCCGCCATAATGGCACAGTCACGATAAAAAAAAAAAAGAAGAAAAATCGGCATTAAAAAAAAAAAAAAAAGATTAATAAAAATGCCATAAAAATGTCCGATGTGTCCGCCATAATGGCACAGTCACGATAAAAAAAAAAAAAAAAAAAAAAGAAAATCGCCATTTAAAAAAAAATGATTAATAAAAATGCCATAAAAATGTCCAATGTGTCCACCATAATGGCACAGTCACAATAAAAAAAAAATAAATAAAAATAAATCGCCAAAAAAAAAAAAGATTAATATAAATGTCATAAAAATGTCCGATGTTTCTGCCATAATGGCACAGTCACGATAAAAAAAAAAAGAAAATCGCCAAAAAAATGTGTCAAAAATGTCCGATGTGTCCGCCTAATGGCACAGTCACGATAAAAAAAAAAAAAAAAAAAAAAAAAGAAAATCGACGTTTAAAAAAAAAAAAATGATTAATAAAAATGCCATAAAAATTTCCGATGTGTCCGCCATAATGGCACAGTCACGATAAAAAAAAAAAAAAAAAAAAAAAAAGAAAATCGCCATTTAAAAAAAAGAAAAAAAATTATTAATAAAATGCCATAAAACTATCCCCTATTTTGTAAACGCTATAACATTTGCGCAAACCAATCAATAATCGCTTATTGCGATTTTATTTATTTTTTAACCAAAAATATGTAGAAGAATACGTATCGACCTAAACTGAGGGAAAAAAATTGTTTTTTTTAAATATTTTTGGGGATATTTATTATAGCAAAAAGTAAAAAATAATGCTTTTTTTTTTTCAAAATTGGCGCTCTTTTTTGTTTATAGCGCAAAAAATAAAAGACGCAGAGGTGATCAAATACCACCAAAAAGAAATCTCTATTGGGGGGGGGGGGGGGGAAGGACTTGAATTTTGTTTTGGGAGCCACGTCGCACGACCGCGCAATTGTCAGTTTAAGAGACGCAAGTGCCGAATCATTGCAAAAAAGTGCTCTGGTCAGGAAAGGGGGGGGGGGGGGGGGTAAATCCTTCCGGGGCTGAAGTGGTTAAATAAAACTTACCTTTTCATAAAAAAAAAAGGAAAAAATAAAGGGTTTGGGTAGTCATGGAGTTATGGAGTTTAATAAAGTTTGGGGATAATTACCTGGAATCAGACTTTCTAAACTGCCATTGAATCCTAATGCATGTAAAGTGCTCTTTCCCTCCATATAGATCTGCTGTAATTTTCAGTCGAAGAATAGAAATAAATACGCCGGCTGCAGCCGTCCATTTACTGATTCATATTCCATCAGCAAAACCTCGCTGTGCTCAAGTACTCCGATCCTTCTATATAGAGATTGTGTTCTGTACATTACAGGGGGTGCAGCACATTTAAACGAGCAAATATCTCTGTCCCTTCTATGTATGTAATCAACGTGCGTCTTATCGTTTTAAAGTTGAACTCCAGCCAGAAAAACAGATGAAATACATACAGCGCCTTGAAAAACGTATTCCTTTTTCTGACCTTTCTTCCAGAAGCGCATTTGTGAGGTCAGGCACCGATGTTGGGCGAGAAGGCCTGGCTCACAGTCTCCGCTCTAATTCATCCCAAAAGGCGTTCTATCGGGTTGAGAGCCGTAGAAAGTACAGGTCGACAGCTTCTCCATAGGGAATATTTATTTGAGCGTGACAGCAATAACATCATCCAAAAAAATAAAAAATAAAAAAAATTGACGCGTTTCGGCCTTGGGCCTTCATCAAAAGCTTTTGATGAAGGTCGAAACAAGTCAGGATTTTTGGGTGATGTTATTGCTGTAATGCTCAAATAAATATTTTCCATGGAGAAGCTGTCGAGTTTCCGATCTGTAAATTCTGGGGATCTTTTGTGAGCTTAAATTAGCCAGGGCACCGATTATTCTACACACGCGTTTCGGCCTTAGGCCTTCATCAAAAGCTTTTGATGAAGGTCGAAACGCGTCAGTTTTGGATGATGTTGCTGCTATAATGCTCAAATAAATATTTTGTATGGAGAAGCCGTCGAGCCTGTGCTTTCTATGAATCTTTTGTGAGCTTAATTAGCCAGAGCACTGACTACTCTACACACCAACTATACTATATCGCGGTAGAGCTTGGGTGAGTTTTTCTCTTACTACTTTATTCTATCAGGTTGAGGTCAGGACTCTGAGCAGGACAGTCAAGTTCCACCACCCCAAACTTGCTCATCCATGTCTTTATGGAGCTTGCTTTGTGCACTGGTGCTCAGTCATGTTGGAACAGGAAGGGGCCGTCCCCAAACTGTTCCCAAAAAGTTGGGAGTATGAAATTGTCCAAAATGTCTTGGTATGCTGACGTCTTAAGGAGTTCCCTTCACTGGAACTAAGGGGCCAAGCCCAACCCCTGAAAAATGACCCCACATCATAATCCCCCCTCCACCAAATGGTTTGAACCAGTGCACAAAGCAAGGTCCATAAAGACATGGATGAGCGAGTTTGGGGTTGAGGAACTTGACTGGCCTGCACAGAGTCCTGACCTCCACCTGATAGAACACCTTTGGGGTGAATTAGAGTGGAGACTGCGAGCCAGGCCTTCTCGTCCAACATCAGTGCCTGACCTCACAAATGCTCTTCTGGAAGAATGGTCAAACATTCCCATAGACACCTAAACCTTGTGGACGGCCTTCCTAGAAGAGTTGAAGCTGTTATAGCTGCAAAGGGTGGGCCAACTCAATATTGAACCCTACGGACTACGATTAGGATGCCATTAAAGCAAGGGCGGACTGACAACTCATGGGGCGCCCGAGCAATAGAAGATCATGGGGCCCCCTGTGTCCCCGTCCACACTCAAGTCACACCTGCACAGGGAGACACGGGGGGGAAGGACACTGGGTGGGAAGAGCACACGTGGGGGGACACTGGGTGGGAAGAGCACACGGGGGGGGGAATCTGGCTGGGAAGAGCACACGGGGGGGACACTGGGTGGGAAGAGCACACAGGGGGGGGACACTGGGTGGGAAGAGCACACGGGGGGGGGACACTGGGTGGGAAGAGCACACGGGGGGGGACACTGGGTGGGAAGAGCACACGGGGGGGGGGACACTGGGTGGGAAGAGCACACGGGGGGGGGGGGACACTGGGTGGGAAGAGCACACGGGGGGGGGGACACTGGGTGGGAAGAGCACACGGGGGGGGGGACACTGGGTGGGAAGAGCACACGGGGGGGGGACACTGGGTGGGAAGAGCACACGGGGGGGGACACTGGGTGGGAAGAGCACACGGGGGGGGGACACTGGGTGGGAAGAGCACACGGGGGGGGACACTGGGTGGGAAGAGCACACGGGGGGGGACACTGGGTGGGAAGAGCACACGGGGGGGGGGGCACTGGGTGGGAAGAGCACACGGGGGGGGGACACTGGGTGGGAAGAGCACACGGGGGGGGGACACTGGGTGGGAAGAGCACACGGGGGGGACACTGGGTGGGGAGAGACCACACGGGGGGGACACTGGGGAGAGAGACAACACGGGGGGGGACACTGGGGAGAGAGACCACACGGGGGGACACTGGGGAGAGAGACCACACGGGGGGACACTGGGGAGAGAGACAACACGGGGGGGGAGACACTGGGGAGAGACCACACGGGGGGGAGACACTGGGGAGAGACCACACGGGGGGGAGACACTGGGGAGAGACCACACGGGGGGGAGACACTGGGGAGAGACCACACGGGGGGGAGACACTGGGGAGAGACCACACGGGGGGGAGACACTGGGGAGAGACCACACAGGGGGGGAGACACTGGGGAGAGACCACACGGGGGGGAGACACTGGGGAGAGACCACACGGGGGGAGACACTGGGGAGAGACCACACGGGGGGGAGACACTGGGGAGAGACCACACGGGGGGGACACTGGGGAGAGAGACCACACGGGGGGACACTGGGGAGAGAGACCACACGGGGGGACACTGGGGAGAGAGAGCACAGGGGGGGGACACTGGGGAGAGAGAGCACAAGGGGGGGGACACTGGGGGAGAGAGAGCACAAGGGGGGGGACACTGGGGAGAGAGAGCACAAGGGGGGGACACTGGGGAGAGAGAGCACAAGGGGGGACACTGGGGAGAGAGAGCACAAGGGGGGGACACTGGGGAGAGAGCACACGGGGGGGGGACACTGGGGAGAGAGCACACGGGGGGGACACTGGGGAGAGAGCACACGGGGGGGGACACTGGGGAGAGAGCACACGGGGGGGACACTGGGGAGAGAGCACACGGGGGGGACACTGGGGAGAGAGCACACGGGGGAGAGAGCACACGGGGGGACACTGGGGAGAAAGCACACAGGGGGACACTGGGGAGAGAGCACACAGGGGGACACTGGGGAGAGAGCACACAGGGGGACACTGGGGAGAGAGCACACAGGGGGACACTGGGGAGAGAGCACACAGGGGGGACACTGGGGAGAGAGAGCACACAGGGGGGACACTGGGGAGAGAGAGCACAAGGGGGGACACTGGGGAGAGAGAGCACAAGGGGGGGACACTGGGGAGAGAGAGCACAAGGGGGGACACTGGGGAGAGAGCACACGGGGGGGACACTGGGGAGAGAGCACATGGGGGAGAGAGCACACGGGGGGACACTGGGGAGAGAGCACACAGGGGGACACTGGGGAGAGAGCACACAGGGGGACACTGGGGAGAGAGCACACAGGGGGACACTGGGGAGAGAGAGCACACAGGGGGACACTGGGGAGAGAGAGCACAAGGGGGGGGACACTGGGGAGAGAGAGCACAAGGGGGGGACACTGGGGAGAGAGCACACGGGGGGGACACTGGGGAGAGAGCACACGGGGGGGGACACTGGGGAGAGAGCACACGGGGGGGACACTGGGGAGAGAGCACACGGGGGGGACACTGGGGAGAGAGCACACAGGGGGGGACACTGGGGAGAGAGCACACGGGGGAGAGAGCACACGGGGGGACACTGGGGAGAAAGCACACAGGGGGACACTGGGGAGAGAGCACACGGGGGGGGGCACTGGGGAGAGAGCACACGGGGGGACACTGGGGAGAGAGCACACGGGGGGGGGGGGGGGGCACTGGGGAGAGAGCACACGGGGGGGACACTGGGGAGAGAGCACACGGGGGGACACTGGGGAGAGAGCACACGGGGGGGGGGGACACTGGGGAGAGAGCACACGGGGGGGGGGACACTGGGGAGAGAGCACACGGGGGGGGGACACTGGGGAGAGAGCACACGGGGGGGACACTGGGGAGAGAGCACACGGGGGGGGACACTGGGGAGAGAGCACACGGGGGAGAGAGCACACGGGGGGACACTGGGGAGAAAGCACACAGGGGGACACTGGGGAGAGAGCACACGGGGGGGGACACTGGGGAGAGAGCACACGGGGGGACACTGGGGAGAGAGCACACGGGGGGGGGACACTGGGGAGAGAGCACACGGGGGGGGACACTGGGGAGAGAGCACACGGGGGGGACACTGGGGAGAGAGCACACGGGGGGGGGGGGACACTGGGGAGAGAGCACACGGGGGGGGACACTGGGGAGAGAGCACACGGGGGGGGGACACTGGGGAGAGAGCACACGGGGGGGGGGCACTGGGGAGAGAGCACACGGGGGGGGGGGACACTGGGGAGAGAGCACACGGGGGGGGACACTGGGGAGAGAGCACACGGGGGGGACACTGGGGAGAGAGCACACGGGGGGGACACTGGGAGAGAGCACACGGGGGGGACACTGGGGAGAGAGCACACGGGGGGGGACACTGGGGAGAGAGCACACGGGGGGGACACTGGGGAGAGAGCACACGGGGGGGGGGGGACACTGGGGAGAGAGCACACGGGGGGGGGGGGGACACTGGGGAGAGAGCACACGGGGGGGTTACTGGGGAGAGAGCACACGGGGGGGGGCACTGGGGAGAGAGCACACGGGGGGGGACACTGGGGAGAGAGCACACGGGGGAGAGAGCACACGGGGGGACACTGGGGAAAAAGCACACAGGGGGACACTGGGGAGAGAGCACATGGGGGGGGGGGGGACACTGGGGAGAGAGCACACGGGGGGGGGACACTGGGGAGAGAGCACACGGGGGGGGACACTGGGGAGAGAGCACACGGGGGGGACACTGGGGAGAGAGCACACGGGGGAGAGAGCACACGGGGGGACACTGGGGAGAAAGCACACAGGGGGACACTGGGGAGAGAGCACACGGGGGGGGGGGACACTGGGGAGAGAGCACACGGGGGGGACACTGGGGAGAGAGCACACGGGGGGGAGAGCACACGGGGGGACACTGGGGAGAAAGCACACGGGGGGACACTGGGGAGAGAGCACACGGGGGGGGACACTGGGGAGAGAGCACACGGGGGGACACTGGGGAGAGAGCACACGGGGGGACACTGGGGAGAGAGCACACGGGGGGACACTGGGGAGAGAGCACACGGGGGGACACTGGGGAGAGAGCACACGGGGGGGGACACTGGGGAGAGAGCACACGGGGGGGACACTGGGGAGAGAGCACACGGGGGGGACACTGGGAAGAGAGCACACGGGGGGGACACTGGGGAGAGAGCACACGAGGGGGGGGACACTGGGGAGAGAGCACACGGGGGGGGGGACACTGGGGAGAGAGCACACGGGGGGGGGGACACTGGGGAGAGAGCACACGGGGGGGGGGACACTGGGGAGAGAGCACACGGGGGGGGGACACTGGGGAGAGAGCACACGGGGGGGGGACACTGGGGAGAGAGCACACGGGGGGGGGACACTGGGGAGAGAGCACACGGGGGGGACACTGGGGAGAGAGCACACGGGGGGGACACTGGGGAGAGAGCACACGGGGGTGGGGGACACTGGGGAGAGAGCACACGGGGGGGGGACACTGGGGAGAGAGCACACGGGGGGGGGGACACTGGGGAGAGAGCACACGGGGGGGGGACACTGGGGAGAGAGCACACGGGGGGGGGACACTGGGGAGAGAGCACACGGGGGGGGGACACTGGGGAGAGAGCACACGGGGGGGGACACTGGGGAGAGAGCACACGGGGGGGGACACTGGGGAGAGAGCACACGGGGGGGGACACTGGGGAGAGAGCACACGGGGGGACACTGGGGAGAAAGCACACAGGGGGACACTGGGGAGAGAGCACACGGGGGGGGGACACTGGGGGAGAGAGCACACGGGGGGGGGACACTGGGGAGAGAGCACACGGGGGGGGACACTGGGGAGAGAACACACGGGGGGGGACACTGGGGAGAGAGCACACGGGGGGGGACACTGGGGAGAGAGCACACGGGGGGGGGGCACTGGGGAGAGAGCACACGGGGGGGGGACACTGGGGAGAGAGCACACGGGGGGGACACTGGGGAGAGAGCACACGGGGGAGAGAGCACACGGGGGGACACTGGGGAGAAAGCACACAGGGGGACACTGGGGAGAGAGCACACGGGGGGGACACTGGGGAGAGAGCACACGGGGGGGACACTGGGGAGAGAGCACACGGGGGGGGGGACACTGGGGAGAGAGCACACGGGGGGGGGGACACTGGGGAGAGAGCACACGGGGGGGGGACACTGGGGAGAGAGCACACGGGGGGGGCACTGGGGAGAGAGCACACGGGGGGGCACTGGGGAGAGAGCACACGGGGGGGGCACTGGGGAGAGAGCACACGGGGGGGCACTGGGGAGAGAGCACACGGGGGGCACTGGGGAGAGAGCACACGGGGGGCACTGGGGAGAGAGCACACGGGGGGGGGACACTGGGGAGAGAGCACACGGGGGGGACACTGGGGAGAGAGCACACGGGGGGGACACTGGGGAGAGAGCACACGGGGGGGACACTGGGGAGAGAGCACACGGGGGGGGACACTGGGGAGAGAGCACACGGGGAGAGAGCACACGGGGGGACACTGGGGAGAGAGCACACGGGGGGGACACTGGGGAGAGAGCACACGGGGGGGGGGGACACTGGGGAGAGAGCACACGGGGGGGGGGGACACTGGGGAGAGAGCACACGGGGGGGGGGACACTGGGGAGAGAGCACACGGGGGGGGGACACTGGGGAGAGAGCACACGGGGGGGACACTGGGGAGAGAGCACACGGGGGGGACACTGGGGAGAGAGCACACGGGGGGGGGGGGACACTGGGGAGAGAGCACACGGGGGGGGACACTTGGGAGAGAGCACACGGGGGGGGGACACTGGGGAGAGAGCACACGGGGGGGGGACACTGGGGAGAGAGCACACGGGGGGGGGACACTGGGGAGAGAGCACACGGGGGGGGACACTGGGGAGAGAGCACACGGGGGGGGACACTGGGGAGAGAGCACACGGGGGGGGGACACTGGGGAGAGAGCACACGGGGGGGGGACACTGGGGAGAGAGCACACGGGGGGGGGGACACTGGGGAGAGAGCACACGGGGGGGACACTGGGGAGAGAGCACACGGGGGGGGACACTGGGGAGAGAGCACACGGGGGGGACACTGGGGAGAGAGCACACGGGGGGGGGACACTGGGGAGAGAGCACACGGGGGGGGGGCACTGGGGAGAGAGCACACGGGGGGGGGGGCACTGGGGAGAGAGCACACGGGGGGACACTGGGGAGAGAGCACACGGGGGGACACTGGGGAGAGAGCACACGGGGGGACACTGGGGAGAGAGCACACGGGGGGGACACTGGGGAGAGAGAGCACAAGGGGGGGACACTGGGGAGAGAGCACACGGGGGGGACACTGGGGAGAGAGCACATGGGGGAGAGAGCACACGGGGGGACACTGGGGAGAGAGCACACAGGGGGACACTGGGGAGAGAGCACACAGGGGGACACTGGGGAGAGAGCACACAGGGGGGACACTGGGGAGAGAGAGCACAAGGGGGGGGACACTGGGGAGAGAGAGCACAAGGGGGGGACACTGGGGAGAGAGCACACGGGGGGGACACTGGGGAGAGAGCACACGGGGGGGACACTGGGGGAGAGAGCACACGGGGGGGACACTGGGGAGAGAGCACACGGGGGGGACACTGGGGAGAGAGCACACGGGGGGACACTGGGGAGAGAGCACACAGGGGGGGACACTGGGGAGAGAGCACACGGGGGAGAGAGCACACGGGGGGACACTGGGGAGAAAGCACACAGGGGGACACTGGGGAGAGAGCACACAGGGGGGACACTGGGGAGAGAGCACACGGGGGGGGGGGGGCACTGGGGAGAGAGCACACGGGGGGGACACTGGGGAGAGAGCACACGGGGGGGGGGGCACTGGGGAGAGAGCACACGGGGGGGGACACTGGGGAGAGAGCACACGGGGGAGAGAGCACACGGGGGGACACTGGGGGAGAAAGCACACAGGGGGACACTGGGGAGAGAGCACACGGGGGGGGACACTGGGGAGAGAGCACACGGGGGGACACTGGGGAGAGAGCACACGGGGGGGGACACTGGGGAGAGAGCACACGGGGGGGGACACTGGGGAGAGAGCACACGGGGGGGGACACTGGGGAGAGAGCACACGGGGGGGGGGGACACTGGGGAGAGAGCACACGGGGGGGGACACTGGGGAGAGAGCACACGGGGGGGGGACACTGGGGAGAGAGCACACGGGGGGGGGCACTGGGGAGAGAGCACACGGGGGGGGGGGGACACTGGGGAGAGAGCACACGGGGGGGGACACTGGGGAGAGAGCACACGGGGGGGGACACTGGGGAGAGAGCACACGGGGGGGACACTGGGGAGAGAGCACACGGGGGGGACACTGGGGAGAGAGCACACGGGGGGGACACTGGGGAGAGAGCACACGGGGGGGGGACACTGGGGAGAGAGCACACGGGGGGGGGACACTGGGGAGAGAGCACACGGGGGGGGACACTGGGGAGAGAGCACACGGGGGGGGCACTGGGGAGAGAGCACACGGGGGGGGACACTGGGGAGAGAGCACACGGGGGGACACTGGGGAGAAAGCACACAGGGGGACACTGGGGAGAGAGCACATGGGGGGGGGGACACTGGGGAGAGAGCACACGGGGGGGGGACACTGGGGAGAGAGCACACGGGGGGGGGGACACTGGGGAGAGAGCACACGGGGGGGACACTGGGGAGAGAGCACACGGGGGGGACACTGGGAAGAGAGCACACGGGGGGGACACTGGGGAGAGAGCACACGAGGGGGGGGACACTGGGGAGAGAGCACACGGGGGGGGGGACACTGGGGAGAGAGCACACGGGGGGGGGGACACTGGGGAGAGAGCACACGGGGGGGGACACTGGGGAGAGAGCACACGGGGGGGGGGGACACTGGGGAGAGAGCACACGGGGGGGGACACTGGGGAGAGAGCACACGGGGGGGACACTGGGGAGAGAGCACACGGGGGGGGACACTGGGGAGAGAGCACACGGGGGGGGGACACTGGGGAGAGAGCACACGGGGGGGGGACACTGGGGAGAGAGCACACGGGGGGGGGACACTGGGGAGAGAGCACACGGGGGGGGGACACTGGGGAGAGAGCACACGGGGGGGGACACCTGGGGAGAGAGCACACGGGGGGGGACACTGGGGAAGAGAGCACATGGGGGGGGACACTGGGGAGAGAGCACACGGGGGGGACACTGGGGAGAGAGCACACGGGGGGACACTGGGGAGAAAGCACACAGGGGGACACTGGGGAGAGAGCACACGGGGGGGGGACACTGGGGAGAGAGCACACGGGGGGGGGACACTGGGGAGAGAGCACACGGGGGGGGACACTGGGGAGAGAGCACACGGGGGGGGGACACTGGGGGAGAGAGCACACGGGGGGGGGACACTGGGGAGAGAGCACACGGGGGGGGGACACTGGGGAGAGAGCACACGGGGGGGACACTGGGGAGAGAGCACACGGGGGACACTGGGGAGAAAGCACACGGGGGGGACACTGGGGAGAGAGCACACGGGGGGGACACTGGGGAGAGAGCACACGGGGGGGACACTGGGGAGAGAGCACACGGGGGGGGGGACACTGGGGAGAGAGCACACGGGGGGGGGGGACACTGGGGAGAGAGCACACGGGGGGGGGGACACTGGGGAGAGAGCACACGGGGGGGGCACTGGGGAGAGAGCACACGGGGGGGGACACTGGGGGAGAGAGCACACGGGGGGGCACTGGGGAGAGAGCACACGGGGGGGCACTGGGGAGAGAGCACTCGGGGGGGAACCTGGGGAGAGAGCACACGGGGGGGGACACTGGGGAGAGAGCACACGGGGGGACACTGGGGAGAGAGCACACGGGGGGGGGGGGGCACTGGGGAGAGAGCACACGGGGGGACACTGGGGAGAGAGCACACGGGGGGGACACTGGGGAGAGAGCACACGGGGGGGGGGGACACTGGGGAGAGAGCACACGGGGGGGGGGACACTGGGGAGAGAGCACACGGGGGGGGACACTGGGGAGAGAGCACACGGGTGGGGGGACACTGGGGAGAGAGCACACGGGGGGGGGACACTGGGGAGAGAGCACACGGGGGGGGACACTGGGGAGAGAGCACACGGGGGGGACACTGGGGAGAGAGCACATGGGGGGGGACACTGGGGAGAGAGCACACGGGGGGGGACACTGGGGAGAGAGCACACGGGGGACACTGGGGAGAAAGCACACAGGGGGACACTGGGGAGAGAGCACACGGGGGGGGGGCACTGGGGAGAGAGCACACGGGGGGGGGACACTGGGGAGAGAGCACACGGGGGGGGACACTGGGGAGAGAGCACACGGGGGGGGACACTGGGGAGAGAGCACACGGGGGGGGGACACTGGGGAGAGAGCACACGGGGGGGGGCACTGGGGAGAGAGCACACGGGGGGGACACTGGGGAGAGAGCACACGGGGGAGAGAGCACACGGGGGGACACTGGGGAGAAAGCACACGGGGGGACACTGGGGAGAGAGCACACGGGGGGGACACTGGGGAGAGAGCACACGGGGGGGGGACACTGGGGAGAGAGCACACGGGGGGGGGACACTGGGGAGAGAGCACACGGGGGGGACACTGGGGAGAGAGCACACGGGGGGGGACACTGGGGAGAGAGCACACGGGGGGGGACACTGGGGAGAGAGCACACGGGGGGGGGGCACTGGGGAGAGAGCACACGGGGGGGACACTGGGGAGAGAGCACACGGGGGAGAGAGCACACGGGGGGACACTGGGGAGAAAGCACACGGGGGGGACACTGGGGAGAGAGCACACGGGGGGGACACTGGGGAGAGAGCACACGGGGGGGACACTGGGGAGAGAGCACACGGGGGGGGGGGACACTGGGGAGAGAGCACACGGGGGGGGGGGACACTGGGGAGAGAGCACACGGGGGGGGGACACTGGGGAGAGAGCACACGGGGGGGGCACTGGGGAGAGAGCACACGGGGGGGGCACTGGGGAGAGAGCACACGGGGGGGGCACTGGGGAGAGAGCACACGGGGGGGCACTGGGGAGAGAGCACTCGGGGGGGAACCTGGGGAGAGAGCACACGGGGGGGGGGACACTGGGGAGAGAGCACACGGGGGGGACACTGGGGAGAGAGCACACGGGGGGGGACACTGGGGAGAGAGCACACGGGGGGGACACTGGGAGAGAGCACACGGGGGGGGACACTGGGGAGAGAGCACACGGGGGAGAGAGCACACGGGGGGGACACTGGGGAGAGAGCACACGGGGGGGGACACTGGGGAGAGAGCACACGGGGGGGGACACTGGGGAGAGAGCACACGGGGGGGGGACACTGGGGAGAGAGCACACGGGGGGGGGGACACTGGGGAGAGAGCACACGGGGGGGACACTGGGGAGAGAGCACACGGGGGGGACACTGGGGAGAGAGCACACGGGGGGACACTGGGGAGAGAGCACACGGGGGGGGGACACTGGGGAGAGAGCACACGGGGGGGGGACACTGGGGAGAGAGCACACGGGGGGGGGGACACTGGGGAGAGAGCACACGGGGGGGGGACACTGGGGAGAGAGCACACGGGGGGGGGGGGGACACTGGGGAGAGAGCACACGGGGGGGGGACACTGGGGAGGAGAGCACACGGGGGGGGACACTGGGGAGAGAGCACGGGGGGGGACACTGGGGAGAGAGCACACGGGGGGGGGGGGCACTGGGGAGAGAGCACACGGGGGGGGGGCACTGGGGAGAGAGCACACGGGGGGGGCACTGGGGAGAGAGCACACGGGGGGACACTGGGGAGAGAGGCACACGGGGGGACACTGGGGAGAGAGCACACGGGGGGACACTGGGGAGAGAGCACACGGGGGGACACTGGGGAGAGAGCACACGGGGGGACACTGGGGAGAGAGCACACGGGGGGGACACTGGGAGAGAGCACACGGGGGGACACTGGGGAGAGAGCACACGGGTGGGACACTGGGACAGAGCACACGGGGGGACACTGGGGACAGAGCACACGGGGGGACACTGGGGAGAGAGCACACGGGGGGACACTGGGGACAGAGCACACGGGGGACACTGGGGAGAGAGAGCACACAGGGGGGACACTGGGGAGAGAGAGCACAAGGGGGGGGACACTGGGGAGAGAGAGCACAAGGGGGGGACACTGGGGAGAGAGCACACGGGGGGGACACTGGGGA
This sequence comes from Lithobates pipiens, assembly GCF_037356315.1. Lineage (NCBI taxonomy): Eukaryota > Metazoa > Chordata > Amphibia > Anura > Ranidae > Lithobates > Lithobates pipiens. Next base: position 219,570,114 of record NW_027507789.1, read on the forward strand.
GAGAGCACACGGGGGGGGACACTGGGGAGAGAGCACACGGGGGGGGGGGGGGACACTGGGGAGAGAGCACACGGGGGGGGGGGGGGGGACACTGGGGAGAGAGCACCACGGGGGGGACACTGGGGAGAGAGCACACGGGGGGGGAGACACTGGGGAGAGAGCACACGGGGGGGGGACACTGGGGAGAGAGCACACGGGGGGGGACACTGGGGAGAGAGCACACGGGGGGGGACACTGGGGAGAGAGCACACGGGGGGACACTGGGGAGAGAGCACACGGGGGGGACACTGGGGAGAGAGCACACGGGGGGGGGGGGACACTGGGGAGAGAGCACACGGGGGGGACACTGGGGAGAGAGCACACGGGGGGGGACACTGGGGAGAGAGCACACGGGGGGGGGGACACTGGGGAGAGAGCACACGGGGGGGGACACTGGGGAGAGAGCACACGGGGGGGGACACTGGGGAGAGAGCACACGGGGGGACACTGGGGAGAAAGCACACGGGGGGACACTGGGGAGAGAGCACACGGGGGGGGACACTGGGGAGAGAGCACACGGGGGGGACACTGGGGAGAGAGCACACGGGGGGGGGACACTGGGGAGAGAGCACACGGGGGGGGACACTGGGGAGAGAGCACACGGGGGGGGGACACTGGGGAGAGAGCACACGGGGGGGGCACTGGGGAGAGAGCACACGGGGGGGGACACTGGGGAGAGAGCACACGGGGGGGGACACTGGGGAGAAAGCACACGGGGGGACACTGGGGAGAAAGCACACGGGGGGACACTGGGGAGAGAGCACACGGGGGGACACTGGGGAGAGAGCACACGGGGGGGGACACTGGGGAGAGAGCACACGGGGGGACACTGGGGAGAGAGCACACGGGGGGGGACACTGGGGAGAGAGCACACGGGGGGGGACACTGGGGAGAGAGCACACGGGGGGGGGCACTGGGGAGAGAGCACACGGGGGGGACACTGGGGAGAGAGCACACGGGGGGAGAGAGCACACGGGGGGACACTGGGGAGAAAGCACACAGGGGGACACTGGGGAGAGAGCACACGGGGGGGACACTGGGGAGAGAGCACACGGGGGGGACACTGGGGAGAGAGCACACGGGGGGGGACACTGGGGAGAGAGCACACGGGGGGGGGGGGCACTGGGGAGAGAGCACACGGGGGGGCACTGGGGAGAGAGCACACGGGGGGGGCACTGGGGAGAGAGCACACTGGGGGGCACTGGGGAGAGAGCACACGGGGGGGGCACTGGGGAGAGAGCACACGGGGGGGCACTGGGGAGAGAGCACACGGGGGGCACTGGGGAGAGAGCACACGGGGGGGACACTGGGGAGAGAGCACACGGGGGGGGGGACACTGGGGAGAGAGCACACGGGGGGGACACTGGGGAGAGAGCACACGGGGGGGACACTGGGGAGAGAGCACACGGGGGGGACACTGGGGAGAGAGCACACGGGGGGGGACACTGGGGAGAGAGCACACGGGGGGGGACACTGGGGAGAGAGCACACGGGGGAGAGAGCACACGGGGGGGGACACTGGGGAGAGAGCACACGGGGGGGACACTGGGGAGAGAGCACACGGGGGGGACACTGGGGAGAGAGCACACGGGGGGGGGGCACTGGGGAGAGAGCACGGGGGGGGGGGCACTGGGGAGAGAGCACACGGGGGGGACACTGGGGAGAGAGCACACGGGGGGGGGGGGGACACTGGGAGAGAGCACACGGGGGGGACACTGGGGAGAGAGCACACGGGGGGGACACTGGGGAGAGAGCACACGGGGGGGACACTGGGGAGAGAGCACACGGGGGGGGGGGACACTGGGGAGAGAGCACACGGGGGGGGACACTGGGGAGAGAGCACACGGGGGGGGGGGGACACTGGGGAGAGAGCACACGGGGGGGGGGACACTGGGGAGAGAGCACACGGGGGGGGACACTGGGGAGAGAGCACACGGGGGGGACACTGGGGAGAGAGCACACGGGGGGGGGGGGACACTGGGGAGAGAGCACACGGGGGGGGGACACTGGGGAGAGAGCACACGGGGGGGGCACTGGGGAGAGAGCACACGGGGGGACACTGGGGAGAGAGCACACGGGGGGACACTGGGGGAGAGAGCACACGGGGGGACACTGGGGAGAGAGCACACGGGGGGACACTGGGGAGAGAGCACACGGGGGGACACTGGGGAGAGAGCACACGGGTGGGACACTGGGACAGAGGCACACGGGGGGACACTGGGGACAGAGCACACGGGGGGACACTGGGGACAGAGCACACGGGGGACACTGGGGACAGAGCACACGGGGGGACACTGGGGAGAGAGAGCACACAGGGGGGGACACTGGGGAGAGAGAGCACAAGGGGGGGACACTGGGGAGAGAGAGCACAAGGGGGGGACACTGGGGAGAGAGCACACGGGGGGGGGGGGACACTGGGGAGAGAGCACACGGGGGGGGACACTGGGGAGAGAGCACACGGGGGGGGGCACTGGGGAGAGAGCACACGGGGGGGGGGACACTGGGGAGAGAGCACACGGGGGGGACACTGGGGAGAGAGCACACGGGGGGGACACTGGGGAGAGAGCACACGGGGGGGACACTGGGAGAGAGCACACGGGGGGGACACTGGGGAGAGAGCACACGGGGGGGGACACTGGGGAGAGAGCACACGGGGGGGGGACACTGGGGAGAAAGCACACGGGGGGGGACACAGGGGAGAAAGCACACGGGGGGGGACACTGGGGGGAGAGCACGGGGGGGGGGGACACTGGGGAGAGAGCACACGGGGGGGGGGACACTGGGGAGAGACCACACGGCCGGGGGGGGCACTGGGGAGAGAGCACACGGGGGGACACTGGGGAGAGAGCACACGGGGGGACACTGGGGAGAGAGCACACGGGGGGGACACTGGGGAGAGAGCACACGGGGGGACACTGGGGAGAGTGCACACGGGGGGACACTGGGGGAGAGAGCACACGGGTGGGACACTGGGGACAGAGCACACGGGGGGACACTGGGGACAGAGCACACGGGGGGACACTGGGGACAGAGCACACGGGGGGACACTGGGGACAGAGCACACGGGGGGACACTGGGGACAGAGCACACGGGGGGACACTGGGGAGAGAGCACACGGGGGGACACTGGGGAGAGAGCACACGGGGGGACACTGGGGAGAGAGCACACGGGGGGACACTGGGGAGAGAGCACACGGGGGGACACTGGGGAGAGAGCACACGGGGGGACACTGGGGAGAGAGCACACGGGGGGACACTGGGGAGAGAGCACACGGGGGGACACTGGGGAGAGAGCACACGGGGGGACACTGGGGAGAGAGCACACAGGGGGACACTGGGGGCTTCACTTACCCGATGCCTCTAATAATACCGCTAACAGCACACTGCTCCCCACTGGCCCCTCCTCTCTTCTCGTCTGTCCCAGGTGATGTCACAACGCATACAGTACAAGCACCTGGGACAGACAGGAGGGTAGGAGGGGCCGGCGGGGAGCAGCACGCTGTTAGCAGTATTATTATCGGCATTATTACAGCCGCTTCAAGTGGCCTCTCACGGGGCAGGGTCCGGGCCCCTAATGGCCTCAGGTGCCCGATGGGTCAGTCCGCCCTGCATGAAAGTTCATGTGTGTGTAAAGGCAGGCGTCCCAATACTTTTTAAGCCCCTGCACATGTTCTCTTGGGAGTAAAAAAAAAAAAAAAAAAAAAGACGCTCATTAAGAGCATTTATTGTACAAAGTTTAGATGTGTTTAGGAGAGTTTTATGTTTTTTTCTACCTCCAAGCTCCAATCAGAAACGCGAACCAGGAGGGGTTTTTTTTTTTCTGCCTCTGGACACAAAGGATAACACCGAGTTGCTTCTACAGGCAGAACACAAAACTTCTGTAGAAGCAACGTTTTTTTTAACCGCTTAAGGACCGCCCCCTGCACATTTACATTGGCAGAATGGCACCGCTGGGCACATCAACGTACATCAACGTTGCTCTTTAAGTTCCCAGCCGTGGGTCACGCACTCGGTCCTGAGCTCCGTGACCATGGCCGCGGGACCCGCAGACCCGATCGCCGATGGTGTCCCGTGATCGGGTCACAGAGCTGAAGAACGAGGAGAGGTTTGTGTAAACAAGCCTCTCCTCGTGCTTCCTAGTGTGGCTGTCACCGATCGTCTCTTCCCTGTTATAAGGAACGACGATCAGTGACATCACATGCCAGGCCGCGCCCCCCAACAGTAAAAAAAAAAAAAAAAAAACACGTCACACTTAACCCCTCCCCGCCCCCCTAGTGGTTAACTCCTTCACTGCCAGTGTAATTTACACAGGAAATCGGTGCATTTGTATAGCAGTGATTGCTGTATAAATGACAATGGTCCCAAAAATGTGTCAAAAATGTCCGACGTGTCAGCCGCAGCCACAATAAAAATCGCTAATCGCCGCCATTACTAGTAAAAAAAAAAAAATATATATATATTAATAAAAATGCCATAAAACTATCACCTATTTTGTAAACGCTATAACTTTTGCGCAAACCAATCAATAATTGCTTACTGCGATTTTTTTTACCAAAAATATGTAGAAGAATACGTATCGGCCTAAACTGAGGGAAAATTTTTTTTTTTTTTTTAGATATTTTTTGGTGATATTTATTATAGCAAAATGTAAAAAAGAATGCATTTTTTTCAAAATTGTCGCTCTATTTTTGTTTATAGTGCAAAAAATAAAAACCGCAGAGGTGATCAAATACCACCAAAAGAAAGCTCTATTTGTGGGGAAAAAAGGGACGTCAATTTTGTTTGGGAGCCACGTCGCACGACCGCGCAATTCTCAGTTAAAGTGCCGAATCGCAAAAAAGGGGCCTTGTCCTTTGGCTGCAAATTGGTCCGGGGCTTAAGTGGTTAAGCCAGTGTGCATGGAGCCTTAAAATGCATGTCAAGGCAGGCGTCCCAATACTTTTGACAATATAGCGTATATTACATAGTTTGTTGACCCTTTAACTTCCACACAATCCAAATAATATACACTTTCCCCCCCCCGTACACAGTGGTTAAAATGATTTACAATCATCTGATTGCATTGACATAGCACAGTGTGTTGCTTGTACTGTATAAGCTCTTTATATATGGCGGGATTCATTGGGGTCAACCACGGGTGCAGACATATGATGCATTGTCCTAATATCCCATCAGGTAAGTTAAAGGTCAGTGCGAATGCCAAGCCATTGATGTGGGGAAATGTCTCTTACTGGAGGCTTTATTGCACCATAACATCTGCTCTGAAAATATTGGCTGTGCTTTATTTTCTGCCGGATACAAAAAACAAAAAAAAACAAAAAAAAAAACGTTGGACTCTCCGGAGACTGCGGTATTTGCAAAACAATAAGTGATCTTCTTAGCCGTGACCCTGATCAATATTTTCATGGCCTGAACATACTTGTCTTCCACAAACCCTTCAGGTAGTTATAATGTTACTATTCCTTTTTTTATTTTTTTTATTTACCATTCTGTTCTCCTACAGCCCCCAGACACTTGATCGAAGACTTTAGTCATGTTTAACCCCTTCAATACCGGGCACTTTCACCCACTTTTTATGTATATATTCCTTTTGATATAACACATACACCTGGTATTGGTTGTTTGTTATATATGTTTTGTATATTCTCAAAACTTTTTATATCAAGGTATCAGCCAATCATATGGTGTCATCTGACCTTTTGACATCTTTTCACAACGCTTCTAACACTTTGAGTCGTTTTGTTTGCGCATTCTAGCACAATTATTCATTGTGCAGGTTGTCTTCTTCCCCTAAGTACATACCAGGGGCGCATTGGTGTTTTGAGCGCTGCACTTTTTTTCCCCCCTTTAATATTCTACATGCAATTAGTCTTATTGTTGTTACTGGCAGCTTATTCTTTTCAGGTTGGTAGCGCAATCATTTTTTTAATATCATCATTATGGGGTATTGTTTGTAGAATTGTGGAGGAAGATAATTCATTTAATTTTGGAAAAAGGCTGTAATGCCCCGTACACATGATCGGAAATTCGGCCACAAAAAGACCGATGAGAGCTTTTAGTCGGAAAATGCAACCGTGCGTATTCTCCATCGCAGACTTTTGCTGGCCGAATTCCCGCCATCAAAAGAGCAGGTTCTGAGAGCAGGTTCTCTATTTTTCGGTCAGAAAAAGTTCCTATCCAAAAATGTGTTCGTCTGTATGCAATTGGGATGCGCAAAAAAAAAATCACGCATGCTCGGGAAAAAAAATCATAATTTTAGCCCAATGTATTCTGCTACATTTCTTTGGTGAAAATAACCCAAATCAGTGTACCGTATATACTCGAGTATAAGCCGAGATTTTCAGCCTCTTTTTTGAGGCTGAAAGTGCCCCCCTCGGCTTATACTCGAGTCATCGCCGTCTGCCTGCCCGATCAGCGTGTCGAGCAGACAGACGGCGGACATTCTACTATTCAAAAGCCGCGCCTCCGTCTGTGATAGGCGGAACACTCAATTTCCCAGCAGTCAGTGGTCCGCCTATCACGGACATCCGCTCATCCTCATACTACGGACGAGGATGAGAGGATGTCCGTGATAGACGGAACACAGACTGCTGGGAAATTGAGTGTTCCGCCTATCACAGACGGAGGCGCGGCTTTTGAACAGAGGAATGGCCGCCGAGGCGCCGACGAAGAGCGGCGATCCTGGCATGGCTGAAGGACGGAGGCTCGGCACGGGACGGAGGCACGGGACGACGGAGGCACGGGACGGAGGCACGGGACGACGGAGGCACGGGACGACGGAGGCACGGGACGGAGGCTCGGGACACAGGTAGGCTGGACACACAAGGCTGCACGGACACACACACAGGGATGGATGGATGGACACACACACAGGGATGGATGGATGGACACACACACAGGGATGGATGGATGGACACACACACAGGGATGGATGGATGGACACACACACAGGGATGGATGGATGGACACACACACACAGGGATGGATGGATGGACACACACACTCAGGGATGGATGGATGGACACACACACTCAGGGATGGATGGATGGACACACACACTCAGGGATGGATGGATGGACACACACACAGGGATGGATGGACACACACACAGGGATGGACGGACACACACACAGGGATGGACGGACACACGGGGATGGACAGGCATGTCTCACCCTCGGCTTATACACGAGTCAATAAGTTTCCCAGTTTTTTTGGGGTAAATTGGGGGCCTCGGCTTATATTCGGGTCGGCCTATACTCGAGTATATACGGTATATCATTTAGTCTGTAGGCAAGTTTTAGAGTCCACAAACCATGGGATGTATATCTGAAAATTGAACTATCCTGATGTACTGATGTCCGATCTCATTTCTTGAGGCTCTAAAATGCCAGGTCAGTACAAACACTGCCCAAATTACCTCTTTTTTCATACCGTCACCAATATAGTGTGGCAGTGATCAGACACTGACTGGTGGTGACAGCATGTAAAAGAAAAAAGAAAATTATATATATTATAAAATCATTTATTATTATTATTGTTTATATATATATATATATATATATATATATATATATATATATAACAATAATAATAATAAATGATTTTATAATATATATATAATTTTTTTGTTTTCATTTTTTTTATGAATGCATTTTTTTTTTTTTTTTACACACTATGATTGCTTAAAGCAGTTAATCTCACTGTTATAAGCAACCATTCTGAATAAAATCCATTCATTCAGTGTGTACAATTGTGATTAACTCCGATTGGCCACAGCTAATCACATACTGTAGTATAGATGGGCTGTGACTGACCCTGTCTGTAGCAGCTTACAGAGGGGGACAGTGCGAGTTATAGGAATCAGTGTGCAGTAACCTCTAGCAACCCAATCAGTGAACGGTAATGTGTACAGTAATCTCTAGCAACCCAATCAGTGAGCTGCAATGGTGTGCAGTAACCTCTAGCAACCCAATCAGTGAGCACTAGTGGTACGCAGTAACCTCTAGCAACCCATTTGGTGAGCTGTAATGGTGTGCAGTAACCTCTAGCAACCCCATCAGTGAGCGGTGATGTGTGCAGTAACCTCTAGCAACCCAATCAGTAAGCGGTAATGGTGTGCAGTAATCTCTAGCAACCCAATCAGTGAGCTGTAATGGTGTGCAGCAACCCAATCAGTGAGCAGTAATATGTGCAAACCCAATCAGTGAGCGGTAATGGTGTGCAGTAACCTCTAGCAACCCAATCAGTGATGGTGCGCAGTAATCTCTAGCAACCCAATCAATGAGCGGTAATGGTGTGCAGTAATCCGTAGCAAACAATCAGTGAACAATAGTGATCTCCTGTAATCTCTTGCAACCAATAAGTGAGTGGCAAGGATATGCTGTAACCTCTGGCAACTAATTTTAATCGCTGCGTGATCTGCTGCAGTAAACTGATTTTGAGTCTACCTGCTATGTCTCAGAATGTGGGGGGGGGGGGGGGGAGAGGGTCCAAGAAAATGTTTGCCCAGGGCTCAATCAATATTAAAGACGGCCCTGCCAACATCCTACTGTGCTGTCTTTTCTACACATTTCCCTGTGTGTAATGCAACATGCAGTTCAACCCTCCTATTCTGCAATAAGCCAGACTGACTATAATCTTGAAGGGAAAAAAGGACATCGATTTTGTTTGTGTGCAACGTCGCACGACTGAGCAATCGTCAGTTAAAGCAAATCAGTGCCGTATCGCAAAAAATGGCCTGGGCATTAAGGGAGCAAATCCTTCCGGGGCTTAAGTGGTTAACAAAAACAGGGTGGGTGAATTTATCAGGAAAAACAAGAAGTACATACAGTGCTTTACGAAAGTATTCGGCCCCCTTGAACTTTTCAACCTTTTGCCACATTTCAGGCTTCAAACATAAAGATATAAAATTTGTATTTTTTGTGAAGAATCACCAACAAGTGGGACACAATTGTGAAGTGGAACGAAATCTTTTGGATATTTTAAACTTTTTTAGCAAATAAAAAACTGAAAAGTGGTGCGTGCAAAATTATTCGGCCCCTTTACTTTCAGTGCAGCAAACTCACTCCAGAAGTTCAGCGAGGATCTCTGAATGATCCAATGTTGTCCTAAATGACTGATGGTGATAAATAGAATCCACCTGTGTGTAATCAAGTCTCTGTATAAATGCACCTGCTCTGTGATAGTCTCAGGGTTCTGTTGAAAGCGCAGAGAGCATCATGAAGACCAAGGAACACACCAGGCAGGTCCGTAATACTGTTGTGGAGAAGTTTAAAGCCAGATTTGGATACAAAAAGATTTCCCAAGCTTTAAACATCCCAAGGAGCACTGTGCAAGCGATCATTTTGAAATGGAAGGAGTATCAGACCACTGCAAATCTACCAAGACCTGGCCGTCCTTCTAAACTTTCAGCTCAGACAAGGAGAAGACTGATCAGAGATGCAGCCAAGAGGCCCATGATCACTCTGGATGAACTGCAGAGAACTACAGCTGAGGTGGGAGAGTCTGTCCATAGGACAACAATCAGTCGTACACTGCACAAATCTGGCCTTTATGGAAGAGTGGCAAGAAGAAAGCCATTTCTCAAAGATATCCATAAAAAGTCTTGTCTGAAGTTTGCCACAAGCCACCTGGGAGACACACCAAACATGTGGAAGAAGGTGCTCTGGTCAGATGAAACCAATATCCAACTTTTTGCCCACAATGCAAAACGATATGTTTGGCGTAAAAGAAACACAGCTCATCACCCTCAACACACCATCCCCACTGTCAAACATGGTGGTGGCAGCATCATGGTTTGGGCCTGCTTTTCTTCAGCAGGGACAGGGAAGATGGTTAAAATTGAGGGGAAGATGGATGCAGCCAAATACAGGACCATTCTGGATGAAAACCTGTTGGAGTCTGCAAAAGATCTGAAACTGGGACGGAGATTTATCTTCCAACAAGACAATGATCCCAAACATACAGCAAAATCTACAAAGGAATGGTTCACAAATAAACGTATCCAGGTGTTAGAATGGCCAAGTCAAAGTCCAGACCTGAATCCAATCGAGAATCTGTGGAAAGAGCTGAAAACTGCTGTTTACAAACGCTCTCCATCCAACCTCACTGAGCTCCAGCTGTTTTGCAAGGAAGAATGGGCAAGAATTTCAGTCTCTCGATGTGCAAAACTGATAGAGACATACCCCAAGCGACTTGCAGCTGTAATCACAGCAAAAGGTGGCTCTACGAAGTATTAACGCAAGGGGGCCGAATCATTTTGCACGCCCCACTTTTCATTTTTTTATTAGTTAAAAAAGTTTCAAAAATCCAATAGATTTCATTCCACTTCACAATTGTGTCCCACTTGGTGATTCTTCACAAAAAATAACATTTTTATATCTTTATGTTTGAAGCCTGAAATGTGGCAAAAGGTTAAAAAGTTCAAGGGGGCCGAATACTTTCGCAAGGCACTGTATAATCAGTATATGAAATACACAGAAAACACGAAGAATAATTAGGCTATAGATGGCAGAAAGTCCAAGCCTACCAGCGATGCTGCCTTTAGGGGATGCAAAGAGATGTAAGTTTCAGTCCAACATGTGCGCCGATAGCTGGCTCCTTCTCCCCAGTCTTTAAGATGATGTCTGAGCTCCCAGGATGCACCCGTTTCCTTTTCTTAAACTGAGGGATAATGGGAACTTTTGTTAAAGCTTCTAGTTTGTACGAAACAGTACATTTATTACTGGCTCTGTCTAATGGTCAAATTTGAAATTGCAGGCAGAACAACTTAATACCGTAGCAAACCCAACCCCAAAATACTTTGTCCCCACAAAGTATTTTTGCCTCATCCCCACAACCGTGGCCGGTGGTTGGTCTGTGGGCAGGGGGCTTATCAGAATCTGGAAGCCCCCTTTAACAAGGGGCCCCCAGATCCCACCCCCCCATGTGAATGAGTAGGAGGTACATAGAACCCCTACCCATACACCAAAAAAGTGTCAAAAAGTAAGAAAAAAAACAAACCGTTTTTGACAATTTTTCACGTGGGCGGCATGTCCCCCGATCACGCCGCCCACCGCACCCGAAAAAGAACATAAAAGAAAAATGCTCACGCCAACATGGAGGCCATCTGCCTACTGCAGGCTCCTTCGTTTGACAGTACTGTTATAGGGAAGGGCGGGGCCAATTCACTGGTGGCACTGTCCCCTTGTGACGTCATTGACCTAGCATGCACCGTCTGCGATGTCGCAAAGGGGGGCGGTGGCACCAGATGATCTTGAGAGTCTCTATAAAAGAACTGTCATACTGAGGAGCCTGCAGTAGGAAGATGGCCTCCATGTCGACGGGAGCGTTGTCTTTTTTTTTTTTCTCTTTTTCGTGTGCAGTGGGCAGTGTGCAGTGGGCAGTGTGCAGTGGGCGACGTGATTGACTATGGATTTACATTCAGGGACACCATTTCATTTTTTAATAGAGGAATTGTCAAAAACTGTGTGTTTATTACTTTTTGACACTTTTTTGGTGAATACTCACTCACATGGCGGGGGGGGGGGGGGAGGGCCGGGATCAGAGGGGGCTTGTTAAAGGTGGCTTCCAGATTCCGAAAAGCCCCCTGCCCGCAGACCCCCACAACCACAAGGCCATGGTTTTGAGGATAAGGCCCTTACCCACATCAACATGGGGACAAAGTGCTTGGTGGGCGGGGGAATTGCCCCATGTTGAGGGCATGTGCCCTGGTATGGTTCATGAGGGGGTTGCTTGCTTGTCCCCCCCCTTTCCTGACCTGGGTCAGGAAAGAGGGGGTTATAGATTTTGGGGGGACCCCACACAGTTTTTTTTTTTTTGTTTTGTATTTCCAGCATTCTTTACATTTATCTGTCAGTTGGGAAGCCCGCTGTCAGATGAGGAGTCATTAGGTGTTAAAGTGGAAGTAAACCCATTGATTTAAACAGTTAAAAAAAAAAAAAAAAGGCATGCCGGGAATGCTAACTGCACATTGGCTGTGCTCTCAACCAAACTATGAAACCATCCAATGGCTGGTGTCATAACGAATCACATGTTCAGCACCATAGCGGTTGAAGATTAAACAGAGGCAAAGATGGCAGCTTCCTTGGCTGAAAACGATAGGGGAGTTTACCTCCACTTTAAGGACGCGGGTGGCCGACTCACTGCTTAAACAGCCAGCTATTCTTCACACACACACAATACGGATCGGTCGATCGTTTTTTTTTCGACTGATCTGAATCTAATTGTTCTGAAAAGTTGGAATTCATTCAAAAATAATGAAAATGTAAAACGAAAAATTTGTTAACAATAATGAAACAAAACGAATTCTGGAACCATTAGTAAACAAATGCCATAACAAAACGACATTGGCAACATAACGAATCTATCCGAAACTAAACGAATCTTCCATTCTGCACATGTCTAGTAGTAGACACAGCTACTACAAATGTCTTCCGGGTCCCATGCCAAGTGCAAATTTCTGAATAAAAAATGTATAATATATTATATATATATATATATATATATATATATATATATATATATATATATATATATATATATATATATATATATTTATTAGAGATTATACATGCAAATTTGCTTGGTTCCCCCAGATATAGTCAAGGAGAGCCTATATTTCAAAAGTACACTTATCTTTTAAATACCACAAACAAAAGACAACTACTAATATAAAGCCAAAATTTAAGCTGGTTGGTTTTATGCGTAGTTGTATATGGAATCAGAAATGCCATGAGACTCTCCATTAGCATAAATGTGTAAAAATGTGTAATGTATCCAAACAAAAGTTTAGGGATTATTCCATGTTTTGCCTGGAGCCGCCAGGTGGAAATTAGTGTTTTGTCCGCATTACAAATATCCCAAAAAATTTAATTGGAATTATTCTGCAAGTCTCCAGTTTTGATAGAACAACATTTAATATTTTATTGCGCATTGTTTACATTTCCAGATTTAAAAAATAAAAATAAAAAAAGGAATTGTTCGTATTCCATATTCATTGAATCTTATTCTTATCTAGGCTTACCTGCCCATCCTTGAAATAAGCCCACGGCGAGCGCCATCTCTCATTCCGAACATGTCCGCAGAGTTGTTTATCGCCGTTTTTCAGCTAGCAACTTTTAAAACACTTTGCTCTCCCATTCAAAGGGCTCGGCGTGCTAGCAACAGACAACTTTTGAAAAGAAATTTGGAAAAAAACAAAACAAAAAAATAAAAATAAAAAAAAACTTTATGTAGTGCATTAAAACAATTATATCAAGACAAACAGACACCTGAAAACAGCGGGGAAAAGGAAAGCTGGACACTTTGAAGATACATTCAATTTCACAAACACCTGGCGGAAATATTGTCAGAAAACAGGGGGATTTTTTTTTTTCTATTTATTTTTTCTATTTTTTTTTTCTTTTTGTTTTTTTGTCTTTTTTCAAAAATAGGAAAAGCTGCAACGTTTTTTGAGCACTGCCGCAAGTCAAAAGATTGATGTTCCTTCATTTAGTAAATTGTCCTTTTATCTGATGGTTTTTGTTCTTGAAATGTATTTACCACCTGCTGCCCCGCTTTCATGCTCCTCTGTTCTTTTGCCATGAGATATACATGTTAAAGCTCGGGGAGCTGCACACGGTGCTGAGTAAATTGCTGCAGATTTTGTGCTATTAAAATTGTTATCCAATTGTGTGTTGTCACTTTATACCCACTGCTACAGCTGCAAGCGAGGGGTGAATCATCCGTACCGCCAGCAATGCTGTCCAGCGCTGTGGGCTTATGGAAAGGATTCTCCTTTATTTGTATATATAGTAAAAAAAATTTAAAAAAATCAGCTAGAACGTTTTGATTTTTCATATCATTTGCATGAAACTTTTTAAATTTAGTTTTTCATTTTTGATTTATTTTTTTGTTCAAGAGAGATCTATACTGAGAGAATGTGATCACTGTCCGTGTGAAGTATTGAAGCCACTGGATACAACAGTAAGGCAAAAGAAGCAAAGAAAAAAATTATATATATATATAAAAATAATAAATATAATTATATACACATATTATATATATATATATATATATATATATATACACATACATACATATATATATACATATATACACACACACACACACAGTATATCAATGGCGTCGCTAGGGGGTGGATACTGGGGCTACAGCCCCGAATATGGAGTCCTTAGCCCCAAGTTTCTGCAGGGGTTCCCAACCTCTCTGCAGCTGGGCCACATGACAGAGAGTTTGCATCATCTCTCACTGTCCACCCTCTCTCTGGGGACTCTTATGTAAGGGGCGGGGGGTCTCTCTGGGGACCCTGATGCAAGGGGGAGGCTCTCTGGGGACCCTGATGCAAGCGGAGGCAATCTGGGGACCCTGATGCAAGCAGAGGCAATCTGGGGACCCTGATGCAAGCGGAGGCAATCTGGGGACCCTGATGCAAGCGGAGGCAATCTGGGGACCCTGATGCAAGCGGAGGCAATCTGGGGACCCTGATGCAAGCGGAGGCAATCTGGGGACCCTGATGCAAGCGGAGGCAATCTGGGGACCCTGATGCAAGCGGAGGCAATCTGGGGACCCTGATGCAAGCGGAGGCAATCTGGGGACCCTGATGCAAGCGGAGGCAATCTGGGGACCCTGATGCAAGCGGAGGCAATCTGGGGACCCTGATGCAAGCGGAGGCAATCTGGGGACCCTGATGCAAGCGGAGGCAATCTGGGGACCCTGATGCAAGCGGAGGCAATCTGGGGACCCTGATGTAATATATATATATATCTCAACAAGTTTTGATTAATTATAACGCACATACAGATCCAACTACTTTTAGCTGATCTCCTTGCACTGCAACTCTGCATTAGTCAGTGGTAAATGTGGTATAAACTATATACAATCACCCGACACTAGTTAGTTTCCACAATCCATGACTTGACTTAAGAGTAGTTATAAGTTTTAAATTCAAACTCTAGCACTGACGTAAGTCATTTTTTTTTCCACAGTAGTGTGACAATCCCTCCACCTCCGGTCTAACTAATCACTCTCACCTTATAGCGTGGACCCCTGTGCAAAAAGGTGGTCATGCAAGCGGGTATCAAAAGGGTTAACACGGACCATAAACTTCTCTCACTTCTCCTTAGATCTCAGCAAGGACGCCAGGTCATGGGTAGAAAGAAAAGATCTAAGTGCTCACCGCTTAAGTATAAGATTTAATTTTCATGTTCAAATACAAACTACTCACATAAAGATGATAAAAACACAGCATGTAAAGCCGACAATCGTGTTAGTTCCATAGGGCAGCAGCGGGTGATGTCATGTGTAGCTCCTCCCCCCTACGATCAATCAGAACTTCAACGTCACTGGACTCCTCCTTCCCTTCATTAGCAGACGGAGGCACTTGGGGAAGGGGGGACGAGTCAATGTGTGTGACGTCACCGGATCTCCAACGGAACTCCCCGAAGACCCGGAAGCCTGGCGGAGAGGCGAGTACCGATCAAAAGAATTTTGATCGATCAAAAAAATGAATCGATTAATCGAGGAATTAATCTTTAATTTCCACAGCCCTAATAAAATTATATATATATATATATATATATATATATATATACACACACACACACACACACACACACACACACACACACACTACCTGTAATGAGTGGAAATCAATGGCCGACAACGCCAGACAAGCTCAGTTCTCAGGTCTGCAAGAGATTGGAAAATCGCTATAGCTTTGATCAGTGTTGAGGTCACAAGCCAAGGTCGATGCAGAAGAGTTTTGTAGTCAGGGTCACAAGCCAAAGTCGAAGCAGGAGAAGAGTTTCGTAGTCGGGGTCACAAGCCAAAGTAGTTTCCAACAGCAATAGAAGTAGGTCCTGTAGTAAGCAGGATCAGACCACAATGATCTGGCAACAGGAAGAGCAGAGGCAAGGCTTATATAGGAAGTTCATAGGAGGAGCAAGGAGTTCAAGGTTCAACAGAAATCAGGACACGAAGCCGGGTTGCTCCCATCGATCAGGTAGGATTGTCCAAAAGATCAGGCAGGGAGCTGTCCAGCATCCCTGATAGCTCAGTGTGAAGAATAAAATGCCAGACACAGAAGAGGTCTCAGGTTTGGGCCGTGGTACTGACAGTACTCCCCTCCTCTCAGGATGTTTTAGGGCCAGGTTTTTGTGGAAATCTCTGGTGAAATTCTCTTATTAACGTGCTCCTCAGGCTCCCAAGAATCCTCTTGTGGTCCATAGCCTTTCCATCTCAATAGATATTGTAGTTTACTACGATGAATATGGGAGTCAAGAATTTTATCCAATAAGAATTCTTCTTCCCCTTGCACCTGAACAGGGTCTGGTCAGGGATGTGTACGACCAGTAAAAGGATTACTTCTGAAAGGTTTTAAAAGAGCCGTATGAAACACAGGATGGATCTTCATAGAAGGTGGTAGTTTATGTTTGTAGGCCACAGGATTCATTTGTGCAATTACTTTGAAGGGTCCAATGAACTTACGACCAAGTTTCTGAAAAGGAAGTTTAAATTGAAAGTGGTTAGTGGATAGCCAGACCTTATCATCTAATGCATAGGTAGGAATTGTTCGTCTGTGTCTATTTGCATTTTCCTTATAGGATTCTTGAACTTCGCTTAAGGTCTTCTTCACGAATTCCTGTGTCAGGTCACCTAAGACCAGGTGACAGATGCACTCCATAGGAGTCGGAAGTGCACCGCTAGGTAGTGGACCTTAGGACTGACTGCTGCGGATTGTACCCAGGGAGATTCAGGACACAGGTCTACTGGATCACTAACACAGATCCCAATGGGAGCTGGAGCATAGATTCCCCAGGGCGCAGAGTCGAAGAGCCAGCAGGTGTTCACCAGAGCCTCCAGTGGTGAGGATGGACTTGGCTGCAGTCTGGCTCCAGGTCGCGGCCCCTAGGGTCTCACAGCTCACACTCACAGTAGACTACAGGAGAAGGAAGCAGCAGGCTGGAACGACAAGGATAGTAAGGAGATATAGCAGAGGTCAGGGCAACTAGCAGACAGGAACAACAGAGTACACACGAAAGGTTCAGGGTCACAGGCAGACAGGGATGGTCAGGGACATGCCAAAAGGTCAAGGTCACAAGCAGACAGGAATCGTTGAGAACACGCCAAGGTTGGTAACAGACAACCGAAGAGCACACGGCAAGCAGGAAACAGGAAGTCAAACATACAATGGATACACAATGGTTGATCAGCATTGTTGGCTTGCAGTGCACAGGTTAATATAGGGTTCCCTGATAGGGCCTGGGGTGGAGCCATGCTTAGAGGAGAGGTTATAAAAACCACCAGGTGGAAGTGGCTGGCCTCTTAGTCAGAAGACATGAGGGGAGGTAAACAAACACAGGAAGATCACTGCATAACCATGACATCCTAATTGTTTTGTAAAGCAGACACCCTTGCATTTACAGTTGTTAAACATGACTGTATGGGAATTCCGGGGATAAAAGATGGGTGACATCCATAGTTGGCGAAGAATGGGCTTTGAGAGATGGAACTATGGCCGGAATTATTGTAATTAAATTCTGCTAAAGACAGTTGTCCTGAAGATGGCAGATGAAACAACAAAAATATTGTTCTAAAGCTTGATTCGTTCTCTCAGTCTGCCCATTTGATTGTGGCTGAAAGGCAGTTGATAGGTTAACGTCAATTCCTAGAGTAGAACAGAATATTCTCCATAGTCGTGTGGTGAACTGGACTCCTCAAATCAGCTATTATTTCATCTGGAAGCCCATGCAGTGTGTAGATTTCTTGTACTAATATTTCAGCAGCGTCTTCAGCTGAAGGAATGCTAGTGATGGGTCCACCACCACAATGACAGTTGTAAATCCCTTGGAAGGAGGTAGGTCCACAATAAATTCCATGGAAATGGATCCCCATGGTCGCAATGGCACTGGGAGAGGCTTTAGCAGATCTACCAGGAGGGAGCATGGTACTTTGTGTCTCACATGAGAGAACATACTCCTTTGCATCTTTCCGATAAGAAGGCAACCAAAAGGTACGAGCAAGGAGGTCTACTGTTTTCCTAATTGCAGGGTGACCAGCAGATTTTGAATCATGCATCAGCTAAAGGACCCTAAGTTGTGCCTCTTCAAGGACATGCATTCTTTTTTCAAAAGTCCAGTGGCCCTCATGGAAGTCCATGTGTAAATCTCGTTGTGTATTGTTTAACCGCTTTCCGGCCAGCTGCAGTCATTATACTGCGGCAGGTTGGCACGTTCCCACGAACCATCATAGCTGTACGTCAGCCCTTTAAGTAGAAATAGCAGGCGCATGCCCGCTGCACTGTGGGGGGTGCCGATGCACATGACTGATAATCGCTGACCACGCATGTGTGTGTGTGTTCCCCAATGCTTACTGTACAAAATAAGGTCCGTTAGCATGGATCATAGGGAGAGTACATGGATTGAAAACTGGCTACAAGGCTGAGTTCAGAGGGTGGTGATAAATGGGGAGTACTCGGAATGGTCGGGGGTGGGTAGTGGGGGTCCCCCAGGGTTCTGTGTTGGGACCAATCCTATTTAATTTGTTCATAAATGACCTGGAGGATGAGGATGGGGTAAACAGTTCAATCTCTGTATTTGCAGACGATGCTAAGCAGGGCAATAACCTCTCCGCAGGATGTGGAAACCTTGCAAGAAGATCTGAACAAATTAATGGGGGGAGGGGCAACTACATGGCAAATGAGGTTCAATGTAGAAAAATGCTAAAGAATGCATTTGGGTGGCAAAAATATGAATGCAATCTATACACTGGGAGACGCTTGAGAGGGGATATGATTTCAATTTACAAATACCGTACTTTTTTTGGCAGAGACTCTAGAGAATAAAACGGCGATTGTTGCAATATTTTATGTCACACGGTATTTGCGCAGCGGTGTTTTAAACGCAACTTTTTGGGAAAAGGGACACTTCATGAATAAAAAAAAAACGAAACAGTAAAATTAGCCCAATATTTTTGCATAATGTGAAAGATGATGTTACGCCAAGTAAATAGATACCAAACATGTCACGGTTTATAATCGCACGCACTCGTGGAATGACGACAAACTACGGTACCTAAAAGTCTCAATTGGCGACACTTTAAAACATTTTTTATGGTTACCAGGTTAGAGTTACAGAGGAGGTCTAGTGCTAGAATTATTGCTCTCGCTCTGACGATCGCGGCGATACCTCACATGTGTGATTTGAATACCGTTTACATATGCGGGCGCGACTTCCGTATGCTTTTTGCTTCGCAAGCTCGCTGGGATGGTGGGCGCTTTAAAAAATTATTTTTTTAATATATATATATATTTATCACTTTTATTGCTGTCACAAGGAATGTAAACATCCCTTGTGACAGTAATAGGTGGTGACAGGTACTCTTTATGGAGGGATAGGGGGTCTAAAAGACCCCCCACCCCTCCTTTACACTTCAATGTATTCAGATTGCCGAAAACAGCGATTCTGAATAGTGTATATTTTTTTAAACCAGCGCCATTGGCAGCCGAGTAAACAGGAAGTGACGTCATGACGTCGCTTCCGTGTTTACTATTAGGAGACTCGAATGAAGCCGCTTACGGCTTCATTCCAGTCCCTGCCCAGCAGCCGGAGGCATCCGATCGTGCATCGGTGCTCCCGATTGAGCGGGAGCATTGGTAAGAGCGGTGGGGGGGACATCCCCTCCCGCTTCTCCGGCATAACAGCCGAGCAGCTTTTAGATGCATTGGTTGTTATGGCTGAATAGCCAATCGCCCGCTGTGAAAAACGGTACCGGGGTGATGCCTGCAGGTGCGGGCATCATTCCGGTATAACCCCCGGAATCCGAGTACGCACATCTGTGTACGCTCGGCGGGAAGGGGTTAACAAGACACGTGGCCACTCATTAAAATTAGAAGAAAAGAGGTTTAACCTTAAACTAGGTAGAGGGTTCTTTACTGTAATGACCTGTACACACGGACGGAAATTCAGATGGAAAAGGTCCGATCGGATTATATTGTCACAAAATCCAATCGTGTGTGGGCTCTGACTTTTTCCATCGGAAATTCCGATAGAAAAAAAAAATAAAAAATGTAAGAATTCTCAAATCTCACATTTTCCGACAAAAAAAAATCCGATCTGACTTTTTCCGATCGTTTGTAGAGAATCCAATCGGACAAAGTGCCACGCATGCTCAGATCAAATTACGAGACCAAGCTACTGGCTACTAGCCTCAACGTAGTCCCGTCATAACGAAAGAATGTCATCGCGTTCCGAACGATCGGATTTTCCGACAACTTTGTCCAACCGTGGGTATGCAACACCAGTTTAGGACAAAATCCGTCGGAATGTCCGACCGTGCGTACAAGGCATAAGAGCGGCAAGGATATGGATTGAGTAGAGAGCCATCCATAGTCTCCATATGTTCTAGGCATGGTTTAGGTACTTGGGTGATGCAATTTTCTTCAGCAAACTTCAAATCCATAGAGTTACCACCAGCCCCGGAATCCAGCATTGCGGAGGTGGAGAATAACTGGTCTGTCTCTTTAAGAGTGGCGCTTACAGAAAAACGTGGGTAATAACAGACAACCCAATTTTCTCCTTGTGTTACAGAAGACAAGGGTTCTGTAATGGATCCCACATGTTCCCTAGATGTGGACAATTCTCTTTGATTGGCTATTGCAATGATTGGTCTTGCTCTTCTTAATTTATTTGGACACCTGAAGGTGTAGTGATCTGACTGACCGCAATAGAGGCAACGATTCAGTTCACGCCTGTGTCTCTTTTCAGCAAAGCTCAGAGCTCCAAACTGTATAGGTTCAGGTTCAGGTTTATAGCTGGCAAATGATTTAGCTGATGGTTGACGATCGAACAAGGAACAAAAGTCAACAGATCTTTTTTTCTCAGGTCGTCTCTCCATAAATTATCGATCATAATGCTTAATTGAATAAAGTCATCAAGACCATTGAGCGTTTCTATTCTGAAAAGTCCATCCTTTCTATTCTCAGAAAGTCATTTTCTAAATTGAAAGCGATTTGCACTGTCGTTCCAGGTGGTATCAGTTACCCATCAACGAAATTCAGCAGTATATTCAGCAACAGTACGTCTACCAAGGTGCAAGTTTAGTAAAAGAGTTTCAGCAGTTGCTCTGCGATTTGGATCATCAAAAAATTTCATTCATGGTTGTCACAAACCCCTCAAAACGTCCTAGAATCTCATGGTTTTGCTCCAAGTATGGTGAAACCCATGCCATGGCCTCAGCAATGAACAGAGATATAATAAAGCCTGTCTTGGAGAGTGGGGTTGCAAATCGGTAAGGTAGCAGCTGAGAGTGCAGTCGACATTGATTCAGGAAGCTCTATAGCAGGGATATGCAATTAGCGGACCTCCAGCTGTTGCAGAACTACAAGTCCCATGAGGCATAGCAAGACACTGACCGCCACAAGCATGACACCCAGAGGCAGAGGCATGATGGGACTTGTAGTTTTGCAACAGCTGGAGGTCCGCTAATTGCATATCCCTGCTCTATAGAGTTTAGGATCCCCATTGAATTTATCAGGCAAAGGGAAGCGGTTTGAATCACTGTTAGTAGCTGTTGGCGTTGCTGCGCAAGTTGTGTTTGCAATTCAATTCCTTCCCTTTGTAACTCTTGCACTCGTGCTTGCAAGCTTTGAACAGCCTCAGTTAGCACAACAAACATGGTCACTCAGGGAACTTTGCAGTGCGGCGGTCTCCATGTTGAGGCCAGATTATTTTGTTAGGAGAATACCTGTAATGAGTGGACACCAATGGCCTACAACGCCAGACAAGCTTAATTCTCAGGTCTGCAAGAGATTGGAAAGTCTGAATAGCTAGACCTTTGATCAGTGTTGGGGTCACAAGCCAAGGTCAGTGCAGGAGAAGAGTTTCGTAGTGGAGGTCACAAGTCAAAGTAGTTTCCAACAGCAATAGAAGTAGCTCCAGTAGTAAGCAGGATCAGACCACAATGATCTGGCAACAGGAAGAGCAGAGGCAAGGCTTATATAGGAAGTTCATGGGAGGAGCAAGGAGTTCAAGGTTCAACAGCAATCAAGACATGAAGCAGGGTTGTTCCAATGGATCAGGTAGGACTGTCCAATAGATCAGGCAGGGATTTGTCCAACATCCCAGATAGCTCAGTGTAAAGAATCAAGGCCAGATACAGAAGAGGTCCCAGGTTCAAGCCCAGGTCCCAACTTGTATATTATTATGTGTATGCCCTCCCAAGCGTATACTTTCTTTACTTTGCTGCTATGGGCTCTAGCCCAGTTCTATTGTAGACCTAGAAACACCCCTGCAGTGTGTGTATATATAAATTATATATATATATTTTAATTATATATATAAATTGTATACACATATATATATACACATATATATACACACATATATATATATATATATATATATACATACATATATATATATATATATATATATATATATATATATATATATATATATACACACATATATATATATATATATATATATATATATATACACATATATATATACACATACACACACATACATACACACACACACACACATACACACATACTATATTACCAAAAGTATTGGGACACCTGCCTTTACACGCGCATGAACTTTAATGGCATCCCAGTCTTAAGGCCCGTACACACGATACGAAAATCGGATGGAAAAATTTGTATGACAAGCTGTCTGATGATTTTCAGATCGTTAGTACGGTGCGTTTTCGACAACCGATTTTGCATTTTTTGCAGACTATTAAATTTTTCTCGGATGTGAATTCAACATCCAATTTTCGTTTCCTTAGTACGGTTTTCGGACGAAAAAAAAGTCATAAAGAGCAAGACTATGCATGCTCAGAAACAAAATAATACATACAAAATTATTCAACACATTACGTCACTTCTGACGTTGTATTCTGTCGTACGAAAATTTTCGTATTGTGATTAACCCCTTCACTTTCGACATACAAATACTCCGTTCCCGAGTATTTCTGAGTCATCCCGAGTTCTCTGGCGCCCCTCCACCTCTGGCCACATGTGGTATTGCATGCAATAGAAGCCAATGCTTTGGATTACTGCCAGGGCTGGCTTAGCCCTTCCTCCTCTGGGCTGGCCGCTCAGCTGTCGGCTAATTGCCAGCTCTCTTCTCTCTCCACAGTTACCAGCTGTTCCCGATGATGCTCGTCTGGCCTGTCTATTTAAAGTCTTCCAGCTCATTTCTTCATTGCCTTCATGTTTGCGCACATCACAAGGAACCATCTCTGCTGTTGTTTCAAGACTGGCTTGCTAACATCCCTCCTGGCTTCCATCCTGCTTGCAGTTGCTCTCCTTGGATCCCTGACATCTGGACTGGCTGATTACCGGATCTGGTTTATGAACTTTGGACTGGCTGACTACCCGATCTGGCTACTGGACTCTGGCTTGCTTGACTACGCTTTTTCCTATTTACCTTTATTAATAAACAAGTGTGATTTGATTGAACTTCTGTCTCTGTCTGTTTCATGGTTCCTGACGATTACAAGCATTCTCCTGGAACGGATTAGGCTCGTAATTCAAGGTTCCACTGTAATTGTAATAGTTTGTAGAGTATATAAAGCATTTGTTTAGTAAAAGCACAAGAACACACCACGTAGGTTTCTACGTTGTCTTGCTTTACTGCAAAGTGACCTTTATAGATGCAAAGCAAAACAGGCTTTCTCTGGGACAGGAAGTGAGAGGAGATCTCCCTCAAGGGGCCATTAAAGGCAATACGGTTTGGAAGGGTTTGGCCCGTCTACCCCCCTCCCCCATGCTACCCAAAACTAGGCCCTTGTACACACGGTCGGAGATTCCGTCGGAATATTTCCTATCGGACCGTTTTGTCGGATATTCCGACTGTGTGTGGTCTCCATCGGACTGTTTCCGTCGGAATATCCGACGGACCAATTTTTCCAACTTGCCGGTAAAATTTTCCGACAAAATGCTCCGATCGGACATACTCCGATTATGTGTAGCCTACTCCGACGGACAAAGTGCCATGCATGCTCAGATCAAATTCCTAGACCAAAGCTATTGGCTACTAGCCTGAACGTAGTCCTGTCGTAACAAAATAACGTCATCACGTTATGTAAAATCGGATTTTCCGTCAACTTAGTCCGACCGTGTGTATGCAACATCACTTTCCGGACCTCTTCCGGAATTAATCCGTCGGAATTACTCCGACGGATTTGGTTGTCGGAATCTCCAACCGTGTGTACAAGGGCTAAAAGGGTACATTGTGGCTGGAGATCCATTTTAGTATGACAGTCAGAAAATAATATGCAGCCCAGGAACCGAGACTGGAATTTTACTTACTGACAGAATTTACGTAAAGGAAAATTGTTGTGTATAATTGGAAAAGTTCACTGGCTCAGAGCAGAAAGTTCTCCTATTGCCTCTTAAAGTAAACCCGCATTTAGATGAACCCAACGAACGAACGTTCCTTGTGCGCTATGGAAGCCGGTCAGGAAAGCAGACGGGGCTAAAATACATTCTTTTCATAAAATGATTGATTTTGTTGCTGGACTTGAACTGAACCCAAGAACTGACCCGTGGTTTGCCCAGACATATGACGATTTTTTGGCCCACAGCTTATAATTATCACCTCTTTATTCTATAGCCGAAAGAAAGGGTTTCCAGGGGGCACCAGGAAGCAAAGGGAGACGATAATGAGATGTAACTCTACAAAGCCGTTTAAAAAAGGGAAAAGTATGTAAGGTGAACCACTTGCCGTATATTGCAGCCGGAGAGATCAAGTGAATCCTTGAGGTGTTTAAAGCGAGAAAAATATTATAATACAGTATATAATATTCCAACTACACTGAGCACTCACCAAGAAAATTAAATAAAAGAAAGTAGCTACCTTAAAAAACCCACAAATGACCAAATAAATGTACAATTAAAAAAAAAAGGAAGCGTTTAACCACTTCAGCCCCCGGACCATTTTGCTGGTCAAAGACCAGAGCACTTTTTGCGATTCGGCACTGCGTCGCTTTAACTGACAATTGCGCGGTCATGCGACATGGCTCCCAAACAAAATTGTCCTTTTTTTCCCCCACAAATAGAGCTTTCTTTTGGTGGTATTTGATCACCCCTGCTGTTTTTATTTTTTGCGCTATAAATAAAAATAGAGCGACAATTTTGAAAACAAACGCATTATTTTTTTACTTTTTGTTATAATAAATATCCCCCAAAAATATATTTAAAAAAAAAAATTTTTTCTCTCAGTTTAGGCCGATATGTATTCTTCTACATATTTTTGGTAAAAAAAAAAAAATCGCAATAAGCGATTATTGATTGGTTTGCGCAAAAGTTATAGCGTTTACAAAATAGGGGATAGTTTTATAGCATTTTTATTAATAATTATTTTTTTTTACTAGTAATGGCGATTTTTATTGTGACTGACATTATGGCGGACACATCGGACATTTCTGACACATTTTTGGGACCATTATCATTTATACAGCAATCAGTGCTATATAAATGCAGTGATTCCTGTGTAAATGACACTGGCAGTGAAGGGGTTAACCAGTGGGTGGCAGTTTAGGGGTTAAGTGTTCCTAGGGGTGTGTTACTAACTGTGGGGGGCTGGGCTTTGTGTTAGTGAACACTGATCTCTGCTCCAATCACATGGAACAGAGATCAGCATCACTAGTTGCCAGGCAGAACGGGGAGATGCTGTTTACAACGGCATCTCTCCGCTCAGCCGCCCCGTGAGACGATCGCGGGTATGCCCGCAGCGATCGAGTCCACGGGACCCGTGACCGGACACACGGGGGTACCCAACTGGCACTGGCAGGGCAGCAAATTTAAAGAGACGTACAGGTACGCCCATTTGCCTCCCCGTGTCATTCTGCCGACGCACATGTGCACTGGTCGGGAACCAGTTAATATAGTCAATGAATCAAATATGTAAAAATCATTATCTATATCACATATATCAACGTCACGTGGCGCTTGTACCCAGGTATCCAGCCGGGAACGTGGCAGAAAATACAAAATACAGTGCATGATGGGAAACAATATAACCTATGTACAACGTTCCTACGTCAAAACAAAAAATGCCTTTGTTGTACGACTGTGGTCTCCAAACTGTGGCCCTTTGTTTGACATTATCCGACCCCTTGAGGCACAATTCCTGCCACTGACACCAATGATGGGGCACTATTCCTCCCACCAATACCAGCGATGGGGCACTATTCCTCCCACCGATACCAGCGATGGGGCACTATTCCTCCCACCGATACCAACGATGGGGCACTATTCCTCCCACCAATACAAGAAATGTGGCACTATTCTTCAACTAACACAAATGATGGGGCACTATTTCTCCCACTGACACCAGCAATGAGGCACTCTTCCTCCCACTAACACGAATGATGGGGCACTATTCCTCCCACTGACATGAATGATGGGGCACTATTCCTCCCACTGACACCAATGCTGGGGTACTATTCCTCCCTTTGATATCAATGATGGGGCACTATTCCTCCCACTGACACCAATGATGGGGCACTATTCCTCCATTGACACCAGTGATGGGGCACTATTCCTTCCACTGACACCAATGATGGGGCACTATTTCTCTCATTGATACCAATGATGGGACACTATTCTACATTTTCTATTTCCACTGGGCACAGCCCAGCCTCCCTTAAGGTTTGGAGGACAGTAAACCCTCGTCTTCGACTAACTATGAACAATCGAGAAAAAATGGATGATTGCTCATCAAATTTTCTTATAGTATGTAACCTACAACCTAAATTACACTTTGAAGAAAGGTGCTACGTGTGCCTTGAATCAACAATCTGATCCCCTTGCACATTTAATGGAGCTTGGATCAAGATGTCTATGTTAGCCATAAGACTATAAATGCTGGGGTTATGCTACCGACACCCATTAGAGCTGAAGACAATACTTGGAAGAGTGGTGGAACCTCCTCAACATTACAGAACAATTCCAGCTGAATATAACCAACCCCTTCTACCCACACCATGACCTGGATAATTAAGAACCTTCAAAGACTCTTTACTCTGTCAGTACTTCAAGATCGAAATCTTCTACACAGGGGCGGACTGACAACTCATGAGACCCCCGGGCAATAGGAGATTATGGGGCCCCCAGGCAATCAAAGATTATGGGGCCACACAGTAGACACAAACAAACGCACACACACAGTATAAAATCACACAGTATACACAGACATGTTTCTATTGGCTGAGAAGGTACTGGAGAGGTGGGGCAGCTATAATCTCCGAATTTTTTGAACCAAAAGGATGTCGGTAAGGGACATTTCAGAGACAGATGTAAAAAAAAAAAAAAAAAAACACACATTTTTACATACTGTCCCTGGTTTACTGAGGCTGGCAACCCTGATGGGGGCCCCCTAGTGGCATGGGGCCCTCGGGCAGTGCCCGAGTGGCCCAATGGTCAGTCTGCCCCTGCTTCTACAAAAGAAATGAAGGCCGAATGTTGAGCAGTCAAAGGAAGCAAGGCTAAAATTGGGCAACGCATGGGTTCACAAACATTCTTCAATCGTTGGAAGTGGTCATTTTTTTACAAACAGGGTTCTTCACTTCCCCTTTTAAAATCCTTTGTTAGTCATTAAATGACCTGGATAATTGAGAACCTTCAAAAACTCTCAACTCTGTCAGTACTTCAAGATCTAAATCTTCTACAAAAGAAATGAAGGCTGAATGTTGAGCAAAGTAAGCCATGCTAAAATTGGGCAACGCAGGGGTTCACAAACATCATTCTTCAATCATTGGAAGTGGCAATTTTTTTACAAACGAGGTTCTTCACTTGCCCTTTTAAAATCCTTTGTTAGTCATTCCATGACCTGGATAATTGAGAACCTTCAAAGACTCTAAGCTCTGTCAGTACTTCAAGATTTAAATCTTCAACAAAAGAAATGAAGGCCGAATGTTGAGCAGTCAAAGTAAGCAATGCTAAAATTGGGCAAAGCAGGGGTTCACAAACATCATTCTTCAATCGTTGGAAGTGGTCATTTTTACAAACAAGGTTCTTCACTTCCCCTTTTAAAAGGCTTTGTTAGTCATTCCATGACCTGGATAATTGAAAACCTTCAAAGACTTCAAGATCTAAATTTTCTACAAAAGAAATGAAGACGGAACGTTGAGCAGTCGAAGTAAGCAATGCTAAAATTGGGCAACGCAGGGGTTCACAAACATCATTCTTCAATCGTTGGAAGTGGTCATTTTTACAAACTAGGTTCTTCACTTCCCCTTTTAAAATCCTTTGTTAGTCGTTCTTTTTTGTTTGGAAAAAAATCTTTCATGGGAGGGTATCTCAACAGCTAAGGAGGAGCAAAGATCCGTAAAGGAGACACTTTTTAGATAGCCAAACAAGCTGCTGATAAGGACTGTGCTTATAATTCACACCATTGTAGGTCCAGTTCACTTTTAGTTTGTTCACATTGTAGTCAATCATGCCCTGGGGAAGTGGGCATTTTTAGACCACCGGGAACGCATTGGCTACTTTTTGGATTGTACCCCCGACTTTTAATGTAATACAGTTGTATCTGGACCTCTTAGCAGTGGTGTGGCACTTCAATTACAATTCTCATTAAAAGGGCTGCACTGAAACCGATATCAGTGCGGACACTAAGCATTTACAGAGTACTCGTATTTGTGAAAATGCTGCAAAACCTAAAACCAATACCTCTTCAGTACGATTTGAGCCCATACAAAATGAAGGGGCTCAAATCACACTGCAAAAAAATCGCATGTGATTTGAACGGGAATGCAGTGCAATTCCTGTCCAACTCACATGCTGTTTCCCGCACTGCAATGACATCAGCCTGGGCTCAACCAGGAGCGGTGGGGGAAACCGCGTGCGTTTCGGACAGGAATTACACATTCCTGTTGAAATCACATGCCATACTTTGCAGTGCACTTTGAGCCCATTCATTTTGTATCAGTCGTCGGTATCGGCGAGTACTTGACCGAAAGTATCAGTATTCGTACTTGCCGGTAAAAAAAAAAACCAGTATCGTTGCTACTCTACGTGTTACATTGCGCTACAGCCGTGGCCAAAGGTTTTGAGAATGACACAAATATACATTTTCACAAAGTCTGCTGCTTCAGTGTTTTCAGATCTTTTTGTTAGATGTTATTATGTTATACTGAAGTATAATTACAAGCATTTCATAAATGTCAAAGGCTTTTATTGACAGTGACCTCTGAAGTTCGCCCTGGCATGCTGTCAATCGACTTCTCTTGAGGATTGACCACAAGTTCTCAATGGTATTAAGGTCTAGGGAGCTTCCTGGCCGTGGACCCAAAATTTCCATGGTTTGTTCCCCAGGCCACTTAGCTATCACAGTTGCCTGAAGCCAAGGTGATCCATCATACTGGATAAGGCATTGTTCCTCACCAAACTGTTCCTGGATAAATGGGAGAAGTTGCTCTCGGAGGATGTTTTTGTACCATTCTTTATTCATGGTTGTGTTTTTATGCAAAATTGCGAGTGAGCCCCACTCCCTTGGCTGAGGAGCAACCCCACACATGAATGGTCCTGTACTGGTACTGTTGGCATGACACAGGACTGCTGGTAGCGCTCGCCTTTTCTTCTCCGGACAAGGTGTTTTCCAGATGCCCCAAACAATCAGAAAGGGGATTTATCAGAGAAAATGAGTTTCCCCCAGTCCTCAGCAGTCCAATCCCTGTACTTTTTCCAGAATATCAGTCTGTCTGATGGTTTTCCTGGAGAGAAGTGGCTTCTTTTCTGCCCTTCTTGACACCAGACCATCTTCCAAAAGTCTTCTCCTCACTGTGTGTGCCGATGAACTCACACCTGCCTGCTGCCATTCCCGAGCAAGTGCTGCAATGGTGGTGCCCCGATCCCACAGTTGAATCATCTTTTGGGGACGGTCTTGGCACTTACTGGACTTTCTTGGGCGCCCTGAAGCCTTCTCCATACCAATAAACTTTTCTCCTTGAAATTCTCGATGATCCGATAAATGGCTGGTTTAGGTGCAATTTTAGTAGCAGCAATATCCTTGCCCGTGAATCCCTTTTTTGTGCAAAGCAATGATGGCTACACGTGTTTCCTTGCAGGTAACCATGGTTAACAGAGGAAGAACAATGATTTCAAGCACCACCCTCCTTTTGAAGGTTACCGTCTGTTATTCAAACTCAATCAGCATTACAGAGGGAGTTGCAGCCTTTGTTCTGTCAACACTTACACTTGTGTTAACGAGAGGATCACTGACATGATTTCAGCTGGTCCTTTTGTGACAGGGCTGAAATGTAGTGGAAATGTTTTATTTGGGATTAAGTTCATTTTCATGGCAAAGAGGGACTTTGCAATTAATTGCAATTCATCTGATCGCTCTCCATAACATTCTGAAGTATATGCAAATTGGGCACTCTGAAGCCTTCTTCATACCAATAAACTTCTCTCCTTGAAATTCTTGATGATCAAATTGCCATCATATAAAACAGAGGCAGCAGACTTTGTGAAAATTAATATTTGTGTCATTCTCAAAACTTTTTGCCACTGCTCTGCAAGCCAAGAAGACTAAGGAGATCCTCTGGGGTGTAGAAGCCGCCTGCCCAGGAACCAGATTATTTACACCAACATCAAAACCCTAAGATTAGGATAACAATACCAGCATGATAACCCGACAGGTCCAGCGCCATCTTTAAAATTTTCCCAACTTTTTCGGAACACTGTCACTTGGCCTGGCATGAGCAAGGTGACAGACAGTGCCTCTTTACCTTTTCTGGTGGTACACTTGCCTGCAATGGTTTTCCTTTGGCATCCATTGTATAGGAAATTCATCCTATGCTCTGAAATATATAGAAATTGGTAAAGAATGAGATAAGCCTATATGTTCAGAACACAAATATGTAAAAAAAAAATTAACAATAATATGGTTTATTTTTGTTTCATAGGCTCGGTTCAGATGACGCTCACAGCACAATGAGCAGCCTAAGATGCACTATACATACTACTAAAAGTATTGAGACACCTGCCTTTACACACACTGGAACTTTATTGGCATCCCAGTCATAGTACATAGGGATCAATATTGAGTTGGCCCACCCTTTTCAGCTCTTCTGGGAAGGCCGTCCACAAGGTTTAGGAGTGTGTCTATGGGAATGTTTGACCAGTGCCTTTGTGAGGTCAGGCACTGATGTTGGACAAGAAGGCCTGGCTTCACAGTCTCGGCTAAATAGAGAGAGAGACAGCGCCCTCTAAGTGCAGCAATAAAATTACTAAAATTTATTAAAACGGTTTAAAAACAATCACATTCGATTAGTGGTGTAAAGGCACATCTTAGTTACAATGTTTCATCCATATGTCCATAGGCACGACACCTGGGGCTGTAGTACAAGGTTCACAGCATCTATCCTTTTAGCCGGTGGTTAGTGGCTTAGTCCATTCCGTGAAATTCTTCAGGATGGTAAGGATGGTCGAGGTAGTGCTGGTCGCTGTAGTGCCCTTATTCAGATCTTCAGGGAGTCTGTGTCATCAGGAGACGGGCTGGGATAGGCGGCGCTTCGGAGCATGCATGCTCCTTCATCAGGCTTTGATAATGGCCATGTAATAGAGGCAGATTTAAATGCTAGATGGGAGGGGCGTAGGAAGTGGTTGGTGACCCGAAATCTAAAGAATATGTATCATGTGGGCAGGGAAAGGACAGTCTCGGCTCTAATTCATCCCAAAGGTGTTCTATCGAGTTGAGGTCAGGATTCTGTGAAGGCCAGTCCCGTTCCTCCACCCCAAACTCACTCATCCATGTCTTTATGGACCTTGCTTTGTGCACTGGTGCGCAGTCATGTTGGAACAGGAAGGGGCCATCCCCAAACTGTTCCCACAAAGTCGGGAGCATGAAATTGTCCAGAATGTCTTGGTATGCTGACGTCTTAAGAGTTCCCTTCACTGGAACTAAGGGGCCAAGCCCAACCCCTGAATAACAACCCCACACCATAACCAAATGATTTGGACCAGTGCACAAAGCAAGGTCTATAAAGACATGTATGAGTGAGTTTGGGGTGGAGGAACTTGACTGGCCTGCATATATATATATACATATATTATATATGACCTCACAAATTTGCATCTGAAAGAATGGTCAACTGCCTTCCCATAATACACACGATCAGAATTCTCATCGGAAAAAGCTCTGATGGTTTTCCCATCGGAATTCCGCTCAAGCTGTCTTGCCTACACACGGTCACACAAAATTCCGACTGCCAAGAGCGCGGTGACGTACAACGTGTATGACGGGACTAGAAAAAAGGAAGTTCAATACCTAGTAGCCAATATCTTCCATCTTGTAGTTGAATCTGAGCATGCGTGAGTTATTGCGCATCGGAATTGCCTACACACGATCGGAATTTCCGATAAAACGTTTTTCCATCAGGGAAATTGACAACATGCTCTCAAATTTTTGCTGGCGGAAATTCGGCCAGCTAAATTTCCGATGGAGCATACACATGGTCGCATTTTCCAATGAAAAGCTCTCATCTGTCTTTTGCTGGCCGAAATTCCGATCGTGTGTACGCGGCATTAGAGTTGAAGCTGTTATAGCTGCAAAGGGTGGGTCAACTCAATCCTGGACCCTATGGACTAAGACGCTATTAAAGATCATGTGCGTGTAAAGGCACTTTTGACAATATAGCGTATATAGAAATAGGTAAAGAATGAGATAAGCCTATATGTTCAGAACACAAATATGTAGAAAACTGTATAATAAAATGGTTTCTTTTTTATTTGTTGGTTTCATATGCTCGGTTCAGATGACCTTGCAGCACAGCGGGCAGCCTATGATCCGTCTCCCTAAATGTCGTTCTGGAAGAAATGTCATGCTGTTTTTAATCTTGATGATTAAAGTCCTCGAACAATGGCCAAACTCTTTGCTTAATCTCCCGGTAACAATGCAAATCTTGTCGGACACCCATCTCAGGCTGAACGACAGAACACCAAGCTTGCTGCCAAATCCGGGCACCGCCCGTCAGAGTTACAAATTGGGCAGCCGGGTTTACAACCTGCCCTAAATCCATGCTACGAGGACACCGATCACTCCGGTAGACAGGGCGGCTCTTTCTACCTTGCGAACAGCCTTTAAAATTAATTTCACAAGCCGCTGTGTCAGCTGATTCAGAAGGGAGATTCAACTGCTTTCAATACTTTATTGTGGAAGTTTAATTAACTTTTCCAGACCAATTGCAATTCCTCTTCTCGCCTTTCTTCCAATTCAGTGGAATGTGAAGTAGAATATTTATTGTTATATATTCTTTTCCTCCTTCAGTTTAGTTTATCAGAGTCAGATTTTTCTGCATTACCATCTAGTTGGTGCTTTGCAAACTAGGTTTTATTGAGTTTTTACGAATCCATGCTACAATTGCTGTAAAACAAAGATTCTGACTTTCCCCAATAATCCTTATTAAATAGAGACAATGTTTCCTTAACAGTAAGATAAATATCCCAGCTAGCGCTTAATGAAGTTGTTCTTAAATACCCCCCCCCCCCCAACAATTTATGTTATAGAGGGGGGACTAGAACCTTCAGGGCCCCAATGCAAGAAACAATGAAGGGCCCCCTGACTGCTGGGCTCCTTTCAATCAGCCCTGAGACCCTCTTCTCTGGTCTTGCGGCCCTTCCCTCCAAGCCTGGAACCCTTACCACTGGGCCCTTTACTCTTTAAATTACATAGTTACATAGTTAGTCAGGTTGAAAAAAGACACAAGTCCATCCAGTTAAACCTTAAAAACAAATAAATAAAATAAAAAATAATCGTACAATCCAAATACCCAATTTTATGCCCACAATTGATCCAGAGGAAGGCGAAAAAAAAACCCAGCAGAGCATGCTCCAATTTGCTACAGCAGGGGAAAAAAAATTCCTTCCTGATCCCCCAAGAGGCGATCGGATTTTCCCCGGATCAACTTTACCTATGTTAGTACCCCGTTATATTATGTACATTCAGGAAATTATCCAGGCCTTTCTTAAAGCAATCTACTGAGCTGGCCAGAACCACCTCTGGCAGGAGTCCTCTGGGTTGACCGTACGGAGAATAACTCAACACCAAGTTCACTATATGGACCCTTAATATATTTGAACATGGTGATCATATCTCCCCTTATTCTCCTCTTCTCAAGAGTGAATAAATTGAGTTCCTCTAATCTCTCCTCATAGCTGAGCTCCTCCACGCCTCTTATCAGTTTGGTTGCCCTTCTCTGCACTTTCTCCAGTTCCCCAGTATCCTTTTTGAGAACTGGTGCCCAAAACTGAACTGCATATTCCAGGTGAGGTCTTACTAATGATTTGAACAATTCTCTAAAAGGAAAAAAGTATGTGAATTTTTTATTTTTTTTGTTAATCAGACTTTTGTCGTCCCCCCGTCGGTTTTAACACTGAGAACTGATCGATCAAACACAGCTGATCACTCGTTTCCCAGTGCTTCCAGAGCAGAGAGCTGCTGACTGTCAGTCACCGCTCCCTGCTCTGCCCCCCGCTTCGCTCACTGGAGCCCTAGGCTGTGGAGGGGGTCAGTGAGACTGGCTCAGGCTCTCAGCGGCTCACCGAGAGGCTGAGCAGGGTGTCGGTCCAGGCATGTGCACGGATCCTGACCATATGGTCACGATCCTTCCTGAGCTTGGACCAACTCTGTGACATCAGCCAACAGCGGGCTTCAGCCTGCTGAAAACGGCTCACAGGAGTGCAGAACGTTCTCTACTCCTGTGAACCACAGGAGAAGTACAGCCAAAAGAGATTAGGCTGTAACGCTCCTTTAAAAGACCCTTTAAATCACAAAAGTCGCGTTGCAAGGAAATTGCAGTGAAAAAGCAAGCAAGACACAAGGAAATCGCAAGAAAGTCTCACGACTTTGGGGTCACAACATTGTGAACCAGTTCTAAGTCACGCAACGGAATCCTTTTGCATGTTCTGCAGTAGGCTACCTTTTTGCCATCTTCGGGGGCCCTCCAAAAAAGTGGTGGAAAACCAGGGCCCAGTCGCAAGTTTGAAGTTTTCAACCCTGGGAGTTCCACCGCTGATGTGTTGTATATAAACATACAAACATAGCTCTATTTTCTTCTTTTAGGAGACGCATATTGTATTATTGCATTTTAAACAGTTCTTGTTTTACAGTCTAAAGTAGCTACAAACAAATTTTTTTTTTTGGCATAGACTGGGGAAGGTACAGAGCAAACAAATGGCCACTTGACAGTATCTTGGAAAAAGTATATACCCCTTGCAGTTTTCCACATTCTGTCATGTTACCACCAAAAACGTAAATGTATTTTATTGGGATTTTAAGTGATAGACCAACACAAAGGGGCACATAATTGTGAAGTGGAAGGAAAATGATAAATGGTTTTCCATTTTTTTTTTCAAATAAATATATGAAAAGTGTGGGGGGGGGGGGCATTTGTATGGCGCCCCCCCGGAGTCAATACTTTGTAGAACCCCCTTTCTGTGCAATTACAGCTGCAAGTCTTTTTGGGGATGTCTCTACCAGCTTTGGACATCTACAGAGTGACATTTTTGCCCATTCTTCATTACAAAAATATCTCAAGTTCTGTCAGATTGGATGGAGAGTGTCTGTGAACAGCAATTTTCAAGTCTTGCCACAGATTCTCAATGGGATTTAGGTCTGGACTTTGACTGGGCCATTCTAACACATGAATATGCTTTGATCTAAACCATTCCATTGTAGCTCTGGCTGTATGTTTAGGGTCATTGTCCAGCTGGAAGGTGAACCTCCGCCCCGGTCTCAAGTCTTTTGCAGACTCTAACAGGTTTTCTTCTAAGATTGTCCTGTATTTGTCTCCATCCATCTTCCCATCAACTCTGACCAGCTTCCCTGTGCCCGCTGAGGAAAACATCCCCACCACCATGTTTCACGGTGGGGATGGTGTGTTCAGGGGGATGGGCAGTGTTAGTTTCCCCCACACATAGCATTTTGCTTTTAGGCCAAAAAGTAACATTTTGGTCTCATTTGACCAAATCACCTTCTTCCACATGTTTGCTGTGTCCCCCACATGGCTTCTCACAAACTCCAAACAGGACTTCTTATGGCTTTCTTTCACCAATGTCTTTCTTCTTGTCACTCTTTCATAAAGGGCAGATTTGTGGAGAGACGACTAATAGTTGTCCTGTGGACAGATTCTCCCACCTGAGCTGTGGATCTCTGCAGCTCCTCCAGAGTTACCATGGACCTCTTGGCTGCTTCTCCGATGAATGCTCTCCTTGCCCGGCCGGTCAGTTTAGGTGGACGGCCATGTCTTGCTAGGTCTGCAGTTGTGCCATACGCTTTTCATTTTCAGGTGATGGATTGAACAGAGCTCTGTGAGATGTTCAAAGCTTGGGATATGGTTTTATAACCTAACCCTGCTTAAAACTTCTCCACAACTTTATCCCTGACCTGTCTGGTGTATTCCTTGGCCTTTATGATGCTTTTTGTTAACTAAGGTTCTCTAACAAACCTCTGAGGGCTTCACAGAACAGCTGTATTTATACAGAGTTTAAATTATACACAGGTGGACTCTATTTACTAATAAGGTGACTTCTGAATGCAATTGGTTCCACTAGATTTTAGGGGTAGGGGTATCAAAGTAAAGGGGGCTGAATATAAATGCACGCCACACTTTTCAGATATCTGTAAAACATTTGGAAAGCCATTTATCATGTTCCTTCCATTTCACAATTATGTGTTGGTCTATCATATAAAATCCCAATAAAATACATTTTCATTTTTGGTTGTAACGTGACAAAATGTGGAGAATTTCAAGATGTATGAATACTTTTTCAAGGCACTGTATAACTGGCTTTTAAAAAAAGGTGCATATGAAAGGGCGACGCATTTCAAACAAAACCAAAGAAAATTCCCAGCTCAACTTACGAACCAGCCTGCTACCAATCAAATTATTCTAAGTTTGCATTAGAAAACAGGGGTTTAGCGTGTGCATATTTGAAAGTGCATGCACAATGTAGTGCATGCTGATGTAACCAGGGCCTCCCCGCTCCATCCTGGAACGTTCCTGTCATATGTTCCAGGAGGCAGACCGAGTGTTCTAGACAGAAGTCCAGGAAGTAAAAGAAGATGGATTCATCTGCCTTTAGTTAAAATGGCCACCAAGAGACGAATGGGGTATATGTCATGCCAAAATAAAAAGCCTAAAATTATCTATAAGTATCTGTTTGTAGATTGCCATTACCAAACTTTCTAAAGGTGCCTTTGCTCTCATTTTGATGATAAGGGTGAAGTTCCCCACCATTAAAAGTGTTGTCGAAGTCCCTCACATTGACCATACGTGGTTGCACCAAAATAAGTGAGGATAAACGGCCCAAAATTGAATAAAAAATTGTATTTAACAGTTATCCCCAGAACTGGGGATAACTGTTAAATTCTTTGGAGATTCCCCACAGCTGCTCTTCTGGTTACAGTCCAATTTTGGACTTTCAGCATCAATGGGACAAGAAGTGAAGGAAAATATTCCCAAAAAACTGTCTGCAATAAAAACATGAACGAGCATCTCTCCTTCCCTATTCTATTCAGAAAAAAACAAAAAACATTGATTGAGGGTTCTACTTTAAAAAGCCTCACAAGGTACCCCACATCTTTTGGGGATACTGTAAAAAGAAAACAGACTTTGCTGCAGAATCAATGGGATTATACACACTTATAGAATTATTATTTTACATAGAACCGTTGTGGTATAAATAATTGACAGCTTCTTTGTTCCATAGAAAACCAGATCTCATAAAACAGTTGGCCTAGCAAAGTGAACTCTTCATAAGTATACATACCTTGCTCCACACTCCTTATCCACCTTGTTCCACACCCCTTATCCACCTTGTTCCTTGCTCCACACCCTTTATCAATCTTGTTCCACACTCCTCGTCCACCTTGTTCCACACTCATCATCCACCTTGTTCCTTATCCTCTATCCACCTTATTCCATGCTCTTTATCCACCTTGGTCCACGCTCCTTATCCACCTCGCTCCTCACTCCTTATCCACCTTGTTCCTTCTTCCACACTCCTTATCCATCTTCTTCCACACCCATTATCCACCTTGCTCCACACATTATCCACCTTGTTCTACACAACTTATCCACCCTGTTCCTTGTTCCACACCCTTTATCCACCTTGTTCCACACTCCTTATCCACCTTCTTCCATACTTCTCTTTATCCACCTTCTTCCACACTTCTCTTTATCAATCTTCTTCCACACTCATTAACCATCTTCTTCCACACTCGTTAACCATCTTCTTCCACACTCGTTAACCATCTTCTTCCACACTCGTTAACCATCTTCTTCCACACTCGTTAACCATCTTCTTCCACACTCATTAACCATCTTCTTCCACACTCGTTAACCATCTTCTTCCACACTCCTTATTCCCCTTGTTCCATACTCCTTATCCACCTCGCTCCACACTCATTATCCACCTTGTTCCACACAACTTATCCATCTTGTTCCTTGTTCCACACTCCTTATCCGCCTTGTTCCATACTCCTTATACACCTTCTTCCACACTTCTTATCCACCTTCTTCCACACTCTTTATCCACCTTTTTCCACAGTCATTATCCAACTTGCTCCACACAACTTATCCACCTTGTTCGACACCCTTTATCCACCTTGTTCCACACTACTTATCCACCTTCTTCCACAAGCCTCTTTATCCACCTTGTTCCACACTCCTCTTTATCCACCTTCTTCCACACTCATCTTTATCCACCTTCTTCCACACTCGCTAACCGCAAGAAAGTAGAAATTTGGGGGGGGGGTATATTTATTTTATTTCTATCAGCCCTAATTAACATTAAAAAGAAAATGAAATCTTGTCTTTGAAACTCAAGTGAAATCTTATATCCTTTTTCTTTTGTAGTCCTGCACCCCTGTATATGGTTTGTGATTGATATTTGCTTGGAAATCCCAACAAATAGCCTTTCCTCTCAATGAAAGTTCTGCTTTCGGTCCTCCCGCTGTGTCCTGTGCAGGTAGAGATGAGTAACAGCCACGCTCCCTCGTTATAAATATCCACGCATACATGTATATTGTGGAAGAATAGAGAAGGAGGGTGTCTGATCAGTTCTGTGGTGGTTACTAAGTGCAGTCAACCACATGGCCACATTGACCAAATGGAATCAATACGATCCATTTAAGAAGCCATAAGTGTAGCACTACCCCTGTAGGAGTTGCTGAAGGAAGGGTTCCCCACTGCTGCACAGCCAGTCACAGCATTTTCTTAAATCACTCCAGCACAGAAAACAGTGCTTAGCTTGTTTATTTTTGTTGTTTTATTAGCAGATGATAACTTGGATGGGGTAAGGGAATTATGGAATGCACAACTTAAAAATGTTCTAACACAGAACCAGGGACAACTTCCTCCCTATTTACAAAAGTTCTCTGGACTCACTCCGGTTGGAACTAGCAATTTTATCTCTAGTTCAACAAAGGCCCATTACAGGCAGGAAACACTTAGTCCCTTGGGAAAAGTAGCACAATTAGAGTGAACAGTATGACATCTCTCCTTCTGCTTACCTGTGGCCACTGGCCACTGATCCCAGCTCCTTTTGCTTGCAGAAATGCTAGCCCACCTGACTGCCACCAACCACGCCTGGCTGATCTTCCTCCCAGTCCTCTCGACTGACTTTCTGCCCATGTCCGGCCCGACTGACACACACATGAAGACCTCCCAGGGCAAGATTAGATGAAGACTTGGCACTATGCAGTCTTCAAGAGAGGCCTGCTACAGATGGCAGTCTCTGCC
Organism: Lithobates pipiens; assembly: GCF_037356315.1. Classification (NCBI taxonomy): domain Eukaryota; kingdom Metazoa; phylum Chordata; class Amphibia; order Anura; family Ranidae; genus Lithobates; species Lithobates pipiens. The sequence goes on from NW_027507789.1 coordinate 219,609,913, forward strand.
CATGTCTGCACCACGCCGATCTACTCATTGTCTCTGCTTGCTCTTTCCTGCTGCCCCTCCTGCCTCCTGTGTTAGGATCCTCCCAGGCCAGCTTTCCTGAGCTCCCAGATAGAGGTAAACCCCCACCCTCCAGTAAGGGGTCAATCAAGGGCCACTGAAAGCCTCCCTCAACACTGGTTCTCCATCTTCCACCTGACTCTTCTTGCTGGCATGGCTCAGGTCTATTTATGGGTTATCCCAGTTCCCTGCCAGCCCACTTCCGGGGATTGGCTGAGAGTCCATAAATATTGAAGGTAGTCCCTCCAAACTTCCTCCCTGCCAGGGCTGGGCTCAGCCCTCCCTTCTCTGAGCTGGCCTCTCAGCTTTCGGCTAATTGCCAGCTCCTATCTCTCTCCACAGTGCTCACCTGTTGATGATCCTGCTCGTCAGTCCTGCCTACTTAAGCCGCCCAGCCCAGATGATCTCTGCCTTCGCTTTGGTCACATCTCTAGAGGCGCTCTCCTGTGTTCCCGTTAAAGACTTGCGTGGCTGATATTCCTTCTGGCTCCAGATCCTGCTTGCTGTTCTACTACACTCATCTCCGGCTCCCTGTCAATTTGACTTGTCTGACTACCGTATTTATCGGCGTATAACACACACTTTTTTCCCCTTAAAATCAGGGGGAAATTGTGGGTGCGTGTTATACGCCGACCCCCCCCCCCCCCCCCCCCGATTACGAGCTCTTCTGCCTTTTCTGCTGGTCTCGGCAGCTTTTGGCTATTTTCGGCCGAAAGCCGCCGAGAACAGCCAAAAATAGCCAAGAATGGCCGAGAATGGCTGAGTGCGGCCAAAAATAGCCGAGAAGGGCCGAGAGCTACCGAGCGCCGCTGAGATACACAGGACATCCGCTCTGTATCTCAGCAGCACCATTTTTAAAAGGAAAGCCTGCAAAAGAAACCAACAAGGCTGCAAATGACTGACAAGGCTGCAATGGAAGACTGCAAATGACTGGGAAGGCTGCAAATTACATGTAAGGCTGCAATGGAAGGCTGCTAATAACATGCAAGGCTGCTAACGACATGTAAGGCTGCAATGGAAGGCTGCTAATAACATGTAAGGCTGCTAATGACATGCAAGGCTGCAATGGAAGGCTGCAAATGACTGGCAAGGCTGCAAATGACACTGACAAGGCTGCATTGATGGGCATTTAAATGTAAATTTTTTTTCCTTAAACTTCCCTCCTAAAGGTTTTCTTTAAAATTCCCTCCTAAACTTGGGGTGCGTGTTATACGCCAATAAATACGGTATCCGTTCCGGTTCCTGAACTCTGGCTATGTTTTAACTACGATTACTCTGTTTAGCTTTTTTTTTCTTATTATTCAACAAGTGAGATTTAACTGTACTTCTGTCTCAGTCTGATTCATGGTTTCTGACACGCCCTCTAGTTCTAGAAGGTTCTCCAACCTTCCAGACACCAGAGGGGAGGGACCATTGAGCTGCCAGGAGGAGTCATCCAACCCTGGCTTCTAGTAACCCTGACCCTTTTTAGCGACTCGGGTTTATTCCTGGCCAGAAATGCTTTTACCTACTCTCACTTCTAGTAGCACACACACACACACACTAGAGAAGGCTACATAAGGAAAAAAAAGGGGTAGAACAGCCAGGCTTTCAAATCCCCAGACCGCTGCAACCGCTTCAAAGACAGTGCCAGCTAATCACCCAAGGAAGTATGTGTAGCCAGGGGATGTGTGTGTGTGTGTGTGCACACGTGTGTGTTGTGTACAGTGTTAATTCACATTTTTGTTTTACTTTAAGTGGAGATAAAACTATAAAAATAATAAATATCTATTTCGGAGATTTCGATGGCGTTAAAGGAATCCAACATGAAAGTAGTTAAAATGTTTAAAAGAAACCTTTACAAGAGGCAGACATCAGTAAATAAATGTAGCCCATTTAGCTAAGTGGATAACTAATTAAGTAAACAGTTGTAACGACATGATATTTGATCTATTTATTTTGTATAATACAATGCCATACAATGCTTGTTTTCTTTGCTCTTTAAAGCTAATATATTGGTCTTATTTATATGCATTATGCTAAGCTCCAAAGCAATCTCGCTTTTTTCCTTTTTTTTTTTTTAATACTGTTTACCAATTCATTGATGCTTTCACGCTGTAATAAAATCTCCAGCATTCTGCCTTAATAATAAAAATATTTGTACACCGATTGAATTTTATTAACATACGATTAAGCCATTCCCTGTACAACTTAATCTTTTTTGCTTGTGTCATCTGTTTTTATATACTTAATAGCCGAGTAACAACATTTTTTTTTTTTTTTTTTACAGCGAGGAAGCTTTTTTTTTTTTTTTTTTACTACAAAGTTGAAACGTACGAAAGAGGCAAAAAATAAAAATTTTAATTATTTTAAAGAAATGCTAATTTAGTCTTCAGCCATATGCTGAACAAGAATAAGATTATGTGGAAAATCATATTTACATGGCTGCCTGCATATTGCCGGGCCTTTGATGGCCACCATCTGCTAGGTGTTTAGGAATGTGGGTCAGGACGGGAGATCAACAGGAAGTAAAATTGCCGCGAACAGATGGCCAAGTTGTCCCCATTAGCTGGAGAACATCTGTCCTTGTCCCTCAGATCATGTTCCTTTCAAGTACTGCATCAGCCACGGGCGTGAGGAGGTGACAGATCTACCCGAGATCCTGTTCCATCTCACGTCAACTGTGTCACTCTGTTTAATTTTGATGTATGAGAGGGCATTTTGGCAATCTGAGTACACCAAGGCATCTAGTTTTAGTGCTGGCAGCTTGTATACCCAACCTGGCAGAAAGATAGATAGCCAACTGACAGATTAGTGGAAGAGTAGGAAGGAAGGAAGGAAGAAATGCAGGAAAGAAGGAGGAAAGAAAAGCCAGGGAAGAGGTAAAAAGAAAAAGAGAGAGAGGAAATGCAGGAAGTGAGAGGAATGGAAGGAAGAGAAAGAACAAAAAAAATTATAAAAGGAAAGGAAGGGGAAGTTATGCCTATGTTAAGGAAAGTAATATAAGTAAGGACCCATGGAAGGCAAAGAACCTAAAGAAGACAGGAAGGGGAAGAAATGAAGGAGAGAAGGAAGGAAGAACATTTGTCTTCAACAAAAATCTGTGGAAAGTTAAAGGGAAGGGAAAGGAGGGATTGGCACAGATAGAGTTGCCCCCCTCCTGTGACGTTGCCCCTCCTGTGAGGTTTCCCCCTCCTGTCCTACTGCTGCCCCCTCTTGTCACCATCCTGTGACGCTGCCCACCTCCGGTGGCACTGGCCCCCTCTTGTCCCGTTGCCCCCCTCCTGTCTCACTGTCTCCTCTTTTCCCGCTGCCCCCCTCTTGTCAACCTGCCCACCTCCTGTCCTGTGATGCTGCCCACCTCCTGTGACACTGCCCCCTCCGGTCCCACTACCCACTTCCTGTGACACTGCCCCCTCCGGTCCCACTGCCCCTCTCCTGTCCTGCTGCCCCCCTCCTGTCGCCCTATCCCCCTCCTGTCCCACTGACCACCTACTGTGATGCTGCTCACCTCCTGTGACATTGCCCCCTCCAGTCACGCTGTCCCCCTCCTGTCCCACTGCCCACCTCCTGTGATGCTGCCCCCCTCCTGTTTAACTGTCCCCTCTATTCCCACTGCCCCCTCCTGTCCTCATTCACCCCTCCTGTCACCCTGCCCCCATCCTGCTACAATGCCGTCCTCCTGTCCCACTGCCTCCCTCTTGTAACACTGCCCCCCTCCTGTCCCACTGTCCCCTCTATTCCCACTGCCCCCTCCTGTCCTCGTTCACCCCTCCTGTCACCCTGCCTCCCTCTTGTAACATTGCCCCCCCACCTGTCGCGCTGTCCCCCATCTGGGAGAACTTTTCATTCCCAAGGTGTGTGTCATCAGAGTGACACTGCCCCTTCTGTCCCACTGCCCTCCTCCTGTCCCACTGCTGTCTTACTGCCACCCTCTTGTCACCTTGCTACCTTCTTGTCACCCTGCCCCCTCTCCTGTCCCGCTGCCCCTCCCGTCATGCTGCCTCCTCCTTTTCCATGGCCCCCCTATTGTCCCGCTGCCCCCTCCTGTCCCACCCCCCACTTGTCTCATTGTCCCCCACCTGTCCCACTGCTCCCCTCTTGACCCACTGACCCCCTCCTGGCACACTGCCCAGATATCCCTCTCCTGTCACAACATCCTCCTCTCACAATGGTGGGTGTGGCAGCAGGATGGTGTGGGGAGGATGTGCTGGATGGATGGGGGGGTAAGAACGCATTTTCGCCTACATAGACAAAAATCTTTTCAGCGGCCCTGGGTGCAACAATAACTATGGCCTTAAAAAATATAATCTCTACACATGATTTGGAATCTTCATTGACATGTGTCCCAGATCCTTGCCATGTTTATTATTTATAGAACTTCAGGAACCTGTCACTTAATTAGGCCGAAGAACAAAAAAAAAAAAGAATAATTATAATCTTACATCTAATGATGGTGTGTGCAATCGAAATCTCTCGGCTTTTTCTTCTTCTTTTTTTTTTCTTCCAAATGTCAATCCCTCACATTATGTTTTTCTTAATTTGAACGTCTTCTGGTCTTTTTACATTTCAAACACCGGCCGACCCAAGCAAGATATGTCAAAAGAAATGCCAAGTGCATAATGAAACAAGGAAATGTTAAGATCTCGGAGGCCAGGAGAGAAAAGCTGAAAAGAAACCTGTTTCTGAACAGCTTATTATCCCATGTTCACTCTATTGTTTAAATAAAGCATTGTGCGGCAAATTCCTCATGCACAGACTTTGGAAAAAGACAAGGCGTCCTTGAAAGATATATACGAAGTCTACAAGCAGGAGGATTTATTTTTTTATTTTTTAAAACCGCGAACAATGAATGAATTAATGGAATGAAATATAAAAGTGACAGTAATTTCATAATCATGTTTAGTATGGATATATAAAATTTCTTTGTAGAAGACTTTGTAGGAGTTGCGTTTCAACCTGTCCTTGATCTGTGAATTACACAATCATTCGCTTACAGGTTATCCATTAATCAGCCAATCTATTACAGGCGTGTATTCGAAAATAAAGGGAAAATAAATAATTTATCCAAAGGGCACAATGATGATACCGAGCGCCATAGGCTTGCCTAGCGTAGGTTGGAATGCTTTAAGGTTCATTGAACTGTAGGAGCAGTACCCAAGTGTACACCAAAAGCTTGACTGTTCTGTGACTACACTGGAAATTTTCTCAATAGGCATTTGTATGACATAGTGTGGTGGTCACTGAGAAGAATGCTGCTAATGCCCCCTACACTCGATCGTAAATTCTGCCAGAAAAAGTCAGATGTGAGGTTTTGGTCGGAAATTGCGACTGTGTGTATGCTCCATCTGACTTTTTCTGGTGGAATTCCCTCCAGCAAAAGATTGAGAGCAGGTTCTCTATTCCGAAATTACGGTCGCCTGTAGCAATGCCAACGTGCAAAATTCCTACGCATGCTCGGAAACAATTCGACGTATGCTCGGAAGCATTGAACTTCATTTTGTTGGCTCGTCGTAGTGTTGTACGTCTTGATGGTTGAAAGCTCAGAGAACTTTCGTGAACTTTTGTGTGACCATGTTGTATGAATTCCGTCAAAAAAAACATCCAAGATTTTTTCAGACGAAAACTTTGATCATGTGTACGCGGCATTACACTTGTCATCATTGGGAAGAGCATGGTTTTCAGTGGGAACTTATCCGAGAGGCAGAAATTTCTCATTGCTCAAGGAACTCGTAGCAACCTCCAGGTGAACCTTAGGCCGCGTACACACAGGTGGATTGTATGGCCTACTTAGTCCGTCATACAATCCGACGGACAGTCCGTCATACTTTCGACTGAACGGACTTGACCACACACGGATGCACAAACAGTCCGTCGAAAGCTTGCGCGATGACGTGTACAGCACGTACGACGGGACTAGAAATAGGAAGTCCAATACACAGCAATGCACCCTTCCGCCGTGTAAATCCTTTCTGAGCATGCGCCATTCTTAGTCCGTTGAACTAGCCTACTCACGAGCGGATTGTCCGCTGAAACCAAAGTATGACGGACAGAATTACGGAAATTCGGAAATACTTAGTACGCCAGACTGCACGCTGAAAAAGTCAGCTGAAGCCCACACACGAGCGGACTGTCCGCTGAAATATGTTTCGGCGGACTAAGTAGGCCATACAGTCCGCCCGTGTGTACGCGGCCTTAGGCTTTCACGGAACCCTGGTTAAGGCAGGCTGCTCTACTCTAAGCCCCTGTACACACGGTCGGACATTCTGCCAACCAAATCCGTCGGATTTTGTCCGACGGATTTTGTCCGTCGGATCTTGTCCGAAACTGTTGCATACACACGGTCGGACTAAGTTGTCGAAAAATCCGATCATTCAGAACGTGATGACGTAATTTCGTTACGATGGGACTACGTTCAGGCTAGTAGCCAATAGCTTTGATGTAGGAATTTGATCTGAGCATGTGTGGCACTTGGTCTGATCAAAATTCTCTACACATGATCGGAGTATGTCCGATCGAACCAGTTGGTCGGAAAATATTTCCAACAAGTTGGAAAATTGGGTCCGACGGATATTCAGACGGAATCAGTCCGATGCATACCACACACAGTCGGATTATCCGACAACACGGTCCGATAGGACACATTCCGACGGATTCTCCAACTGTGTGTACAAGGGCTAACATCTGAACAGCGTCTTAACATCCAGTAGGCTTTTTGAAAATGAAGAAACCAATCACAATTTTGTAGCAAAAAAAAAAAGCAACCAGTAAATCACTCATATGATCATGAGAGGGCCCTGTCTGAACATTGCACCCCGTGGAGTCCATGCTTCTGCATTTAACAAATATGAAATGCTCACCTATGTCTTGAGCTCTGTCATCATGCACAAAGTACCGTAAGATCTACAGTTAAGCGTACATACTAGAACAAAGATTTCTTGATTGACGTTGGAATCAGCACTTCTTTTATAAGGTCACCTTGACCTTTTAGAGCTCAAGAGTCACAGAGATTATCACTTTTTAATTAACTGATCATAAAGCTCCTGAGATGGAACATCTCAGAAAATAAGAAGGCCGTCGACAAGTATAAATCGACAGATCCGGAGGGAAAAAAACCCTCAAAAAAATTTAATAAGCGGCCTTCCGCAGATTCCTGTTTAATTAGGGTTTCGCTTTTACTCATAAACAGGAATTGTATTTGAGATAGCCAAAGCAGATTTAGCTGCATGTTACTTGGTTTATTAAGGTGGTGTCTGGTTAGGCAAAAGAGTATTTTAGCTTTTTGTAATGAAGTTGATGCATATCTTTGGGATGTATGATTTAATTGTAGGAAGGTGGGGGTGGAGTTATCAGGCAGTTCTTAACTCATTAAAATAGTATGCATAGGCCACCAGTTCTCTATAGCAGATGCTTTGAGTGCTATAACATGGGCTCAACCAAGCCATCAGGGCATGAGAGTGGCTGGATACAACTCTTCCATCATTATTAATACTTGGTAGCCCTGAATGTTTCTCTTTCCCCTAACCGACCTGCTCCTCTGAAACTTCTTAACCCGTTTTGATAGACCCCAACCACTGTGCAGGACCTGGGCATAAACCTCCCCCCAACCCGGCTACACTTAGTAGGTCAATTTTACCCCATTGCTGACAAAAATTTGTTCAGAGCTTCCGACTTTGGCATACTTCAGTGCTTACATGGTACGGTAGATGCAACGCCTTCAAAATGACAACCCCTTCCCCAGATTTTATATCTCATCCTCAATCCTTCTTCATCTCACTCTGCACTATGTTGATGACTTTCTTTTAGCAAAAAAGTGGTTAGGAATGCGGCACACTTTACTTACTCTCCTTAAACAACTGGGAGGTGTTGGTCTACCCGATTTGACTCTATACTATAAAGCCCTGCACTTGTCCAGAGTAGTGACATGGTGTGCTTCCCATCAAACCAAAATATGGGCCCAAATTGAACAGCTCACCTCCCCAGTTGTCTTGTCTGCCCTCCCATTGGTCTTAGTCAAGCACTACAGAATGCTCAGGTCTTACTCCACCATAAAAAACTTAAAAAATTTCTCATACATTTCAAAAAGGCCTCTCTCCCTACCATTCCTGCTGACACCAGTGATACACAACATTGACTTCCCTCCTGGCTCCGACACTAGAAAATTACGACGCCTGGTGGACCTCAGAATTTATAGATGTATGCACTACTCCACCCCAGAGGGCTGGCTGACCAAGCATCAGTGCCCTCGTTCAACTCCCACCGAGCCCATGGTCAGCCTACCATTTGTCCCAATTTTTGCAATTCATACCAGATCCAGGGCTCTGTGCTAGATCACTCACTGTATGCTGATGAATAATTTGTGCCACACCTGCTATCAACTAAATATATATATATATAAACAACTGAACACCCATATATTTGTCAGTGTGAGACGGACCTACAAGTCACTTTCATTAAAACAGAAAAAAGGCAGGCTTTCTTATTCTAGCCCATAAATCTACCATTGCCAACTGTTTTCAAGGACAGGGTTATAAACCTCTTTTCTAGGTGGTACAGAGTCCCGGTGGTCCTTACCCTCAAGTCTCCAGGATGTGCTGGCATTGCAATAAGGAACCTGCCATGCTCTTATGCATAATCTAGCACTGCCCCATGTTAAAACAATTTTAGATGGGAGTGTTGAACCTGATCTTACAATTGACCTCCGTTGAACTCGGCAAGGACCCTTTGGCAAATCTTCTACACCTTAACCAGGTGCCCCTGTCCCGTTATAAAAAGTCATTGACAGTACACTCGCTGAATGTTGCCCTGGGTCTGCATCCCTGATTTATGAAGGCAAACCGATCCAGCAACCCAAAGTCATTGGTTCACCAGACTTAAACTATACAGAATTTGACAGCGTCACTACATAATAGAGAGGACCAATTTAGAGATACTTGGATGCCATGGACAGCATACACCTTCTCCTCAGTACACATAAGTTATGTCTGGTTCTTCATCTACCTCCCATTGACAGTAACCCATCTTAGTACTCTGCCAAAGGTGAGTGAGAGTTGATGGAGAGGAGAACCTATCGCCCTTCACAGTCTTTCTAGCCCCCGCAGTATTCTCCGCCTCTACCCATTCCCTTGCATCTCCCCAACCTCTTACTTCCTCACTCACTCACCCAATCCCCCCCCCCCCCCTGATTCCCTCAATAGGAAGGAAAGAGGTTTCCCGTTTAGTGATGGACGAACTTCCGACGGGACGTTTCGCGAACGCGAAATGCGAACGGACCCAAACGTTCGCGAAACCGACCGTTCGCCGCGGGCCCCATTGACTTCAATGGGAGGCGAACTTTGCAAACCTTCATGTCGAATTTGCGGCCACGTGGTAATTATTAGGGGGTAAAACGTAGTCCCACCATCTGGACAATGACATAATACATGTATGAGGTGAATTTGGGATCGATAACTACAAGCATTTTTATTTTATTTGGGAAATTGTTCTAACAATTCAGGACTATGGAGCTAATGAAGGCAATGGAGGAGAGGGAAGGTCAGGGACCAGGGTAGGCAAAGAAGAGGGTGCAGGAGATGATCACCAGCAGCGTGACATACCGGAATGACACATGCACCGTGATAGAGGCATCTGACAGCAGCACCGTAATACAGAGCACTGACAGCAGCACCGTGACATACAGCGCTGACAGCAGCACCGTGACATACAGCGCTGACAGCAGCACCGTGACATACAGCGCTGACAGCAGCACCGTGACATACAGCGCTGACAGCAGCACCGTGACATACAGCGCTGACAGCAGCACCGTGACATACAGCGCTGACAGCAGCACCGTGACATACAGCGCTGACAGCAGCACCGTGACATACAGCGCTGACAGCAGCACCGTGACATACAGCGCTGACAGCAGCACCGTGACATACAGCGCTGACAGCAGCACCGTGACATACAGCACTGACAGCAGCACCGTAAGCAGCCCCAGGAGGAAGTCAGCACAGCACAGGGATGGTGTGATCCCCTCATAATAAGAACCCCCAGGAGGAAGTCAGCACAGCACAGGGATAGTGTGATCCCTTCATAATAAGAACCCCCAGGAGGAAGTCAGCACAGCACAGGGATATCATAAGCAGCCCCAGTAGAAATATGACACCGCTCAACCTCTTCAAAGAGGAGGGTAGGGGCATATAGTACGGTGTGCTTTTTTGGGTCAAGGAAGTGAGCCAAATGAATTAAGAAGGTCTGTGTGCTTGATTAAAAAAATAGTTTATAGACATATACATGGTCTACTGGTCACATGTGTTGAATTCCTCCGAGATCCATGCCTCATTAATTTTTAGAAATGTGAGGTAGTTAACACTGTGGTGAGCTAGGCGAGTACGCTTATCGGTCACAATCCCCCCTGCTGCGCTGAACGTCCTTTCGGACAGGACACTGGATGAGGGGCAAGCCAACAGTTCGATTGCAAATTGGGCAAGCTCTGGCCAGAGGTCAAGCCTGCCCACCCAGTAGTCTAGGGGTTCATCACTCCTCAGAGCGTCCACATCGGCCGTTAACCCAATGTAGTCGGACACCTGACGGTCTAGGCGTTCCCTGATGCTGGATCCGGATGACACCTGTCGATGGGTCGGCTGAAAGAATGACCTCATATCCGAAGTCACCAACACATCTTCAAACCGGCCTCTTCTTGCAGGCGCTGTTGGATTGGTACCCGCAAATCCTTCTCTGGGAGTGGGAATTGCTCCTCTGCCAGCGCACGCAAAAGCAGAATGCAGCATTTCTCGAAGCAAGGCCTGGAAGTGCTGCATTCTGACAGCCCTCTGCGACGGCGGTAACATTTCCGCCATTTTGTGTTTGTACCGGGGGTCTAAGTACGTTGCCACCCAGTACTGGTCCTTGACCCTCATGCTTTTTATACGGGGGTCCCTATTAAAACACTGGAGCATGAAGGCCCCCATTTGCACTAAAGTGGAAGCGGTGTGGTGGCCTGGCTCCTGCTCATCATCCAGGATAATGTCGTCCTCTTCATTCTCCTCTCCCCATCCTCGCACAACAGGGATCCCAGAAAGGTTTAAAGCATGCTCTTCTTGCTCCTGCTCATCCGCCCCGGCACCATCCTCCTCTGACTCCTCATCAGACTCCTGTTGTTGACTTGTCTCAGATAGAGTAGCCCCCCCTGGGAATTCATCCAGCATTGCGACTTCCTCATCTTCCCGCTCCTGCTCCTCCACAGCCTGATCAATGACACGACGCAATGCACGCTCCAGAAAGAAGGCATAAGGTACCATGTCACTGATGGCGCCATGGCTGCGACTGACCAGTTTGGTGATCTCCTCAAATGGCCGCAGAAGTCTGCATGTGTCGCGCATGAGCAGCCACTGGCGCGGTGAAAAAAAACCCAGCTCCCCAGAACCGTTTCTTTCGCAGAGTTCATACAGGTAGACGTTAACTGCACGTTTCTGCTGGAGCAGCCTATCAAGCATATAGAAGGTTGAGTTCCATCGCGTCGGGCAATCGCAAATAAGACGTCTGACCGGCAGATGGTGTCGCCGCTGAATGTCAGCAAGGCGAGCCATGGCCGTGTAAGATCTTCTGAAATGGGCCGAGATTTTCCTTGCCTGCCGCAAGATGTCCTGGACCCCAGGGTATTTGACAAGGAATCGCTGCACGACCAAGTTTAAGACGTGTGCCATGCACGGCACGTGCGTGATTTTGCCCTGTTTCAATGCGCTAAGCAGATTGGCACCGTTGTCACACACCACTTTACCAACTGTCAAATTGAGCGGTGTTAGCCACTCATCTGCCTGTGAACGCAAAGCTGAAAGGAGTGCCGGGCCAGTGTGGCTCTTTGCTTCCAGGCACAACAGACGCAGCACGGCATGGCAACGTCTCACCTGGCATGTGGAATAGGTTCTGGGGAGCTTGGGCGGTGCAGTGGAAGAGACGCTAGCAGCGGAAAAGGAGGAGGCAGCTGAGGAGGAGAGGGAGGAGGATGGAGTAGGAGGAGGAGAAGAAGAGTCAGGCCTGCATGCAATCCGTGGCGGTAAAACCAAATCTACACGGGTGCCACGGGTTACATGCTTGACGGCCGTCAGAAGGTTCACCCAGTGGGCAGTAAAACTGATATACCTTCCCTGCCCGTGTTTGCTAGACCACGTGTCTGTGGTCAGATGTATCTTGGCACCGACACTGTGTGCCAGAGATACATTCACTTGCCGCTGAACATGGCCATATAGCTCTGGGATGCCCTTCTCTGAGAAATACTTCCTTCCTGGGACCTTCCATTGTGGTGTTCCAATGGCCACAAATTTGCGAAAGGCCTCCGAGTCCACCAGTTTATATGGCAGTAGTTGGCGGGCTATGAGTTCTGACAAGCCAGCCGCCAACCGTTGGGCAAGAGGGTTATCCGGCATCATCATTTTTTTACGCTCAAACATTAGGCCCACGGAAGCCTGCCTTTTTGCAGAAAAATGTGAGCTTGGCGTGATGGAAGGTGGAGTGGAGGACAATTGTGAGGAGAGAGGAGAAGGAGAAGTAGAAGACGAGGCTGGACGGTGAGAGCCTGCAGTGTGGCTTTGTGTGTTCCGTTGCTCCCACTGGGCTCGGTGATGGCTGCTCATGTGCCTTCTTAAGGCGGTCGTCCCTAGGTGAGTATTGGGCTTACCGCGACTAACGCGTTGACTGCAAAGATTGCAGATGGCAACGCTATTGTCAGCAGCGGACACGTTAAAAAAAGCCCACACTGCGGAGCCATGTGCCGGTGTCCTGGGAGCGCCAGATGTGACCGTACATGGTCGATGACTCGCTCCTGATACATTTGCAGTCTGCTTTGTCCCTGCTGTGCAATGTAAGTCATTGCTGCTTCTCCTCCCTATCTGCTGGTCCATATCTCCCTCTGAACTCCCCTCCTCTTCCTCTCTTGTGGGCACCCACGTGACATCACTAGACACGTCATCATCAACGTCACCTTCCCCACCGCTATAAGTAGAGATCTCGGAGTAGGCAGCAACACCGGGGACCAACCTCCTCCTTGGGCTGATCTGGGTACTGGCGTCAGACTGCTGAGTAGCGCTTGTTGCTACCTCCTCTTCCTGATCCAATACCAAGAGTGGCTGCGCATCAGAAATGTCCTCTTGATATGGATCGGAAAATAATTCCAGTGACTCAAGCGGAAGGTATGTGGTGGTGGTGGTGGTGGTCGTGTTGTTGGTGGTAGTGTCTTTGGGGGTGCACATAGCAGAGAGTGAAGAAGAGGGTGCAGATCGAGAGGATGAGGAGGGTGCAGAAGAGTAAGGCTGAGCGAGCCACTCAACCAAGTCTGGTGCATCCTTTAAAGTAATTGAACGCACCTTCTGCAACTTCCCACTTTGGCTCAAGCCTGTTGCTCCTGCCCTACCCCTACCACCCCTGCGGAAGGGCCTGCCTCTTCCTCTGCATGTCATTTTTTAAATGACCCTGTGACAAAACTCTTAGTCCCTATACCGCTGAAGGACTGCTGCAGTATAGGTGAGCGGTCAGCAGTGGTGCACGTCAACCCTATCTATTGTGGACCTATAGCGGTCCTTACAGAACAGCAGACTGTACCGCACTCAAGCCTATGTACCGTAGCACCCTATACCAAGTTACCAGTCCTTATAAGAACTTTTGTGGACCAAGCAGGTTGTGTATTAGTGTTTAGCAGACTGTACGTCAGTCCCTATACCGCTGAAGGACTGCTGCAGTATAGGGCAGCGGTCAGCAGTGGTGCACGTCAACCCTATCTATTGTGGACCGATAGCGGTCCTTACAGAACAGCAGACTGTACCGCACTCAAGCCTATGTACCGTAGCACCCTATACCAAGTTACCAGTCCTTATAAGAACTTTTGTGGACCAAGCAGGTTGTGTATTAGTGTTTAGCAGACTGTACGTCAGTCCCTATACCGCTGAAGGACTGCTGCAGTATAGGGCAGCGGTCAGCAGTGGTGCACGTCAACCCTATCTATTGTGGACCGATAGCGGTCCTTACAGAACAGCAGACTGTACCGCACTCAAGCCTATGTACCGTAGCACCCTATACCAAGTTACCAGTCCTTATAAGAACTTTTGTGGACCAAGCAGGTTGTGTATTAGTGTTTAGCAGACTGTACGTCAGTCCCTATACCGCTGAAGGACTGCTGCAGTATAGGGCAGCGGTCAGCAGTGGTGCACGTCAACCCTATCTATTGTGGACCGATAGCGGTCCTTACAGAACAGCAGACTGTACCGCACTCAAGCCTATGTACCGTAGCACCCTATACCAAGTTACCAGTCCTTATAAGAACTTTTGTGGAACAAGCAGGTTGTGTGTTAGTGATTAGCAGACTGTACGTCAGTCCCTATACCGCTGAAGGACTGCTGCAGTATAGGTGAGCGGTCAGCAGTGGTGCACGTCAACCCTATCTATTGTGGACCGATAGCGGTCCTTACAGAACAGCAGACTGTACCGCACTCAAGCCTATGTACCGTAGCACCCTATACCAAGTTACCAGTCCTTATAAGAACTTTTGTGGACCAAGCAGGTTGTGTATTAGTGTTTAGCAGACTGTACGTCAGTCCCTATACCGCTGAAGGACTGCTGCAGTATAGGGCAGCGGTCAGCAGTGGTGCACGTCAACCCTATCTATTGTGGACCGATAGCGGTCCTTACAGAACAGCAGACTGTACCGCACTCAAGCCTATGTACCGTAGCACCCTATACCAAGTTACCAGTCCTTATAAGAACTTTTGTGGAACAAGCAGGTTGTGTATTAGTGTTTAGCAGACTGTACGTCAGTCCCTATACCGCTGAAGGACTGCTGCAGTATAGGTGAGCGGTCAGCAGTGGTGCACGTCAACCCTATCTATTGTGGACCGATAGCGGTCCTTACAGAACAGCAGACTGTACCGCACTCAAGCCTATGTACCGTAGCACCCTATACCAAGTTACCAGTCCTTATAAGAACTTTTGTGGAACAAGCAGGTTGTGTGTTAGTGATTAGCAGACTGTACGTCAGTCCCTATACCGCTGAAGGACTGCTGCAGTATAGGTGAGCGGTCAGCAGTGGTGCACGTCAACCCTATCTATTGTGGACCGATAGCGGTCCTTACAGAACAGCAGACTGTACCGCACTCAAGCCTATGTACCGTAGCACCCTATACCAAGTTACCAGTCCTTATAAGAACTTTTGTGGAACAAGCAGGTTGTGTATTAGTGTTTAGCAGACTGTACGTCAGTCCCTATACCGCTGAAGGACTGCTGCAGTATAGGTGAGCGGTCAGCAGTGGTGCACGTCAACCCTATCTATTGTGGACCGATAGCGGTCCTTACAGAACAGCAGACTGTACCGCACTCAAGCCTATGTACCGTAGCACCCTATACCAAGTTACCAGTCCTTATAAGAACTTTTGTGGACCAAGCAGGTTGTGTATTAGTTTTTAGCAGACTGTACGTCAGTCCCTATACCGCTGAAGGACTGCTGCAGTATAGGGCAGCGGTCAGCAGTGGTGCACGTCAACCCTATCTATTGTGGACCGATAGCGGTCCTTACAGAACAGCAGACTGTACCGCACTCAAGCCTATGTACCGTAGCACCCTATACCAAGTTACCAGTCCTTATAAGAACTTTTGTGGAACAAGCAGGTTGTGTGTTAGTGATTAGCAGACTGTACGTCAGTCCCTATACCGCTGAAGGACTGCTGCAGTATAGGGCAGCGGTCAGCAGTGGTGCACGTCAACCCTATCTATTGTGGACCGATAGCGGTCCTTACAGAACAGCAGACTGTACCGCACTCAAGCCTATGTACCGTAGCACCCTATACCAAGTTACCAGTCCTTATAAGAACTTTTGTGGAACAAGTGAGTTGTGAATGTTTAGCAGACTGCAGCAGAAGGGCAGCAGTCAAGTATAATATCCTTTCTATATTTGGAAGAAAGAATATTATACATGTACAAGCCTATTACTGTACCACTGATACCAGTCCTGAAAAGAACCTTTGTGGAACTAATAATAACAGCAAGTCTTTAAAATTACCCTCACTGCCTGACAACACTGCTTCCTTCCTGTCCCTATACAAATTGGCAAAAAAAGAGAACGATTAGTGGTTACTGGAACAGCTCTTTTGTGGACCTTGATAGTAACAGCTAATGATGATGATGATGATGATGATGATGAAAGACTAATCTGGCTGTCCCTGTAGCATACACCGTCCTTTCCCTTTCTCTAAACTAACAAAAGACACTCAGGCTGCTGCAAGAATCAGCAGCACAGCAAACCTATCAACACCTAACACCTATACCAGTCCTGAAAAGAACTTTTGTGTACCAAATAGCTAGTGGTTTATCTCTCCCTACTCCACACAGGAACCTGTCCCTATCTTAACAGAAGAAAGAATGTAAAATGGCCACCGGATCGGGTGTATTTATAGGTTAGGGGGAATGTACAAGTGTCCATGTGCTGTCATGTCTCAATTGGCTGTCCTGTATCACATGATAAACGTGTCACCAAAGGTTAAAGTTCTTGTATACATTAAACACGTAAGTCCGCCGCGGCGAACGACGGAAAAAGGCGTTCGAACGTGCGGACCGCGAATGTCGGAAATTCGCCGCGAAACGACCGCCGGGCGAACCGTTCGGCCATCACTATTCCCGTTAACATTTTTGACATAAGTGAAATTATAATTACGGAAAAGTAAAGCATTGTGCTGCACTGGACATTCTCTCCCCACTGTTCTGACACATGACGACCAGATTGGGGTCCCATCGATATGTTGTATACCTAAAGCTCTGACCAGGACAACCTGTATTATTTATTATGATGTTTTTCACTGTGTCTGCGCATTTTGTTTAGATGTATGGATTCAACCATTTTCCTGTGCACCACTTTCTCTGTAAAAGCCTCTATGCCTTAAAAGGAGAAGTACGGGAAAAGCCTGTTTGGCTGTACTTCTTATGTGGATCACAGGTGTGCAGTTCGTTCTGTACTCCTGTGGCCCATTTTCAGCAGACAGTGGGCTGCAGTCCACTGTCTGCTGATGTCACAGAGCCGGTCAAGGCACTATGGTTGGAATCCACCCACATGCCTGGACCTGCACCCAGCTCAGCCTGTCAGCGAGCCGATGTGAGCCTGAACCACCTGCTCCTGCCCCCTTTACGGCTCCAGTGAGTTTGGAGGGGCGATTGAGAGCAGAGAGCCGATGACTGATACTCACCGGCTTTCGGCTCAGGGAGCTGTGAGAATTGGGCGATCAGCGGTGCTTGATCGCTCGGTTCTCAATGTTAGAGCCAGCTGCATCCAGCTAGGCAAGTATGATTCTTAAAAAGAAAAACTGATTCCCATACTTCTCTTTTAAATTGATTTTGGAATGCAACAATGTGGCCTGTATCTGGTAAGTCATTCTTGGAAATTGTTTTGTATTTTCACCATGCAATCAATAAAAAATAAAAAAAACAAATAATACTTGGCAAGCTAACACCCTTTAAAGTTTTGTTTTGAGGGAAAAGGTAGGCGAATGAAATGTAAGTTGGCGATTACAGGGGTCACTTGGCATGAAGTATGCTGGTTTTATTGGGCTTACCGTTACCTTCTTGAGTGCTTCTCAGTCTAGGGTTTCCCGTGATAGATGGCCCAAAGAAATGTGGAAACTGACACTGAATCTTCTTTTGGGTTATTTATTTGAGGCAGAAACAGAGTCTCGCATATTAGGGTAGAGGGTTAGGAATAAGTTCAGGTACTTTGGACTGCAAAAATAGAAAGTCTCTTATAGAAAAAATCCAGAGAATAGCAACCGTTTCACAGCTGGATCCTACAACCCCCGGATAGACCTCCTCTCACTAGGCCTAGCAGCCGGCAGGGTGCTAAGGAAAGTCTCTGCCACAGACTTGAGTGCAGAATAATTGAGTCAAAGTCTCTGCCACAGACTTGAGCGCAGAATACTTGAGTAAAAGTCTCTGCCACAGACTTGAGTGTAACTGAGGGACAGAGACAAATTTAAAGAGCTATCATACGGTACCAGTATCTCTCAGCCGATCTGGCGATACTGTATGAGTGTAGATCCATGTAGTGTTCTTCAACTGAGCCTCCAGGCTCCTTCAGAGAAGCCATCCTTGCACACGGCCTTCTCCTGAAGAGTCCTCCCCTGGGGTTTCTCCAGTTGCTGGGCCTCTCCCTTAGATGAGACCGCACCGGACCACCTTTGAATCAATTGGCCCCGAAATCCATTCAGGCCTGTCCCTACCGTTTGCGTTGCATGAGTTGATGGAGGAAGTAAAACAGTGTTAGAAGCAGGATAGGCTTCTTTGAATAGAAGGGTTTTCATTGATCTCCTAAAGATTGATAGGTTAGGGGACAGTCGGACAGATTGGAGAGTTCCAAAGGATGGGAGAAGCTCTGGAGAAATCCTGGAGGCGAGCATGGGAGGAGGTGATGAGGCAGCTAGAGAGCAGGAGGTCTTGGGATGACCGAAAAGAGCGGCTTGGCTGGTATTTTGGGACTAGGTTAGTGATGTAGCCGGGGGCAGAGTTATGGATGGCTTTGTAAATTATTGTTAGTACTTTGAATTTTATTCGTGGAGTTAGTGGAAGCCAGTGGAGGGACTGGCAGAGAGGGGTGGAGGACACTGAATGGTTGGTAAGGTGGAGTCTTACGGCAGAATTCATTATGAACCAATAACATATAAATATATATATGTAGCACCGGGCTCCTGAAGAGCACGCACTATGTTTTGTAAATTTAGTTTTACCTAAGACCATAGTTGGGTGTTGGGGTTAATTTCAGTAAATGATGGTTTTGGCATCAGTTTGGCTGGACTGTACTATGTTCTACCTGGTCATAGGTGTCGGTGTCACCTTTGGCAGGCATTGGAACGCAGCCTGGTTGGACCATTGGGTACAAATCTCTCTCTCTGAGCCAATCAACGGGGCGTTGTCTCACTGTGTATTCCGGGAGAGGGTCCTTGTGGTGCTGAGTTCCAGTCCAGAAGTATGTTCTGACTCCGTGGTCCTGGTCCTCCTAACCAGCCTCCAGAGGCCCTCATGACCTGGGGTGCGGATCCATCCATTTCCGAGTCTCGGGGCTGGCTAGCCTGAGGCACAGTAACTGGAAGGAGGGTTCCGAGGTGGTCCGGTGCCGTCTCAGGTTTGGAGAGGCCCAGCAACTGAAAAACGCAACCAGGGGAGGACTCTTCAGAAGAGGGTCACGCACGAGGCCGGCTGCTCGCTAAGAGGCTAAGCTGAAAGGACACCAAGTGAATCAGCATTCTTACGGTATCGCCGGATCGGCTGCAAGATACTTGTACCGTAAGAGAGTTCCCAATTTCATCCTTCAGTTACAACTAAGTTCTGTGAGAGAATTTCTGATCTGTTCTAAAGTTCTACAACCAAGTCTGTGGCAGAGACTTTGCTAAACTTAAATCACCTGTCGGCTGCTGAATTCACAAAAAGGGGATTTATCCGGTAGTTGAAATATCCGGTTGCGAATGGCTATTTTCTGGATCACCTAGAGAGAGACATTTCAAGTGTCAGCAGTTCCAAGAGTACCTGAGCTTTACTACCCATAACCTCTATTCCCTACTGAGAGACTGAGTTCTGTTTAACGTTTTTTGCAAATAAAAATTCCTAAAGGGATTCAAGTGTCGGTCCCTAGATGAGCAACGAGGTGGAGAAGGTAACGGTAAGCCCAGCAAAACCAGCCACTCCTTCGGGGGTCAGTGCTACATACAGTTGCTACAAGATAGTGCCTGCTTGACCTATGGCCTCAGTATTCCTGTGTAGTTAGTAAAACATTAACCGTATACAATTAAAGCATGGCATCTGGTAGCTCGACGCGTTTCGTGGGGTTTTGGGCCACTCATCAGGAGAAGGTGTGCGGTGCATCTGTTATTGTAAAGTATAACAGTAGTCTAACATATATCAACATGGAAATGGATGGGGTGAAAGTAACCCCCCCTCCCCCAAGTGCATGTATACTCACTGGAATCTGTGTGCTGGTAGTGAAGGAGGTGTGCTTTTCTTACCCCGTTATTTGTCACATTGACAGGGTGTCAGGGCTGGCTTAGCCCTTCCTCCTCTGGGTTGGCCGCTCAGCTGTCGGCTAATTGCCAACTCTCTTCTCTTTCCACAGTTACCAGCTGTTCCCAATGATGCTCGTCTGACCTGCCTATTTAAAGCCTTCCAGCTCACTTTTGCCTTTGCCTTCGCGTTGGTCACATCAAAAGGAACCATCTCCTGCTGTTTGTTTCAAGACTGGCTTGCCGTCATCTCTCCTGGCTTCTTATCCTGCTTGCAGTTGCTCTCCTTGGATCCCTGACTTCTGACCTGGCTGATTACCGGATCTGGTTAATGAACTTTGGACTGGCTGACTACCCGATCTGGCTACTGGACTCTGGCTATGCTTGACTACGCTTTTTTCTATTTACCTTTTTATTTTTATTAATAAACAAGTGTGATTTGATTGTACTTCTGTCTCAGTCTGTTTCCTGGTTTCTGACACAGGGATGGAAATACACCGTCTCACCAGACCATGATTTCAAGTCCCAAAAAAAAAAAAATAAAAAAAAAAAAAACCTCTTCGCTCTACAATACAAACTTTAATTAAACATCGGCGAGTGAAAAAGTGATGAATCAAAAATCGCACCAGACACGAATGTAAAAAAATAAAAAATAAATAAAAAAATAATCAGAAAAAAGCAAAAATATCTTCCCGCGAAAGCCACATTAGCGCTACAAAATAAACACCTAGGAATTATAGAATTGTTTTACCGTTTATTGCCAAGCAATAACGCTGGAGAATGGGCATCCAAACAAACTGCAAAATGAGAGATAAAAAACAATCATTACAAATCGCTTTGAGAGCGCGGCGGATACTGCAGAGATTTCGCTTTGTGCGCCGGGGCCAGTCTGATCAGATTCCCCAGGTAATAAAAACCTGGAGTCCATTAAAATTAATGAGCTCGCCGTCCCTTCTCCCGTCTAACTGCTAATGCAATACCGCCACTAATAAAGTGCGTGTTATAATGTTTCACAACTGCCCAAATAATTAATAGTTTCTCAGTTAAAGTGAGATCGTTCGCTGGCTCCACCTGGCATAGGCTGAAAGCGTGGAAGGGTGATATTAATTGGGGAATGGGCTCTGATAAACCGGAGTCTTATCTGTCCAAACATGCACAGTAAATATACGTGCTGCGTACCTAAAAAAACAAAAGGTGCCTGGACACAACTAAAGAAAAAAAAGTTTAGTTAACCCCTTCAATACCGGGGGGGGCACTTAAACACCTTCCTGCCCAGACCAATTTTGAGCTTTCAGCACTGTCGCACTTTGAATGACAATTCCGCGGTCATGCTACACTGTACCCAAATGACATTTTTTTTAAAATTTCCCCCACAAATAGAGCTTTCTTTTGGTGGTATTTGATCACCTCTACGGTGTTTGTTTTTTGCTAAACAAATAAAAAAATACTGAAAAATTTGAAAAAAAAATGTTTTTTTGTTTCAGTTTCAAAACTTTGTAAATAAGTAAGTTTTCTCCTTCACTGATGGGCACTGATGGGGTTACACTGATGGGCAATGATAAGGCGGCACTGATGGGCACCGATGAGGTAGCACCAATGAAGTGGCACTGATGAGGTGGCATTGATGGACACTGATATGTGGCACTGATAGGCGGCACGGATGGGCACTGATAGGTGGCACAAATTGGCACTGATAGCTGGCACGGATTGGCATAGATGTGCCGCATGGATGGGTATGGATAGGCGGCACAGGTGGACATGGATAGGCGGCACAGATGGGCATGGATAGGCGGCACAGATGGGCATGGATGGGCACTGATAGGTGGCACAGATGGGCACTGATAGGCGGCACAGATGGGAACTGATAGGCGGCATTGTATTATATTATACTGTACTAATGGATGCCAATCAGTGCCAAACAATAATGCATGCCAATCAGTGATGCCCATTGTGGGCACTGATAGGCATCCATTATGGGCACTGATTGGCATCCATTGTGGCACTGACTGGAATCCCTGGTGGTCTAGGGTGGCATACCTTGTCCTGGGCATCCCTGGTGGTCCAGTGTTGGCATCCTGGGGGGGGCTGCGCTGATAATCGATCAGCACAGACCCCCCCCCTGTCAGAGGAGCAGCCGATCGGCTCTCCTCTACTCGCGTCTGACAGACGCAAGTGAGGAAAAGCCGATCACCAGCTCCTCCTATTTACACTGTGATCAGCCGTGATTGGACACGGCTGATCACGTGGTAAAGAGTCTCCGTCGGAGACTCTTTACCGAGATCGTAGTTGCAGGGTGTCAGACTGACACACCGCACCACCGATCGCCGTGATGTGTGCCCCCGGGTGCGTGCAGCGGCTCAAAATCCTGAGGACGTCAAAAGATGTCTGGTCAGGATATTACAACCACTTTGCCGTTGTATATCTGTTATAGGGCGGGCGGGCGGCAAGTGGTTAAAGTGGTGTTGCCACTAAAAAAAAAAAAAATTTTAAATTCATTAAAAAAAATAAAAATAAAAATAATAATTGGAGAAAAAAATAAAAAATTTTTACTCACCTCTAAATGCCTGTTGCTAGGGGGTCCCTCGTAGTCTGCCTCCTTCAGTGCCTGGGCTAGTGACATCACTTCCCCTCGGCGCCGCACCGTCATCTGGGACACAGGTCCCAGATGACTGCGCAGCGTATCACGGCGCGCGGCGCCGCTCGCGCATGCACAGTGGGTGCCCGACTGTGAAGCCAAAGCCAGGTGCTCACAGTAAGAATGCCGGCGCCGTGAGCGGAGCGAGGAATGAGGGGGGGGGGCTTCATTCCCCTGCATCGCTGGACCTTGGGACAGGTAAGTGTACGATTATTATATTATAAGTCAGCAGCTGCAGTATTTGTAGCTGCTGATTTTTACATTTTTTTTTTTTAGGGGGGCACCCCACTTTAAAAAAAATAGTTAAAAAGTCTTGGAGACCAAGTAAAATGTAAGGCGATAACAGCGCCGTGATTGGCAACTGATGATATAGCATTTTGCCCATGGAGACCAATCCTAAAGGACCAGGGCAGCCATCAGAGATTTTAGGGGCCCTTTACACAGCTTTAGGCCTTGCCCCCCCCCCTCCCCCGGGGCCTGATCACCATCATTCCTCAGGGCCCGTCCACTGGGGCGGTATTTTGGAAAATGGATGAGGATGACTCTGGGTGGGGGGGGGATGAGTTACATAATGAAGAGGCTCTGAACAATGAAACTCATTTTCACCCCCAGAGCCACCCTCACCCATTTTCCACAATTCGACTCAACTTTTGTAACTTACCCTCCATGCTGCTCTCAATGCATGCACCAAATAGGGCTAGGGCCACAGCGCTGACGAGCTGACCACACCCCCTGACCTCCTCCCGGCCAATCACTGTGTAAACTAACCCAGCAGCAGCCAGCCGGCTCCACCTCAACAGGGAAGGAAGGGGAGCCGAGCTAGGACTGGCCGCGATCACCTGCCGAGGGGCTAGTTAGAAAGACGGCGACAGGGGGGGGGGGGTTGGGGGGTGCCGGTGGCAAATAGTGAATGGAGGCTTCTTTCTCTATAGCGGCCGGGCACTGCCGTTGTAGGTAGAGCGGGCCCTGGCCAGCCGGGCACCCTTGTACGCTCAGGCCCCCTGATGGCGGCCCTGCTAAGGACAGTGAGGTCCACCTATTGGACAGAGAGGATGACTGGTTTACGAGAGACGTGAAGGAAACCATCTACCGGTGCGGAAAATGATGATTTGATCCCTGGCAGATTTTGGAAGGTTGCCCGCTTACAAAGAAATGAAGGGTCAATCATTTTTATCATACCGCGTTTCCCCCGAAAATAAGCCCGGGTCTTATATTAATTTTGGCCACAAAAGACACAGTAGGGCTTATTTTCGGGGTAGGTCTTACCATGTAATGCGCTGTCTTCTCTCCCCCTCTCTCTCCCTGCCTGACAGGCATCCCCGGTGTGAACCGAGTTAAAAAGCTTGTAAAATCCTATAATCCGCTCTATTACAGTAATATATAATGTACAATGTGTGTGTTTTTATAATATAATTGTGCCAAATACGTTTGTCTATAGCCCCGCTCTGCGCTCCTGTGACTCGCCGGAGCTCTCTTCCCCGCAATTATATTACAGAAACACACACATTAATACAGTAGAATATAATGTACAGAGTGGATCATAGGATTTTACAAGCATTTTAAACCAGGGCTTATATTGCAGCCCTGCTGGAAAATACCGCTAGGTCTTATTTTGGGGGTAGGTCTTATTTTTGGGGGGAACACCGTAGGTGTATTTTAAAATGATAGAGACAGAATATCGACCAAAAATCCAGAAAAAAAAAAAAACACATGATACAAATGTTATAAACTGAGTTGCAGTTCAGTGAGTAAAATAAGTATTTTGATCCCCAAGCAAAACATGACTTAGTAGTTGGTGGAGAAACCCTTGTTGGCAGCACAGAGGTCAGACGTTTCTTGTAGGTGGTGATCAGGTTTGCACACATCTCAGGAGGGATTTTGGTCCTCTTTTCTCTACAGATCTTCTCTAAATCCTTAAGGTTCATTGGCTGTCGCTTGGCAACTCAAAGTTTTAGCCCCCTCCATAAATATTCTCTGTAAGATTAAGGTCTGGAGACTGGCTGGGCCACTCCATGTCCTTATTGTGCTTCTTCTTGAGCCACTCCTTTATTGCCTTGGCGGTATATGTTTTGGGTCATTGTCATGCTGGAAGACCCATCCATGACCCATCTTCAGTGTTCTGGCTGAGGGAAAAAGATTTTCTTGAGGAGGGGGAACCTAATGGGCACTGCAGGATTTTAATCCATGGCGATGTATTGTGTTACCAATGGTTTGTTTGGTGACTGTGGTCCCAACGGCCTTGAGATCATTCATCATTCACAAGCTCCTCCCGTGTAATTCTGGGGTGATCCCTCACTTTTCTCATGATCATCCTTACTTGATGAGGCAAAATCTTGCATTGAGTTCCAGACCGAGGGGCGATTGAAGGTTAATATATATATATATATATATATATATATATATATATATATATATATATACATATATATATATATATATAAGAGGGCCAGTATGGTGGCCCGTAATTATGGGAGGAGCCCGGAGGGTATATAATCAGACCACCCACAACGGTCTGTTTCGGTTCCAGTGCAAGGTAACCACACTGTCAGCAGCAGTCGCCGAAGTCCAAGCAGAGTGACAGCCCTGGAGGTACGCCCAGCCATGCCCCTACCAGCTCCAGTCACCACCGTCATTCCCGTACCTTCACTTACAGATACACCCAACTTCTGCACCATCGTCTTCCCTGCACACCTTGTCCTAGCAGGGCATCTAGGAGGACATCTTGGATGACGACGTTAACTTAGCATCCCTCCTCATAGCAGTACACAACTTGGCCTAGAACAAATCATATTCGCGGGGAGATGTCTCCGTCATCCTGAAGGCCAGAGACCCTTTCCTTAATCGCAAGCCCACTGTCACAGAGTT